>NC_091204.1:25459510-25584175 GCF_040958095.1 Procambarus clarkii
AGATATATGACCGAACCTAACCTATCTTTATAGGTTAGGTTAGGTAGCTGAAAATGTTAGGTTAGGTAGTCGAAAAAACATTAATTCATGAAAACTTGGCTTATTAGGCAAATCGGGCCTTGCATAGTAGGCTGAGATGTGCGTTCTGGCTACTAGGTACGACACATTATATATATATTTATATATATATATATATATATATTTATATATATATATATATAAATATATATATATATATATATATATATATATATATACTTATATATATATATATCGGACAATTAGAAAAAAAAAAAAAATTTAAATTATTTTACCTTGTACCTAGATCCACCAGGCCTGTTTGGTGCATGTTTCAGTACTTCAGAAATCTGGAAGGTCACATCCTCCTCCTCAACTTGTGGATGTGCGTTGATAGATGATTCTGTAAAATTAAGTTATTTATATAATAATAAATTCAGTATAACAATAATATTCTGTAAAATTAAAAGTAATTTATACATCAATCAGATAAAACTCTCCAGAGATGGTGATACACAACATATAAAGGACAAGTTTCAGAACAAAATATGCATTTATGAATAAGGTTTTGTACATGTAGGTAGCACATGAGAAAATAAGTGGAAGGTGATCAAGTTTATATTAACATGTTAATGGCTTTGTTAAGGCTTTGCAAGAATGAAAAAATATTAATAATATAATATCACCTACCAATTAATTGTACATCATTTATAAGTCAATTATTTGCATTATTATTATTTAATACTAATGATATAAAAATGCATTTTGTAATCTACTATTTATGCAAGAATTAAGCACAGGATCATGAAATAAACTGCAAAATACTGTAATGGATAAACCAATTAAGTTTACATTTTCCTATAGCTAAGTCAGTCAGTTCTATTAGCAGCAGAGAACAATTATGCCCAACCTCTATTAAATGAAACAATCTTAAGAGCAAGTGATAGAAATATAATCATTTATGCTTGGGAAAATATTATGGAATGGTTCCAAATATGAAAAATATTAAGTTTTTTGGTTAAAATTTTTTAACTTAAAATTTAATTTTTTAAGTGAATTTTAAACTTTAAAAAAATTATTTAATTTTTTGATTACTTACTTAACATTATATAGTTCTTGTTTTTGTAGAAATGCCAATTTCTTCTTTTGCCCTTCCAGACTGTATAGTGACCACAGGCCGTTTGTTCATATCTTCATTATTCTTCGAACCGTGGTTGCACAATCAGACCCACGTACACTGGTTAAAAGCATCACCTAAAAGCAACAACAAAAATGTAGTACACTGACGAATTTTGAATATATATATATATATATATATATATATATGTCGTACCTAGTAGCCAGAACGCACTTGTCAGCCTACTATGCAAGGCCAAATTTGCCTAATAAGCCAAGTTTTCCTGAATTAATATATTTTCTCTAATTTTTTTCTTATGAAAAGATAAAGCTACCCGTTTCATTATGTATGAGGTCAATTTTTTTTTATTTTAGTTAAAATCAACGTAGATATATTACCGAACCTAACCAACCCTACCTAACCTAACCTAACCTATCTTTATAGGTTAGGTTAGGTTAGGTAGCCGAAAAAGTTAGGTTAGGTTAGGTTAGGTAGGTTAGGTCGTCTAAAAACAATTAATTCATGAAAACTTGGCTTATTAGGCAAATCGGGCCTTGCATAGTAGGCCAAAAAGTGCGTTCTGGCTACTAGGTACGACATATATATATATATATATATATATATATATATATATATATATATATATATATATATATATATATATATATATATATATATATATATATATATATATATATATATGTATGTATGCCATATACATATATATGCTATGTTGTATGCAACAACTTGGCTGATAATAAAGCCATTCACAACTGCAGGCCTAATAAAAAAAGGAGGTGGCATAGCAATATCTTACAAAGATACCTTCATCTGCAATAGTATCATTAGTAATAGAGACGACTATTGTGAATATACCTTTGCCAAGTTCTCCAGTAAATCCCTTAAATCCTCCTTGACTATAAGTGCCATCTATAGATTTCCCAATACCAACATAGCTTCATTCTCAGATAACGTAAGGAATCTTATCATAAATAACAATCTCAACTAAAATCAAACCAACTTAGTGGTTTGTAATGGTGAACAAAACATGCAGATACTTATATATAACCTGTGAATAGAGTGTAATAACACCAAAACTATTTGTTTATTGTTTTATGACCATAATAATTGAATCACTAATATGATTCACTAATATATAATCCTATTTATTTATTTATTTATGCATATACAAGAATGTACATAAGGAATGTGAGGATACAAATATGGTAATTACAATCTTGTAAAGCCACTAGCACGCGCAGCGTTTCGGGCAGAAACGCTGAGAAACGTAAACGTAAACGCTGAGAAACGAAAACGCTGAGAAACGAAAACGTAAACGCTGAAAACGCAGAAACGTTTCGGGCAGAAACGCTGAACGCGGAGGGCATTATTATCCTAATAATAATCACTAATATATAATCCATTGAGCATGCTGCATCTCTTTCAGTCTCTTTGCAATTTGAACAAGAGGGTTTTTAATTGATCGAACCATATTCTTAAAGTAAAGTAAATGAGATGTATTCCATATTTTGCAAAATATACGATGAAGGCACACAAACATTCATACCAAAACTGAAGGGCAGGATTTATGAGGAGACATTAGAGGCAATAAATATTCCAAAACTAGAAGACAGAAGGAACAGAGGAGATATGATCACTACGTACAAAACAGTAACAGGAATTGATAAACTTGATAGGGAAGATTTCCCGAGACCTGGAATTTCAAGAACAAGAGGTTATAGATTTAAACGAACTAAACAAAGATGCCGAAGAAATGTAAGACAAGTCACTTTTGCAAACAGAATGGTAAACGGTTGGAACAAGTTAGGTGAGAAGGTGGTGGAGGCCAAAACCGTCAAAAGTTTCAAAGCATTATATGACAAAGAGTGCTGGGAAAATGGGACACCACGAGTGTAGCTCTCCATCCATCTGATTGATAACCCAAATGAATTTTTCATGGATATGATACCAACATCAAATCATAAATCAGATGTGATCCTATCCCCACTGGATTTTGAAGAAGCCATAGACAGTATGCCCATGCACTCTGCACCAGGCCCTGACTCTTGGAACTCTATATTCATCAAGAACTGTAAAAAAACGTTATCGCAGGCCCTTCACATTCTTTGGAGACAATGCCAAGATACTGGCATTATCCCTGACATACTAAAAACAGCAGAGATAGCACCGCCCCATAAAGGAGGAAATAAGGCAGAGGCAAAAAACTACAGACCGATAGCACTAACATCGCACATCATAAAAATCTTTGAGAGAATGCTAAGAAGTAAGATCACAAAATACATGGAATCACAGCATCTCCATAACCCCAGACAACATGATTTCAGAACAGGGCGCTCTTGCCTATCACAGTTGCTGGACCACTCTGACATGGCACTAGATGCAATGGAAGACAAACAAAACGCTGATGTAATTTACACAGATTTCGCAAAAGCCTTTGACAAATGTGACCATTGTGTTATTGCACATAAAATGCGTTCAAAAGGAATTACCGGAAAAATAGGCAGATGGATATACAACTTCCTGACTAATAGAACCCAATGTGTAGTAGTCAACAAAATAAAATCTGGACCATTAACCGTAAAGAGGTCAGTCCCCAAGGGTACTGTGCTTGCTCCAATACTTTTTCTCATCCTCATATCGGACATAGACAAGGACACAACCTATAGTACTTGATCATCCTTTGCAGATGACACTAGAATCTTCACGAGAGTAGGCAACATAGAGGACACATCAAACCTCCAATCAGATGTAAATCAGGTCTTTCTATGGGCTACAGAAAATAACATGGTGATTAACGAACATAAGTTTCAGCTCATGCGCTACGGAAAAAATGAAAATATAAAAACGGAAACAACTTACAAAACTCAGTCATATCATAACATTGAACAGAAAAGCAACGTAAAGGATTTGGGTGTACTGATGTCAGAAGGCCTTACATTTAAAGAACACAGTAAAGTAGCCGTCACAACTGCAAGAAAAATGACAGGATAGATAACAAGAACTTTTCACACTAGAGATGCTATACCGATGATGATAGTTTTCAAGACACTAGTGCTCTCTAGAGTGAAATACTGCTGCATAATGAAAGCCCCTTTCAAAGCTGGATAAATTACTGACCTATACTTATGCATTTATCTTCGGTTTAACACAACAGGCACCAGACACACGCTAGGCATCATACACACTAGGATAAAACAAACATTAGGCCAGAAGTCAGAAAAGAATTCAAAGAATTTTACTGGAAAGGCTTGCTGTTAGGAAAGGAAGTAATTGAGATGAATTAATGCACAGTATGTCAATTTTGTGAAATATATGATAAAGGAACAAAAACATTTATACCAAAACAAAGATGCAGAACTAGGAAACAGGATTTTTTCAACTGAAATTTCAAGACGGCCAGAGACCAAAAGACACAAAAATGGAATCAATATACGAAGAGGCCCAACCCCCAAACATACCAGTAATACAAAGAGAAACAACTACACGGCAGTGAGGAGAGAGGCAGAAAGAAATTTTGAAAAAAAGGAACAAACAAATGTAAAGTAGAACAAATCATATTCTATAAATACAGCAACAACCAATTGCAGGTAAAGGATAATATTCAGAGCTTTTAAATGCATGGATGGCGAAATACTCAAGAAATTGTTCACGACTTTTGTTAGACCAAAGTTGGAATATGCAGCGGTTGTATGGTGCCCATATCTTAAGAAGCACATAAACAAACTGGAAAAGGTGCAAAGACATGCTACTAAGTGGCTCCCAGAACTGAAGGACAAGAACTATGAGGAGAGGTTAGAGGCATTAAATATACCAAATATACTACACAAATATATATACTACACATGCACAATAAACTACCCTACACAGGCTGAGTATGGTGTGTACAATAAATTATTAGCTAAAAGATAAGACTGAGTTTGTATAAATGGGGGTTAAGTCAGAGTGGGAAAATGTAAGTGGAGTGCCTAAAAACCTTGTCCTGGGACCTCTGTAATTCATAATATATACAAATAATTTAGACTCAGGTTTGATCAGCAATATTTGAAAATTTCCAGATGATACAAAAGGGATTTTTTCTGGATTCAGGATTATTTTTTTATGGCTGAAAACAGGTTTTCAGCAATAAAAGAAATACAGTATTGCTGGAACAACCGTCGACATCTTCAAGAGAAAACCTGAACATCTTCAAGAAGTGAAGATGACCTTGAGAAGAAGTATAGGTTGGGAGAAGTATAGGTTAGGAATTGTCTCCAAAGAATTCTCAAAGAATTACTCGTTATTGCTATCCAAGATAATTAGACGAGCCAAAACTAAATACTACGAAGATAAATTTACCCAAATAAAGAGTACCTTACCTAAAAATATGTATGTACCTTACGTAAATAAACATTTGATTTTGAAGTGCCGGACAAACAAGGCTGTGGTGGATATGTGGGCCTGAGGGGCCTGTCCAAGCAACAGCCTGTTGGACCAAGCTCTCACATGTCAAGCCTGGCCTTGGAAGAGCTTGGTGAGTAGAACAACTACCAGAACCCTATAATGCATGTATCAAGGTGTCCAGGCAGTGAGCACCACATAATGCAGTGCAGTCCTGTAAGAATAAGCACAGTAAGTATGGGCATGGAGGGGGTGCAGCAGTGGCTTGAGAAGGGCTGGAGAGTAAATGGACATGCCCAGGGGTAAAAAGCATTAGGGTAACAGAACATAGCCCATAAAAATAGTAATGACTGTGAATGAATAATTATATGAATGCAATAATACTTCATATCTCAATAGGAATACTAAGCAGGATGCAAGACAAGGTACTGATGGTGATAGTGGTTGGTACAAGTCCTCACATCCCCACAGACACCAGTAACAGCCCTCACCTCCCAACACAGTACCCTTGTAGCGAGTTAATCTTATACTCGCTTCATCTTATAGCATAACTAATTAACACTAATTACAGAAGCTACACAGGTGATACTTTGGTGTGAGTTGAGCGCACTGAGCGTCGGTATCGCTACACCCTTGTTCCTTAACAACCCTTTGGACCTTTATTACAGAAAAATAGAATCAATTAATATAATAAAATATAAAATATAAGTGTTTATTTACGATAATACTATCGGTGGAACACAAAATCTTCTTCTTCTTGATAGTAGGTGCAGTTTGCATGAAGGGTTAGTCCTCGCCATGACTGAACTCACGACAAAATGGCCGCTGTGTTGATATGGCGTCAGATGACGCTGTGACGTCACAGGTGAGGGACGCTTTGCGCATTACTCCCTCGTACTTAAAAAGTACTACAGGTACTTTTTGGTTTTATTTTTGAATATGGCAGAAGTTGGACAGCTTTTCAAATCATTATAAGGGAGTGAGTTCCATAGACTAGGTCCCTTTATTTACATAGAGTGTTTACATAGATTAAGTTTGACTCTGGGGATATCAAAGAGATATTTATGTCTGGTGGGGACGTGGCCATGTGTTCTATTACATCTGTCCAGGAAGAGTTTCAGAACAGGGTTTGCAGTTAGAAAAAGGGCTTTATAAACGTAATTTACACAGGAGAATGTTTGGAGTGAATTTGTTTAGCATGTTTAAGGATTTGAACAAGGGAGCTGTGTGTTGTCTGAAGGTAGAGTTAGTTATTGTCCTGATAGCAGATTTTTACTGGATGATGATGGGCTTGAGGTAGTTTGCAGAGGTTGAACCCCAAGCACAAACACCATAAGAATGATAGGGATAGATAAGTGCATTATAGAGTGAGAGGAGAGCAGAGTAGGGTACATAATATCTGATCTTAAACAGTATACCAACTGTTTTAGAAACCTTTTTAGTTATGTGTTGTATATGGGTGCGGAAGTTGAGTCTCTTGTCTAAGTATAGGCTAAGAAACTTTCCATCAAAAACCATCATTTTTATTGCTAATGTTTACATTATCTATCTGAAGCTGAATTGCATTTGTTGATTTGTTTCCAAATAAGATATAGTAGGTCTTTTCTATGTTTTGTGTGAGGTTTGTTGGTTGACATCCACAAGTAGACTTTTTTTAATTAATTGTTTACAACATTATTTAGCAGGAGTGGGTTGGGGTCAGAGTAGATGAGTAGTATCATCAGCCAACAATATAGGTTTAAGTATGTTAGAGACATTAGGGAGATCATTGATGTATATAAGAAACAGGAGGGTCCTAGGATGCTGCTCTGTGGCACCTTTACGGTAAGTGGTAGAGTGGGAGAGGTTATATCATTGATGGCTTCATATTGGTGTCTGTTACTAAGATAGGATCGGATATGGTGATTGCGGGGATGAGCATACAGGAATTCATGCTGTTGAGGAAATAGTCTACTTGAGGGTTATTTTGTAGCCCTAGGTCAATATTGAAATCACCTCTGAGAACTATGTGATTTTTGTTGAGATTATTGTTTATGATAAGGTTCCTCAAGTTGTTATTGTATTTGTGTCTAGCTTCAGACACAAGCATGTTACAGTTATGTCTTAAAGAGTTGAGAGCAATTAAGGATGATAAAGAGTCACTTACAATTAATGTATAAAGTTTGGATACTTGTACACATTTCAGAGCAAGGAGCAAGGCAAATAGTTCAGTCTGAAGGGTAGAGGCCCAGTTGTTTATACGGACTCCCCACTCAAAATATAAGTCATATCCTATTGCCAGGACAACTGCACTTCCAGCTGCACCCGTTGGGCGCTCTAGGAAACCTTCAGTGTATATGATTTGAGAGAGAGAATGCTCTGTGGACAGAGCATCAATATGGCTTAAGACGTTGAGCTTTGCCTCAAAACAAAGCTGGGACTGATCTCTAATTTGCTCCTTTGATGGAAAGGGAGGGATTAAAATTGAAAAGGGTGTAATTTCCTACAGTGCAGGAAAGTGCTATTGTTGTCTCTCTTGGTACAAATTATAAATCTGATACTTTCTGAGTTCAGTTCCAATTTTATTTATCTATTTGAAACAATGTTTACATTCAATAAAGAAATTCTGGAGGGCTTCTGTGCAACGGTTAGGATGAGCTAGCCTAAGCATTTTTATACCAATTTGACAGTTATTTTCAGTAACACGATAAACAACGCTCGGAATATTAAGTTCCTTTCTCATATTAATTATCTTTGTGGTACGAGGGCACCCAAGGATTATCCTCAAGGCTTCGTTCTGCAATTTTTCAAGCCCTCCAAGCTTTCTTTCAGGATGCCTTAAAGTTAGTTTAGTTCATTTATTATGCACCCCATACCCATCTTGTGGGCGGTAGTGGAAAGGGTTGCAGAGGCACATAATGGGCTCAGGGACTGAACCCCACAATTCATTTAGCTAAGCAAGTTACAATCTTGATGAGCTAGTTACAAAATTCAGTATAAGTCGTCACATCAACAATGGGTTCGAGATCGATCACAAGTACAGTTTCTAAATTAAGCAACTGACATATGTGGAGAGCCAGTGTCACAGTTGATATGTTTGTCCTGCACACCGCTCCCCATCCATTGGGCAGCGGTGGATAGGTTACAATCACTTAGTTACTACTTACAGTTAGCAAACTGGGGATATTTGGCTAAAATTTCTGGTACCAGATCATTTTGAATGAAATATTGAGACATCGTTGGTACATTGGTTATAGAATTGTCTCTGAATTCACTATCACATAGTGACGGAGGGGTGTGCAAATAATTTTGTTGACAGTTAACATTTGGTCAGGTCTACATCGGCAGATAATGAGAATTCCCAGAAATACTTGTAACCGAGTCTAAGCTGAGCAGTAGTAACATCTAGAAGTCTGCTGATTTTATTGGATGAACCATAGATGTGTGGCTCCTTTTGCATAATAGTATTGAACGAAAGTAAATCTCCCCAAACACTTTCGCGTTTTGGGCAAGTTACCCCTCCACTCTCTCCATTTTTTTTTGGACATTCCCTGGTAGTGCGCGGAAATACTGAAAAGTGTATACTCTTTTCAACTTTGTCACCTTAATTCTCGTCCTATGTCTTTCATTTTGGTATCAATGCGTTCGCAATAGAATTCCCAACAGAACTATGTGCATATATTGTCAAAGAGAGCAGCGCGCTCCACCCGCCGACAAGATGAATGTAGGCCAAGGGTACCAGAAAAAGAAAGCTGAGCCACCCTCAGGCAACTCTCATTACATTAGAGAGCGTGATAATACTGAAAAGTGTATACCCTTTTCAACTTTGTTACCTCAATTCTCATCCTAGGTTTTTCAATTTGGCATCAATGTGTTCGCAATAGAATTCTCTACAGGACTAAAGGCATATAAACTCCAAAAGCCCGGCTTACCATCCGCAACAAACAGAGTAAGCGAGAGTGTGTTACCAGGGAGCGCACAAGAGCGATAAAATGTATACACTCTTTTTATTTTGGTCACCCCAATTGTCATCCTAGGTCTTTCATTTTGGTATTAATGTGTTAGCAATAGAATTATCTACAGGTTTAAATGCATATAAACTCCAAAAGCAAGGTGTACCATCCGCACAAAACAGAGAAAGTGAGAGAAAGTAACCCGGGAGCACTCTAGTGCAATGTAATGTCAACACTCTTTTCACTTTGGTTACCTGAATTCTCGTCATATGTCTTTCATTTTGGTATCAATGTGTTCGCAATTGTATCTGCTGGCATTTACCCTTTGCTTGGATCTGAAGGGTTTTAGGCTCACCACGATGCAATCTGATAGTACCACACGTGTATATACCTATCTTCAAGCAGCAATTCACTCATTCAAACCGACTTATAATAGTTATCCATATATAAATGGTAATCTTTGTTCTACCTGTTAACCTGTCATATGAAGAAAGATTGTCAAAGCTTATATTACATTCTCTAGAAAAGCAAAGAATTAGGAGTGACATATGGTAAAGGTGCACAATGGGATGAATGGACATAACAAAGGGGACATTAATGGGGTATTAAAAGTAGCAACACAAGACAGAACTCGAAACAAAGTGTAAAAATTTGAAAAATTTAGATTTAGGAAAGAACTGCATGAGTAAATACACTGGGTTTGTACCTTAAGGTTCATGTATGCAATATTACAGAGTTCCAGTTAACTCCCATGCATGCAATCAATTTATGTTATGTTTATGTTTTTTATGTTAAAATGTTTTTGTTGATTTGTTTGTATATTTTCATAAGTAAAGCATGCTTACCATCTTATTCCAAGTTTTATGATAACTTTACAAGGTTTAAAACATAAAGTTCAATATATATTCTGGTTTTCATACAGGAATTATACGTTAATATAACATCATAATAACGTAATGATGTCGTGTAAATAACGTTATACTGACGTCATATAAATGTTATATTTATGTTATAAGAACGTAAATTGGATAGCTTTACAGAAAGTAAACAAAAAAAACTAAATGTTGACTGAAAATTATTTATTCTTAAATATAAAGCATGAAAACATTATAATACCATAGCATTTACTATTATTTTTAAATTTTTACACAAATCTTAAAAAACTGTGTCTCAAGAATAAATGTTTTTAGTTATATCCTTTGATTTTAAGAATGTCAGATATACGTATTTATGTCAAAAGTTACAGTATTACCTTTGTTGCACCATTTAAAAACGTCCACAAACGTTCTGTGTTTGCTGGGTTTCCTCTGAAGGCAGGCATGCTTTTTATCTAGTTTAAGCTGTATTTGTAATGCAAAATGATCACTTAGCATTTCATCCACAGTAAGACAATTCCCCTCTATGCCCTCAGCATTTATTAAACAAGCATAATCTAATCTCCCTCCCCTCAAATGAGTAGGAGAGGGCTCGCCCAGCAGTTGAACATCTTCATGTTCCTGCAAAAACTGGTACCATCTGCAAACATTCCTATTTGCTTTACCCCTTGATCCTAAAGCTGGATGTCTGGCATTAAAATCCCCTACCACAAGTGTATCTTCAGAAAAGAAGGAATCTGGCAAGTATCTTAAATCAAGGGAGCTATCAGAGATGTATAGATTAATGAAATTTAACTCTCGGTCCTTTAATTGTATCCGCAAGCTATTACTTTCAATACCTTTCTACCTCTGAGGGATTCCAGTTATCTCGGCAGGTATGGTACTTTTGACATAACATGAGGCCTCCCTAGTTCCTCCATCAGCATATAAGTGAAAGCCTCTATAGCCATTTAGCCTCAGTATGCTACAATCCCTATCCCCAATTTCCTGGAGTGCTACTATGTCAATATCCTCTCTAAGAGTATAATAGTGTACATCCACCTCTCTAGTTTTTAATCCATTAATGTTCCAAGATAATATTCTCAATTTACTTTCATCCATGATTAATAATAAAACTACCTTTGCCCTGACCGTCACATTCCATGAGATACAAGAGTACCTTAGAAACTTCCTTCCAACACCGTAACATTTTTTCTTTGTCCTCACCTTCACAACTACTACTAACATCGAAGGTAATATTATTCATATCTATTTTCTTTGTTATTTCTGTAACCCGTTTTACTTTAACCGTTCTTTCACCATTTGTCACAACAGGAGGTTGAACACTGCTAACACTACTAGAAAGTGTATTCTCCTGACTATCCTCTATCATCGTTACCTCATGCACATCATTACTTTCTTCTACGCACGTTTCACTTTCCATTTCACGTCCCGTTTTACTTTCAATTACACGTCCTGTTTCACCACCATTTTCACCCCGTCTACCTTCCATAGCCAATTTTTCCAATGCCTCAATCCTCTTATCTATTTTTTTTTCGATACTCCAAAATTTGATTACCAACCTCAGAGGTGACCATATTGTCCTGAACCTTGTCCTCACAAGGTTTCAGTTTTCCCATGTACTTTCCCTAGGCTCGCCTTTATTTTCTCCGTCCCTTTCTCCCACACATTGATCATAGGGGCTGTCGTTGGCTTCCAGTTGTTTCCTCCATGTTCCTCTTGCACAATCTTTCCTTGCTGCGAGGATACATCTATCCTGCTTGTAGGACCCGTCCAAGTCTCTTTCAGATGAGGCTTCATGGGGCATAGAGAGGAACCAGCATTGTGGCTGCCTCGACAGTTGCAACAAAATGGGATGATTTTTTCACTTTCAATCTTGACTCTACACTCTCGCGAGTCGTGTTTTTTCCCACAATACCGACACCTGGGGTCAAACTGGCATTTCCATGCCATATGTCCCCAACGTGAACACTTCATGCACAGTATGGGCTCCTCAACGTATTTTGCAACGTTCCTATAGCCTAGTCCTTGCACAAAAATTTTCTCCGGCGCCTCACCCTTTACCAAGGCAACAACCTGGCTTTGTTTGTCACCACGAACACTGTTCCTCTTTGCCCAGACAACATTATCATTGTTAAGAAGAAGACAGTCAGGATCCAAATAAGTTGGAAACTTGAAAACTATGATCTTTGTGTGCAACATACCTTCTTCTGGAGGAACCATCACTACATTTTCAAAACCAACCGTCGTGAGGCGTTCCACGGCCTGTTCAGTCCCAACTGTTATGTAGGGCCGGTGTAGACCCTCCTTGAAGAGTGGTTCGTATTCCAAACATTCTTTAGCTAGACATACCGTCCACTCTAGCTTTTGGTGGAAGTTCAATTGGCATGTTGTAGGGAACAACAGCCTCTTCCTTCTATTAAATTGCTTGTCTTGAGTCTTGCTGAGTAGGGTCTCTTTCTTTGGTCTCTTTGTAATTTCATCGTCACTCTCACTGTCTCGCTGTATTATTATTATTTCTCCGTTTCTTTCTGTTCACTACTACTAGTACTTCAAACGGTCTGTTATCATCTTGTCTGTCCTCCTCACTACCACTTAGGCATACCGCCTCAGCCATTTCTTTGACGCTGTCAACAATCGAGAACAAATTCACAATATCCTGTATCACCACGTGCAAAAACGAAGAGTGTGGGGCAATACTCCACCTCCCACCAAGCAGCGGACGCCAACCTTGCGACCGCACACGACCGTGGTCCGAACACAACTGATCCTTATCCTTACCCCTTCCCAGTGTTATATCGTTGTAATGGCTTGGCGCTTTCTCCCCTGATAGTTCCCTTCCCTTCCCTTCCCTTCAAAGAGCTAAAATTAATAACAAAGTATATTGACAATATTTATTAAATCATAAAACTTATACCATTTTGTAATTTGCTAGTTCTACATTATACTAATTATTAATATTGAGAGTCATATAACTATGTATTGTGGAGCAGAGTGGCACAGTGGAAGCGTGCTGGGCCCATAATCCAACTAGAGGTCCGTAGATCGAAACTACGCTCTGCTACAGTCTAATTTTCTCCTACGATAAAAAAACAAAAGATTTTTTTTATCTCTAATGAATGCAATCCATCCTCCTGCACATTTTGTAACTATGAAGAGCATCGTACATATGAATTAAATATTTACGTAATAGACAATTACATAGTAGAACTTGGTACTATTCACCTTATAGTCGGGAAAAAATACAGCTAAAATCAAACAGATATATTCCTAGGCCTAGTATAACATATATATGTACTATATCTGGCCTCAGCATGTATTAGACCTTGGATGGTAAATTACGTTAAGTTTTATTAGAAACAAATACAAAGGTTCGGGCCAACCTTGCCCAAAACGCTTTGCGTAATAGTGGCTTTAGACATTGTATGTACAAGCTCTATCTATAAATCCAACAACATGTTTGTATCTCACCTTGTATGTATGTTCTTTACCTGAATAAACATTTGATTTGATTTGACAAAAATGTTGCGGTTTATCCAAATTCAATAATACCAATTTCTACTATCCAATTGTCCATTACATCAATATATGTACGATGGAGGATGGATGTGTTGCTTATAAGCACTGCTATTAATATACCTTAAGCTCCTACATAGGTTACACACAGAAATCACAATAGCGTGATGCATCAAATGAACAAATCCACAAGGTCCGTGACGAGGGTTCAAACCTACGTCCGAGAGCATCCCAGACGCTGCCTTAATCGACTGAGCTACGACATGGTAAAAGAATTGCAACCACAAGTTCTACTGACCTTACTTGGATCCTGCAGCCTCTCCGAGACACAAACCAGAATTGTACACAATTCCCCCCATGCACCCGAGCTCTGTCACTAAGCCGTTCTACTTCTTTACAAAATGAAGTAAGGGCGAAGAGGTAGAACGGCTTATTGACTGAGCTCGGGTGCATGGGGAGAATTGTGTAAAATCCTGGTTTGTGTCTCGGAGAGGCTGCAGGATCCAAGTAAGGTCAGAAGAACTTCTGGTTGCAATACTTTTACCATGTCGTAGCTCAGTCGATTAAGGCAGCGTCTGGGATCCTCTCGGACGTAGGTTCGAACCCTCGTCACGGCCCTTGTGGATTTTTCCTACATAGATGTTATTACTGCACGGTTGTCTTAGGTTATTAATATAAATGCCGATATTTCTTAAAGTATTACAATTCGGCCGACACCGACTAGGCTATGACGCTCCCCTACCCAACATGACTCGTCTTGGAAAGCTGGGCGAGGCTAGTCCCACCAAGTGTCTGGTCACCAACCTCGGATAAACATTCTATTTTATAGATATAGGTTATATAAATATATAGAGGGGGGGTACCATCTTTGGTTGCGTTTGTAGGGACCCTCGACCTCGAAGAAGACGACATGCAGCATCCGGGGAAGCCTTGTGGGGCACCCGCGTACACTCACATATTGTCTTCTCATACCACCTCTGTACATTTTTATTTTTCATTTTATTTTATTTAAAATGTCATTACACAAAAGGGTTATAACATTGGTTACATTCAAAGTACAAGACTTCTTATTACAGGTTGTAGAGTTTCTCCAATATATAATTTTGTGTTAACTAATACTATTACATATATATTATTACCTATATCTTCAAGTCGTAGTAGTAGCAGGCTCTCATCAGTCTCAGGAGACTATGGATTTGCGCTCTGGTTGTCGGTCTGGAGTAGCCTCTCCAGGGCACAAAGCCAGGGTAAGTTGATACGGGGGAGAAGCTGTCAACCATGCAGCAGGTCCCCCCTCTCCACGGCGCCGAAAGTCTCCAATGGAAAGGCAAACGCCAATACGATTGGTTCCAGCGCCGTCGCAGGAACTGTGAGCTCCGGAGTTGACCTGGAAGCTGGTGAAGGGACTCATAACTCGGAGACCGCCGTGGTCGGGGCCGGAGAAGAACCACCCCAGCAAGTGCAAGAACGACCCCAGCCTCCTGAAGCAGAGCCTGGGGCTGCTAGAGCCCAAGGAGGAGGACTTCAGAGTCCCGCACCTGCGGGTTCCAGGCGTAGTTCAATAACTAACTGATAAACCTTAAAGAACTGGTGAGAACAACTGTGTTGTTCAGTTTGTTTGCTGAAATTCAGTTCAGTTTGCTGAAATTTATTAGATCTGTGCTGCTTATAAAATACGTTTGTGTTCGATCCCCGATGGTCCCAGTGCTTGGGCACCGTTACTCTACTCCATCCTCTTGCTTCTTGCAGGGTCCGCGTTCGATCCCCGATGGTCCAAGTGTTAGCTTTCCATTCCTTCACTTCGTCCTTATATATCCCAGATGATCTTAATATCCCTTCCAAGTGCTGTATAATCATACTGGCCTAGTACTTTCACCTCATAATTACCTTACCTTACCTCGCTTCTTCAGAGACTTTTCCTTCCTGATTTTGTCTTCTCACGCCTCAGTTGTCAGTTGATGATGTATGATGAAGTGGATGAATGTATGACTGTTGAGTTCTTCATTAAGCAGGAAGAGTCGTGGCCAGACTGGGAGGTCGGACCCGGTGTTCACGCGGTCACCAGTTGGACCCGGTGTTCACGCGGTCACCAGTTGGACCCGGTGTTCACGCGGTCACCAGTTGGACCCGGTGTTCACGCGGTCACCAGTTGGACCCGGTGTTCACGCGGTCACCAGTTGGACCCGGTGTTCACGCGGTCACCTGTTGGACCCGGTGTTCACGCGGTCACCAGTTGGACCCGGTGTTCACGCGGTCACCAGTTGGACCCGGTGTTCACGCGGTCACCAGTTGGACCCGGTGTTCACGCGGTCACCAGTTGGACCCGGTGTTCACGCGGTCACCAGTTGGACCCGGTGTTCACGCGGTCACCAGTTGGACCCGGTGTTCACGCGGTCACCAGTTGGACCCGGTGTTCACGCGGTCACCAGTTGGACCCGGTGTTCACGCGGTCACCAGTTGGACACGGTGTTCACGCGGTCAGCAGTTGGACCCGGTGTTCACGCGGTCACCACTTGGACCCGGTGTTCACGCAGTCACCAGTTGGACCCGGTGTTCACGCGGTCACCAGTTCCAACTCTATATATGACATGTTAGCTTCCGTTTTTCCATATATTACGCAGATAAAACTTTAGTTTTAATCTAAAACTGTTTTTCATCTATTTAATCAAATTTTAAAAATTCAATCACGTTTTATTTACGAATTCTAGTAACTTTTATATATATTATATAATTGGTTATTATTATAGCATTACGAAACAGTTAAAACATGGGGTGAGTGTTGCAACACAGCAACAACGTAATGTGAGTGTTGCAACACAGCAACAACGTGTTGTGAGTGTTGCAACACACCAACAACGTGTTGTGATTGTTGCAACACAGCAACAACGTAGTGTGAGTGTTGCAACACAGTAACAACGTGTTGTGAGTGTTGCAACACAGTAACAACGTAGTGTGAGTGTTGCAACACAGCAACAACGTGTTGTGAGTGTTGCAACACAGCAACAACGTAGTGTGAGTGTTGCAACACAGCAACAACGTAGTGTGAGTGTTACAACACAGCAACAACGTGTTGTGAGTGTTGCAACACAGCAACAACGTAGTGTGAGTGTTGCAACACAGCAACAGCGTGTTGTGAGTGTTGCAACACAGCAACAACGTGTTGTGAGTGTTGCAACACAGCAACAACGTAGTGTGAGTGTTGCAACACAGCAACAACGTAGTGTGAGTGTTGCAACACAGCAACAACGTAGTGTGAGTGTTGCAACACAGCAACAACGTGTTGTGAGTGTTGCAACACAGCAACAACGTGTTGTGAGTGTTGCAACACAGCAACAACGTAGTGTGAGTGTTGCAACACAGCAACAACGTGTTGTGAGTGTTGCAACACAGCAACAACGTGTTGTGAGTGTTGCAACACAGCAACAACGTAGTGTGAGTGTTGCAACACAGCAACAACGTAGTGTGAGTGTTGCAACACAGCAACAACGTAGTGTGAGTGTTGCAACACAGCAACAACGTGTTGTGAGTGTTGCAACACAGCAACAACGTGTTGTGAGTGTTGCAACACAGCAACAACGTAGTGTGAGTGTTGCAACACAGCAACAACGTAGTGTGACTGTTGCAACACAGCAACAATGTAGTGTGAGTGTTGCAACACAGCAACAACGTGTTGTGAGTGTTGCAACACAGCAACAACGTAGTGTGAGTGTTGCAACACAGTAACAACGTAGTGTGAGTGTTGCAACACAGCAACAACGTAGTGTGGGTGTTGCAACACAGCAACAATGTAGTGTGAGTGTTGCAACACAGCAACAACGTAGTGTGAGTGTTGCAACACAGTAACAACGTAGTGTGAGTGTTGCAACACAGCAACAACGTAGTGTGACTGTTGCAACACAGCAACAATGTAGTGTGAGTGTTGCAACACAGCAACAACGTGTTGTGAGTGTTGCAACACAGCAACAATGTAGTGTGAGTGTTGCAACACAGCAACAATGTAGTGTGAGTGTTGCAACACAACAACAACGTGTTGTGAGTGTTCCAACAACACAGCAACAATGTAGTGTGAGTGTTGCAACACAGCAACAACATAGTGTGAGTGTTGCAACACAGTAACAACGTAGTGTGAGTGTTGCAACACACCAACAACGTGTTGTGAGTGTTGCAACACAGCAACAACGTAGTGTGAGTGTTGCAACACAGCAACAATGTAGTGTGAGTGTTGCAACACAGCAACAATGTAGTGTGAGTGTTGCAACACAGCAACAACGTAGTGTGAGTGTTGCAACACAGCAACAACGTAGTGTGAGTGTTGCAACACAGCAACAATGTAGTGTGAGTGCTGCAACACAGCAACAACGTGTTGTGAGTGTTGCAACACAGTAACAACGTAGTGTGAGTGTTGCAACACAGCAACAACGTAGTGTGAGTGTTGCAACACAGCAACAACGTGTTGTGAGTTTTGCAACACAGTAACAACGTAGTGTGAGTGTTGCAACACAGCAACTATGTAGAGTGAGTGTTGCAACACAACAACAACGTGTTGTAAGTGTTCCAACAACACAGCAACAATGTAGTGTGAGTGTTGCAACACACCAACAACGTGTTGTGAGTGTTGCAACACAGCAACAACGTAGTGTGAGTGTTGCAACACAGCAACAACGTGTTGTGAGTGTTGCAACACAGCAACAACGTGTTGTGAGTGTTGCAACACAGCAACAACGTAGTGTGAGTGTTGCAACACAGCAACAACGTGTTGTGAGTGTTGCAACACAGCAACAACGTAGTGTGAGTGTTGCAAGACAGTAACAACGTAGTGTGAGTGTTGCAACACAGCAAAAACGTAGTGTGAGTGTTGCAACACAGCAACAACGTAGTGTGAGTGTTGCAAGACAGCAACACCGTAGTGTGAGTGTTGCAACATAGCAACACCGTAGTGTGAGTGTTGCAACACAGCAACAACGTAGTGTGAGTGTTGCAACACAGTAACAACGTAGTGTGAGTGTTGCAACACAGCAACAACGTAGTGTGAGTGTTGCAACACAGCAACAACGTAGTGTGAGTGTTGCAACACAGCAACAACGTGTTGTGAGTGTTGCAACACAGCAACAACGTAGTGTGAGTATTGCAACACAGCAACAACGTAGTGTGAGTGTTGCAACACAGTAACAACGTAGTGTGAGTGTTGCAACACAGCAACAACGTAGTGTGAGTGTTGCAACACAGCAACAACGTAGTGTGAGTGTTGCAATACAGCAACAACGTAGTGTGAGTGTTGCAACACAGCAACAACGTAGTATGAGTGTTGCAACACAGCAACAACGTAGTGTGAGTGTTGCGAAAATAAATAGCGTGTTGTGAGCCTTGCAACTCAGAAATGACGTACTGTGAATATGTCAAGAAAATACCATATTGCGATTGTTATACCGCAGAACAATGTGTTGGGAGTACTGCAACATACTAATAACATGTTATAGGTGTTATAGGTATATGTGCAACGTTACAACACAGGAATAACGTGTTGTGAGTGTTTCACCAGTCAGGAATACCTTATTGCAACCACATAATTTCCATAATATCAGTGAGTGTTCCAAAATGTTTTTCTGTGTTACAACACTCACAACTCCTCATTTCTGTGTTGCAACACTCACAAAATGCCATTGTATGCTAAATAAAAGAAAAATCTTAACCTAATGTATTCGTCATATATACTGATGTATACCTGTCTTCTCTAATCTTTCAACTGGGGTTCCTACCTTGCGATCATTACTAAAACAAACATGAACATTTCAAAATCAGCTTAAGGTATCAGTAATACTTAAGTAATAAACAAGATGAAAGACTGATAATTAGAGTGAGAACAACTAAATGAGCACATGAAGGTACTCACCTATTTGTGCTTGCGGTAGTGTACAGGTTCCTGAGCCTATTGGGCTCTATCATATCTACACTTGAAACTGTGTATGGAGTTTGCCTCCACCAAATTACTTCCTAATGTATTCCATTTGTCAACCACTCTGACACTAAATAATCACTACAGACGACCGTGGTATGATATGTGATCACGTCTAGGTGAGCACATCTAGGTGAGCACATCTAGGTGAGCACATCTAGGTGATCATCTATGCCTATAAACAGTAAGTTTATAGGCATAGTTTATGTGCTCACCTAGATGTGCTCACCTAGATGTGTTCACATAGATGTGCTCATCTAGATGTACTCACCTAGAGGTGCTCACCTAGATGTGTTCTCATAGATGTGCTCACCTAGATGTACTCACCTAGATGTGCTCACCTAGATGTGCTCACCTAGATGTGCTCACCTAGATGTGCTCACCTAGATGTGTTCACATAGATGTGCTCACCTAGATGTGCTCACCTAGATGTGCTCACCTAGATGTGTTCACCTTGATGTGTTCACCTGGATGTGCTCACCTAGATGTGTTCACCAGTAAGACACATGGTGGTGATGTACCATGGGAGAGTGTGCCTGTAAGTCACATGGTGGTGATGTACCATGGGAGAGTGTGCCTGTAAGACACATGGTGGTGATGTACCATGGGAGAGTGTGCCTGTAAGACACATGGTGGTGATGTACCATGGGAGAGTGTGCCTGTAAGACACATGGTGGTGATGTACCATGGGAGTGTGTGCCTGTAAGACACATGGTGGTGATGTACCATGGGAGAGTGTGCCTGGTAAGACACATGGTGGTGATGTACCATGGGAGAGTGTGCCTGTAAGACACATGGTGGTGATGTACCATGGGAGAGTGTGCCTGTAAGACACATGGTGGTGATGTACCATGGGAGAGTGTGCCTGTAAGACACATGGTGGTGATGTACCATGGGAGAGTGTGCCTGTAAGACACATGGTGGTGATGTACCATGGGAGAGTGTGCCTGTAAGACACATAGACATTCACCCATAACGCTATGCATGCTATTGGCTGTACAAGAATGAAAGAACCCTTGCATACAAAAATAATAAATAAAATGCAATAATATATATCATAATAATTATATATTATTATACATTATATATACTATAATAGTATATATTATATACTGTAGTATATCATAATTATGTAAAATATCATAATTCCTATTGGTTAGCTTTCTAAGTTTTCTCAAGCATTACATGGGTTACAGAGTGCAGGTGTTTAACATTAGGGGGGGGGGGGCAGGGTGCATACAGGCTTCACATACAGCTGTAATTAGGTCAGTTTCAGTCTCATCTGTCCTGCACCTCGCAGTGTTCTACAATGTTAAAGATTTGTCTTTTAAACCATTTCATATATTAATGGGCCCTAGAGAAATCATCTATATCTTTTGTTACTCCTCTGCATGATCCTTTTTTTCTAATTTCACCTAAAAAATCATAAAACTTTTTCCTTGAAAGATTATCGGCTACTTTTGATCTCACAATATTATCTTTCTCTTTCTTAATCCACTTTCTTGATGATATTGAGCCCTGGTGCCACACCTGAGCTGGGGCCACCAACCGTCTCTGGGGCCCCCTGCATCTTTACGTGGGTAATGCCAAAAGGTAGATCTATTTTGAAATTCCCTAACATGATTATTCCAACCAGGCATAATACTTCTTTAATTGGTTATAAGATAAATACTCTCTTCCCCTGCCCTATCTAGCACTGAAACTACAGATGTGAAAAAGTCCTTGAGATTGTTCTGATGCAAATTGCACTGAATAATATTGCAAGCAATTGCATCACTTGTTATTTGAGTATTCGTTAAGCTGGCATTTAAACTTATCCAGGTCAGCAAGAGTGGCCTTCCTACGTTTAGGTGTGTTCTAGGGAGGTTTATGTTATCTTTGGCAGCAGCAACTTGTGAGTGAGGTATATTGGAGGTGGCCATGGCAGGATGATACCAGGACAGGTTGTCATCACTGACAGCCTTATACTTAAAGGTGTGACCAGTTATATCATCAATAAGAAAATGATCAATATGAGACCTTCCATTCCTATCTCATGACATAAAGCTATAGTAATAGTAAATAAATCATTAATAGCAGGATAATGTAAATTTTCAGCATCCATGAATTCATTAAACAAATTTAAGTATACATCTTAGCGGGTAAAATCAGTGTTAAAAATCACCTACCACCCATGAGTTCAGCATTATGATACAAATTAGTCAATTGATATATTTCTGATCATATATTTCCATACTCATCTGCACAGTTAATATTGCTTGTGGAAACCATGCATATACACACACACATAATCAAATACTGCTGAGCACCTTTCAGGCCCCTGAGCAAAGGGGCCTGACATCTGAGTGGACAACACATCGGATTCGTAGTCCTGAGGTTCCGGGTTCGATCCTTGGTGGAGACGAAAACAAATGGGCAGAGTTTCTTTCATCCTGATGAGTCTGTTCACCTAGCAGTAAATATGTACCTGAGAGATAGACAGCTGCTACAGGCTGCTTCCTTGGGATTGTGTAACAAAAAGGAGGCCTGGTCGAGGACCGGGCCGTGGGGGACGATAAGCCCCGAAATCATCTCCAGATAACTATAGGACACAAGTATAGCAGGAGTGAGCCCTGATACAATATTGACAACCTCAACTTTACATTGCATATTGTTATGCCCAGGATAGCAGCAGCATCATAGGGTCTTCCAGGACCTGACCAGTCAATAGACATGTCAATACTGGCAGTGGAAAAAGAACTATCAATAAATTTGAAGTGGTTTTGATATTCATAAGATGTAAGCCAGTGTTCTTGCAAAACAAGAATATTTTACACATACCAAAATGCTTTTAACGTTCATATATTCAGGGTTTGTTATTTCTCTAATTACCTTAATAACCGGGAATTATAACTTTACAAATACTGAAGCATTGTCATGGGGGTAAATAAACCATATTACGTGAAGATCATTTATGTGCTAATTAAAACAACACTTATAGTAAGAGGACAGTAAATTGGAATGTTGAGACAATTGTCAAGTAATAATAATATAATAATTAACAGGTTTTAAGAGCCATCTATTGCACATTATTCTATCTATAAATAATCTGAACTAATAATAGAGCCTAAATAAATAATAATTAAACATCATTCACATCCATCAAGACAAGAAATTAAACGACCAATGAAAACCATATAGGTTACTCCTACACCTCATAATACAGGCCAATAATGATCATAAATATACTTATCAATGAAACAATATTCAAACTAAGGACTTTACATCAAATTTTTTAAATCACTAATTTAAAAGCAGACATTCTTTTATATTAATAAATTGTCAGATTAAGGCATCTGTAAACAAATGAAATAAATATTAGTAATTAAGCCTTCGATGAAATACTCTGCATTATAATACAAATTCTGGAGTCATTCACATATATGCAAAGTTTTGGTTTATAAAATACCAGATACAAGATAATACAAATATCAGAATCAGGCTAATATTATTGCCAGATTCATATACAGTACTGTATATATATATATATATATATATATATATATATATATATATATATATATATATATATATATATATATATATATATATATATATATATATATATATATATATATATATATATATAATTGCTTGCTACTTATATATATATAGAATTGCCAGATTCATATATACATATATCGAATTGCTAGATCCATATAAATATAAAACTGCCCGATTCAAGTAAGTAAGTAATTATCAAAAGAAGGCACCAAACCGGGAAGGCTATGTAGCACCATCAAATACGCAAAATAATCAGAGGGCGCTAAATATCACCAAGGATGCCAATACGAGAACAAAAACGCGAAAGGCGAACGATATCAAAAGTATCCGAGTCACCAAGAATTCTATCGAGGGACAGGTGACCGCGAGGGGCGGTCGGAAAGCAAGACACACGCTCGTCCTGGAAGTCAGGACATTCAAGAAGGACATGCACGACCGTAAGAGGGACAATGCAACTAGGACAATAAGGAGCAGGGCAGCGCTCCATCAAGTGACCATGGGTTAAGCGAGTATGGCCAATACGCAACCTCGCCAGAGCTGTTTCCCACCGCCGGTTACGGTGGAAGGAGGACGGCCACGAGGAAACACAACATTTAAGAGTACGTAGCTTGTTACCAGTAACAGACAACCAAGAAGCCTGCCAACGGGTAAGGACTGAGGAATGGATAACCGGGTAAAAGTCGGAATACGGAATGCCATTACGAGAGATGGGACAAGAGCGGACAGCTTCCTTAGCGGCAGCATCCGCACGCTCATTTAAAGACACACCAATATGGCTGGGAACCCAACAAAACTCAACCGACTTAAATTTACTGTGAACGAGAAACAGCCAATGCTGGATCTCGACAACTACTGGATGAACCGGATTAAAGGACCCGAGAGCCATTAAGGGCACTACGAGAGTCAACAACAACCACAAAGGAAGACTGACAACAAGAAAGCAGGAGACGAAGAGCATAGAGAATAGCATAAAGTTCCGCTGTAAAGATGCTAGTCTCCGGAGGCAAGCGACACATATAAGTGCGATCAGGAAAAACAACAGAGTAGCCAACACCGTCCACTGACTTAGACCCATCGGTGAAGACAGAAACGGAGCGGGAGTGAGAAGAAAAGTGCTCGAGGAAAAGGCGTTTTAGAACCGTAGGAGGAGTAAAAGCTTTAGTGATCGGGTCAAGGAAGTACAAAACTGCGGAAGAGGGACCCTCGACGGGGGCAAAGAAGGAACAACACGAGGAGAAACATCAGAAATACGAACGGAGAGAGAATCCTGTAGGCGAGATAACCTGACAGAAAGAGGGAGGTGGTGAAGAGGAACAGGAACCGCAGGAGGGGTAAAAGTTAAAGCACGACAGAGGCGAGAGGAAGGATGTTGCAAGGACCGCGCACGATAGCGAAGACAGTAGCGATCACGGCGGTCCTGGAGAGACAGGAAGCCAGTGTCAACATATAAGCTAAGGATGGGAGTCGAACGAAAGGCACCAGAACTGAGGCGCAACCCAGTATGGTGCAAAGCATCAAGACGGCGAAGAGTAGAAGGAGAAGCAGACGAGTAAGCAGGGCAACCATAATCGAGCTTAGACAGGACGAGAGAGGAATGTAAAGCAAGGAGAGTGCGCCTATCTGCCCCCCAAGAAGTATGGGACAAGACCCGAAGGAGGGTAAGGGCCTTAGAGCACTCAACACGGAGGTAAGAGATATGGGGAGACCAAGACAAACGAGTGTCAAGGAATAACCCCAAAAGCTTCGAGGAATCTTTGTATTCAAGGGGATGACCATAAAGTGACAAAGAGGGACGAAGAACAACCCGTTTCCGCGTTAAAGTCATGGCACAAGTCTTAGAAGTAGAGAACTTGAAGCCATGACCTGTGGCCCAAGACAACACGGCATCAATTGCAAGTTGAAGCCGGCGATGAAGGAGAGGAGAATCATCACCCTGACAACAAAGGGTAAGATCATCGACATAGAGAGCGGAGAAGACACCAGAAGGAAGAGAGGAAAGAAGACCATTGAGGGCAACAAGAAAAAGAGTAGTGCTCAGAACACTACCCTGGGGCACACCTTCGTATTGCTGAAAAGAGGGAGAGAGAGCGGTACCAAGGCGCACCCGAAAGGAACGACGAGAGAGGAAGCTGCGGAGAAAGAGAGGGAGATGACCACGAAGGCCAAAAGAATGAAGTTGAGATAGGATATGATAACGCCAAGTGGTGTCGTAAGCCTTTTCTAGGTTAAAAAGGACGGCAACAACGGAGGTCTTCGCAGCAAAAGCAGTACGAATATAGACCTCCAAGTTCACCAGGACATCTGTCGTGCTTTGGCACTTGCGGAAACCAAATTGAGAAGGGGAGAGGAGGTGATGGTGTTCCAGGAACCACATCAGACGAACGTTAACCATACGTTCAAAGAGTTTGCAGACACAACTTGTGAGAGCAATAGGGCGAAAGTCCTTAGGGTAAGTACCCAGAGACCCCGGTTTGCGAACAGGGAGGACAACGGCATCGAGCCAGTCCTCAGGGACTGACGACGACTCCCAGATCCGATTATACAGACTCAGTAAATACTGAGACGTGCTCGGAGGGAGATGGCGAAGCATCTCATAATGAATACCATCGGAGCCCGCCGCCGTAGAACCGCAGAGAGCCAGGGCAGAACGAAGTTCAGAGTGAGAGAAGGGATCATTATAGGGAAGCTGAAGATGAGTGCAGAAATCTAAAGGACGAGACTCAAGGACAGGTTTACGAAGAAGGAAAGATTGGGGAAGATGAAGACCAGAGCTAACAGAAGAAAAGTGGGAACCCAGTTCGGAAGCGACCTGCAACGGGCCCGCCACAAGAGTATCATGGAGGTGAAGGACCGGTGAAACATCGGGAACGAACTAACCCGCTATCTTGCGGATACGCTTCCAGATCTGGGCCAGAGGGGTCTCGGACGTAATTGTTGAGACATAAGATGCCCAACATTCACGTTTAGCCGTACGGATGGCCCTACGGGCCACCGCACTCGCTTTCCGAAAGAAAAGAAAAGAATCGGTCGTCTGCCTACGGCGGTGCCTCTTCCAGGCTGCACGCTTACAGCGGACAGCTCGAGCACAGTCCGCATTCCACCAGGGAACGCACTTCCGTGGACCCCGAGAGGAAGAGCGAGGAATAGAGCGGAGGGCAGCGTTGAAGACAGTGTCATGAAAAAGGAGGAGAGCGCGAGAGAGAGGCAGAAGGGAGAGGTCAGGGAGAGCAGCACTGAGGGTAAATAGGGTCCAGTCTGCCTTAGCAAACTGCCACCTAGGGAAAGAGAGGGAAGGGCGAAAAGAGAAAAAGGAAACTAGGATGGGGAAATGATCACTTCCATGGAGGTCATCAAGAACCTGCCACGTGAAATCTAAGTAAAGAGAAGAAGAGCAGAGAGAAAGATCAAGACAAGAAAGGGTGCGAGTCCGAGAGTCCAAATGAGTGGGCTCACCAGAATTCAGAAGAGACAGGGAAGAAGAGAGGAGAAACGGCTCAAGGAGGCGACCCCGGGTATTCGTCAGAACGTCACCCCAAAGAGAATGACGACAATTGAAGTCACCCAGCAGGAGCACAGGCTCCGGCAAGGAGTCCAGGAGGTGTTTCAAATCAGGAAGAGAGAGCGGGACACTCGGGGGGAGATAAATGGAACAAACTGTGTACCATTTCCCCACAAAGATACGAGCAGCAGAACAATGGAGAGGCGAAGGAAAAAGTAAAGGAACAAAGGGAACATCAGCCCGAATCAAGAGAGCAGAAGAATTAGAAGCCCCAGCAATGGCTGAGGGGGGGGGAGAGAAAGGAATAGCCACGAAAACGACCAGGACGAGCACCAAGCATTGGCTCCTGGAGGGGGGGCGAAAACCGCGAAATCAGAAGTTGGAGTTTGAGGAAATTGGCGTAATAACCTCGAACGTTCCATTGAAGAATGGACAACGACGAGAAGAGAAAGGACAAAAACAGAGAACAAGGAAGAAACAAAGGCGAAAGAGCAACAGAGCACGTTAAAGAATATCAGGGTCGGGATCAGGGTCAGCAAAGTCAGGGTTAGGGGGCATGGGTAAACTGAGCAAAGACGGAGGGAAGGAAACGGGAGAACAGATCAGAGGTGGGCGGGCAGGGTCCGGAGGAGGAGGAGGAGGAGGAGGAAGAGGAGGAGACAACGGAGAGGAGCCGTCAAGGACAGCAGCAGGAGGAGGGGGAGTAGAAAGAGGGGAGCGCACCCCAGCAAGAGCAGCAACCGAAAGGGAAGCAGGGGCCAAAGAAACCTCCATAGCAGGAACAGGGGGCGCAAGCACTGAAACGGGAGGGGAAGGAGCAACATAGCCAGAAGGAGGAGCTGAGGAAGAAAGCGAAGCCTTCTTACCCGCCGGGGAAGAGGAAGGAGAGGAGCCAGGCTTACGCTTCTGACTTAAAGAGACCGGTGTCCCAGCAACTACGTACCGGGCAACGGATTCCAGTGTCTCAACAGGAGAAGCCGAACGAGAGCACACACGACGGCCGTTAGGAGAGCGATGGACATCCGCCCGCACCGAAAGGCGGTGGGGAGAGCCGATAGATGGAGGAAGAGGATGGGAAGGAGGATCGGAGGGGGACGAGGAAGAAGACACAGAAGACACGACAGACCGGGTAGAAGGAAGGGGAACCCCAGACAGAGGACCAGGAGGAGGATCCTTCGGGAGAGAACCCAAAGGAACAGAGGAGGGGGCAGTGGGCGCATCAGGGTCCAAGGCCCGGAAACGGTTGTGAGTCTGAGGAAGGCGGGAAGGACGAGGAGAGGAAGAGCGCAACACGCGAGCATAAGAGATATTAGCATAAGGCGGGAGCCGGCGAACCTGGCGCCTCGCCTCAGGAAAAGATAAACGCTCCCGGTGCTTCAGGTTGAGGACGGCTGCCTCAAGCTTGTAATGGACACACGCACGGGAGAAGGTAGGATGGGCCTCACCGCAGTTGAGGCAACGAGCCTGGGGAGAAGTGCACTCCGACTTAGAGTGACCTTCGCCACCACACAAAGGACAGAGAGAGACAGTCCCGGAGCAGCGGAGGGCACCATGCCCAAACCTCCAGCACTTGTTGCAGAGCCGAGGAGAAGGAATGTACTCCTGGACAGAGCACCTGGCACCAGCAAGAATGACAGAGGGTGGAAGGGTCCTACCATCAAAGGTAATCTTCACAACCCGGAGGGGTTGACGGCGACTACCACGAGGGGGACGAGTAAACGTGTCCACCTGGAGAATAGAATGGCCCTGGGCAGCGAGGATATGTCGAATATCGTCGTGGCAGTCGCGCAGGTCCCGAACACCGGTCGCAACATGGGGCGGGAGCAAAATAGTGCCAACACTGGCATTCAACTGAGCGTTCTTCGAGACCCGAACGGGGGTCTCGCCAAGGAAGGATAAGGCAGCCAAGCGGGAAGCAGCATCCTGAGAAGGAGCAGCAACGACACGTGTACCGAGACGAGTGGGGTTGAAAGTAATGGAGGCATCCACGGAATCAATGAGATGTCGATGAAGGGAGAAATCGTCAGGAGGCGCAGAATCAAAAGGGAGGAGATCAAAATATTTGGCCCACGAAGCGGGACCAAACAAGGCTTGATAGGTAGCAGAACTGGAAGGAATCGAGCGAGGGCGGCCGTGACGAGGACGGCGGTGAGAACCCCCAGAGAGAGAGGGGTTAAAAGGCGAAGTAGTTACAACTAGAGAAGGAGCCGCGCCAGGGGACGAGGGAGTCACCATTGGGGGCTTGGGGCTCGACCCAACCACAGAGGAGGGAGGGGAGCCAGGGGAAGGAGTCAGAGAGGCCAAAGGAGGAGCAAGGTCGGGGCCCAATGCAGCGGAGGCTACAGAGCCCGGTCTTCCAATACGGACCGACTCGGGGGCTTGGTCGCCCACCCCACGAGCCTGAGAAGGTAAGCCAGAAGCAGCCAAAACAGGGGTTTTCATCTTGACGAAAAGAAGAATTCACTCACGAATGTGCCCCCACACCCACCATGGAGCCACAATTAGAGGCAGGACACCCAACAAGAAGCTATCGCCGATCTTGTCGGGGCCTCCTAGGGGTGCGTCGTGAGTATACGCCCCACAAACGCCACCTTAAGAAACCGACAGTCTGTCGAGATCGGGTTCAGTGACGAAGTGGGGATTGACAATAAAAGGTTCCCCTCGCTCTCGACGTCGGGTACTGCAGTTCTACGGGTGCATGAGTATGCCTCCTCAAGCACCCGGGCGTCAAAATAGAAGAAGTCCATGGAAGAACCAGAATGAGCAAAAGGTCGGCAGGAAACGGCAAGCAGATAGGAGAAGAGGGGGGAGAAAAACGAAACAGAAGGAAAAGGAAAAGGTGCCCAGCAGAATTGGAGAGGACGGCAGCAGGAGCACAAGGCTAGAAAAGGACAGAGGACTGTCCTAAGGAGCATCACACTCCGGCAGCCGCCCACGAAGCCCCCACACGGCGACAACGAGCTGAGCGGGGAGGGGGTGCCCAATTCAAGATAATGTAATTAACATATTTATGCTATTTTTATATATATATACAGGTATATGAGTTTTATAATTGCCAGTCTCAGGGTAATATAACTGCCAGATTCAGGTTAATATAATTGACAGTCAGGCTTTGATACTGTAAGCCATACCTACCTCTTACTTAAACTTAATCATTACAGAATCTGAGGCCTTCCTGATAACTATATTCTATCATATCTTAATGATAGACACCAATATGTAGCCATTAATGACATAACCCCCCCCCCACATCTCTACTGTAACCGTAGGAGTGCCACAGGGCAGCATCTTAGAACCTCTCCTATTGCTTATATACATCAATGATTTACCAAATGTCTCTAACATCCTTAAACCAATACTATTTGCTGGCGATACTGCCTTCATCTATTCAAACTCCAATGCAACACACAATAAGTAATATTGTAAACAACAAATTGAAACAAACTGGATGTGGTTGGATGTCAACCAACAAACTAAATATAGAGAAGACCTATTACATTGTATTTGGAAGTAAATTATCAAATGAAATTCACCTTCAAATAGATAATGTCAACATTACCATTAAAAAGATGAAAAAGTTCCTTGGCCTATACATAAACAAGAGACTAAATTTGAACATTCACATACAGTACACAGGCAAAGTCTCAAACTGTTGGTATATTCTAAAAAATCACATATTATATTCCCAACTCTTCTATCCTTTCACTATACTATTCCATAAGTTATTCCTGTTTAACATAATGATAATGCTAAAGATGATAATGTTTTTTTGAGAAACGTACATAGAAATTGGGTTACAAGCACAATGTTGGATTTCTAGATAAAGCAAGAATATACTATGCCTAAAGCCACTAATATGCACAGTGTTTCAGACATGCTGTGGATAAACACTTAAAATTAATTGCTAAAAATAATTGAGATGAAAAGCAAAAGTTGAACAAAAGTAGGAAAAAATAAAAAGAATGACAATAATTACATGTTGAACAGAACAGCAAAACTGCAACAGAACAGCCGATGGTAATTTTAACTAAATGAACATGGTAGCTTTTTTTGTTTACTTGGCATATAGCAGTATTAAAAGTTCAGTCATTATTCATTATTGTTTAAAAATAGCAAGACATAGGTTGACAATCAGTAGGTAAGGTAGGTTACATGGCATTTATTAGGTAGTACTTAGTTTCTCTCTTAAACTGGTTGAGAGAGGGACAGTCTTTGATGTTATTGGGAAGAACATTTTACATTTTGGGACTCTTGATTTGTGGAATATTTCCACTTTGGCTAAGTCGCACTCTTGGAATATCAAATAAATATTTGTTTCTAGTGTGGATTTCAAAGATTCTGCTACAGCCCCCTACCATGTATTAAAGAACAGGTTTAGCATTGCAGTTCAGTGTTTCATATATATATATATATATATATATATATATATATATATATATATATATATATAATTATATATATATATATATATATATATATATATATATATATATATATATATATATATATATATATATATATATATATATAGAACTGCCCAAACGTCTAATGCATTGTATCTACATACGAGTTTATGCGATCACAATATTAACTGGAATGGGGCAAAAAGCATTACCAATTGTGGGGATTTCGTGGAACGGAATTTGATTGAGTCTGCTCTAATCAGTGTCCAAATCTTCTTAATGTTAGTACTGGAATGTACAAACTTGATCCATTTTTAAGTTATAATATTGCACAACAGTTTAAGAAACAACTCTGATAGAGAGGCTTACAATGTCTCATTATAATTGTATATTCATATATTGTGTGTTCATGAGGCTTTTCTTTAATCTTTCATCCTTATTCTCTGACCGCTTAATCCTCTTTGACCATTCTAAGTTAAGCCATACCTGTTTTTGGTTATTTACACCTGACCAACCCTAGGGATGGGTTGGTCAGGTGTCGGCCTATATATCCTCCCCCTTCTCCATTCTCCTTAGTCAGTCTGGTGTTGACAAAGGCTTTAACATGCCGAAACGTTCACCTCATTTCATATTTCTCTGTGGATTTTCCGCATAAAATGATCAGTGTTTTGTGATCGTCAATTGCATATATGTATATATATATATATATATATATATATATATATATATATATATATATATATATATATATTTTATTAAATATGACCGAAAAAGTAAGATTAATAATTCTAACACGAATTTTCTCAATCTTTCGTACATTATGCTTCACTGTTGGAGGTAAATCAAAAATCACTTCTCCAAAATTCATTTTTATTTCTAGTCTGACGCGACACGGGCGCGTTTCGTAAAACTTATTAAATGCCAACAGCGACTGCCCTGACAGGTACAAGAGGAGTGTTGTTAACGCATACGTCGACCGTGCTCTCAGCCACAGCTCAGAATGGAAGCAAGTCGACGAAGAACTCTGTAGGGTAAGGCAGGTTCTAGTCAATAACGGCTTCTCCAATGGTTTCATCGAAGACATCATAAGAAGGAAAGTGAAAAGCCATGCAACCTCCGAAGAGACAACTAACACAACACCTATACCCCCTATTAGACTATTTTACAGGAACTTCTTTTCCACAGCTCATAAAACAGAGGAAAGGGTCCTGAAAGATATTGTTAATAGAAACGTTATCCCTACAGACAAAAATCAGAGGATACAACTGACGATTTACTATAAAACCAGAAAAACGGCCAGCCTACTCATGAGAAACTCTCCAGACACGAAACAGAACGCTTTAAAAGAGACTAACGTCGTCTATGCCTTCAAATGCCCACTTGGGGACTGTAAGCTCCAAAAAACCCAGTATATAGGCAAGACAACAACATCTCTTTCTAGGCGTTTAACGATGCATAAACAACAGGGCTCCATTAAGGAACATATAATCTCTTCCCATAACCAAACCATCGCCAGAGAAATCCTAGTAAACAACACAGAAATCATCGATAGATACAGCGATAGCAGGCGGCTTGACGTTTGCGAGGCACTACACATCAAGAAGTCAACACCAGCAATCAACAGCCAATTATTGCACAACTATATTCTACCCACCTCAAGACTCCGCTCCAATATAGAAGCATCAAGAAATATGGACCAATAGGCTTTCTACAAACACTTCTATTCAATATCCATTGTTTCGTGTTCTGTCTTGTGTTGATACTTTTAATACCCTATTAATATCCTCTAATGCCACATCATCCTTCCCACCTCACTCAAATGTAATGCCACATCACCCTTCCCACCTCACTCAAATGTAGATATAAAATCAGGGAAACGCAAGTTCTAATCAGTTGTGTATTTGTGAAGTCTTTGAAAATGTAATAAGTTTTACGAAACGCGCCCGTGTCGCGTCAGACTAGAAATAAAAATGAATTTTGGAGAAGTGATTTTTGATTTACCTCCAACAGTGAAGCATAATGTACGAAAGATTGAGAAAATTCGTGTTAGAATTATTAATCTTACTTTTTCGGTCATATTTAATAAAATATGTCTACAGGAAAGACTGCTACCAAAATATACTAATATATATATATATATATATATATATATATATATATATATATATATATATATATATATATATATATATATATATATATATATATATAGTGCACTTGACAGGTGTGAAGTGACTTAGACTTAATATCTAAAATATTCAATGATATAGATTTAAGAAAGGGGGAAAGGGGCAGAATGGTGTCTGTGGCTTCAGTTTGTTATTGTTCTAATTGATGATTTGTCTTGAGTAATTAGAGATCATAGATAATTTAGGGAGAACCCCAGGCAATGATACCAAAATTGTGATAAGGAAAGACGAGAGGCCAATAAAGCTTTACCAAGGTAGAGGGTGACGTACATAATATCTGATTTAGAAAAGAATGCCAAGTGATTTTAAAATATTTTTTAGCTATAATTTGTATGTGGCACTGGAAATTCAGCTTTTTATCAATGAGAACATCATGGAATTTACCATCTACTTTATTATCAATCTGGATATTGCCAATTCTTAGGATTGGAGAAAATGAGGGTTGTGTAAACAGCAAATAAAACTGGCTTGAGGTATTGAGAGGCATTCGGAATGTCATTAATGTAGATGAGAAAGAGTACGCAAGTAATTATCAAAAGAGGGCACCAAGCCCGGAAGGCTACGAAGCACCATCAACTGTGTGGGATATAAAAAAAAATGGTAAATATCACTAAGGATGCCAATTCGAAAACAAAAGTGCATAAGGCAGACAATATCAAAGGTATCTGATTCATCAAGGATTCTATCGAGGAACAAGTGACCACGAGGGACAGTCAGGAAACAAGACACACACACCCCCTGGAAGTCTGGACATTCAACAAGGATATGCACGACCATAAGAGGGACAATGCAGTTTGGAAAATAAAGAGCAGGGCGGCGCTCCATTAAGTGCCTATGAATTAAACGTTTATGGCTAATACGTAATCTCGTCAGAGCCATTTCTCACCACCAATTATGGTGATGGGAGGAGGGCCATGGGGACACACTACCTTCAAGAGTATGCAGTTTGTCACGAGTAACAGAAGACCAACAATCCTGCCAATGGGTAAGGATGGAGGAATGAATAACTGGGTAGAAGTCAGTATAAGGAACACCTTTAAGGGAGATGGGGCAAGTGCAGATAGCCTCCTTAATGACAGAGTCCGCACGTTCATTTAAGGACACACAAATATGGCTGGGAAACTGGCAAAATTCCACTGTCTTAAATCTTTTGGAGATAAGAAACAACCAATGTTGAATTTCGACTACAACCGAATGAACTGGATTAAAGGGCTCCAGAGCCATGAGGGCACTGTGAGAGTCAACTACAACAATAAAGGAAAATTGACAGCAAGAAAGCTGTTGACAAAGAGCATACAAAATAGCACAAAGTTCTGCTGTGGAGATGCTAGTCTCTGGATGCAGGCGACACAGGTTCTATGGCAGCCCGCTGCCATAGAACCGCAGAGAGTCAGGGCAGACTGGTGTTCGGAGAGAGAGATCATTATAGAGAAGCTGGAGATGCATGCGAAAATCTATAGGACAAGATTCATGAAGGTGCTTACGAATAAGGAAAGATGAAGGAAGACTAGAACTGGAGCCACCAGTCGAAAAAGGGGAACACAGTTCGGTGGCGACTGACACAGGATCCGCCACAATAGAACCATGGAAGTGAAGGACTGGTGAGACATCTGGAACAAACTTACCCGCAATCTTACGGATTTTCTTCCAGATCTGGGGCAGAGGAATATCAGACGTAATGGTGGAGACAAAAGATTTCCAACTCTCACGTTTAACCGTACGGACCGCAGTCACCTTATAAAACAAAAGAAAACAGCCGTCTGTCTGCATCAGTCTTTCTTCCAGGCTGCACTCTTACAGAGGACAGTCGAAACACCCAGCATTCCACCTGGGAACGCACTTCCGCATGCCCCTGGAGGTAGAGCAAGGAATAGAGTGGACGGCAGCATCTAATATAGTGTGATGAAAAAGGAGTAGGGCTCGACGGTGAGGCAGTTAGGAGAGGTCAGAAAGAGTAGCATGTAGAGTGAATAGATTCCAGTCAGCCTTGACAAACTGCCACCTAGGGAAGGAGAGAGAAGGGTGAAAAGAGAAAAAGGTGACAAGGATGGGGAAATGGTCACTGTTATGGAGGTCACGAAGAACCCACCACGTGAAATCTAAATAAAGAGAAGACGAAAAAAAGGGAAGTGGTGATGAAGAAGAGGAACTACAGGAGGGGTAAAAGTCAAAGCATGACAAGAGGCGAGAGGAAGGATGTTGCAAGGACCGCGCAAGATATCAAAGACAGTAGCGATCACGGCAATCCTGGAAAGATAGGACGGCAATATCAACATACAGTATAAGTTGAGAGTGGTAGTCGAACGAAAGGCACCAGAGCTGAGGCGCAACCCAGTACGGTGCAAAGCATCAAGACGACGAAGAGTAGATGGAGACGAGTAAGCAGGGCAACCATAATCGAGTTTAGACAGGATGAGAGACGAATGTAAAGAGAGGAGTGTGCGGCTATCAGCTCCCCAAGAAGTATGGGAGAAAACCTTAAGGATGGTAAGGGTCTTGGAGCATTCAACTTGGAGGTAAGAGATATGAGGCGACCAAGACAAACGAGTGTCAAAAATTAACCCCAAAAGCTTAGTGAACTCCCTGAACACAAGGGGATGACCATAAAGCAAAAGAGGGACAAAGAATGACATGCTTCTGAGTAAAAGTCATAGCACAAGTCTTAGACATAGAGAAATTGAAGCCATGATCAGTTGCCCAAGATGACATGGCATCAATCACAAGTTGAAGTCACCGTTGAAGGAGAGGCGAATCATCATCCCGACAGCAAAGGGTAAGATCGTCGACATAGAGAGCGAAGAAAACGCCAGAAGGGAGGAAAAAAGACCCTTGAGGGCAACTAGAAAAAGAGTAGTACTCAGAACACTACCTTGGGGTACACCCTCATATTGCCTAAAAGGGGCAGAGAGAGTGGCACTAAGCCTAACTCGAAAGAAACGAGAGATAAAGCTTTGGAGGAAGAGAGGGAGATTACCACGAAGGCAAGATGAATGAAGTTGTGACAGAATATGATATCTCCAGGTGGTGTCGTAAGCCTTTTCCAGGTCAAAGAAGACGGCAACAACAGAGGTCTTCGCAGCAAAAGCAGTACAAATATAGACCTCCAAGTTTCCCAGGACATCTGTTGTGCTGCGGCACTTGTGAAAACCAAATTAAGAAGGGGAGAGGTGGTGAGTGTTCTAAAAACCACATCAGACAAACATTAACCATAAGTTCAAAAGAGTTTGCAGACAACTCATGAGGGCAATAGGGTGGAAGTCCTTAGGGAATGTCCCGAGAGACCCTGGAAACATAACAGGGAGGACGGGGAGGACAACGGCATCAAGCCTCAGGTACTGAAGATGACTCTCAGACCCGATTATACAGACTCAGTAAATATCGAGACATGCACAGAGGGAGATGGCGAAGCATCTCATAATGAATGCCATCGGAACCCACTGCCATTGAACCACAGAGGGACCGGGCAGACTTGAGAGAAGGGATCATTATAGGGAATGCTGAGATGAGTGCAGAAATCTAAAGGATGAGATTCAAGAACAGACTTACAAAGAAGGAAAGATTGAGGAAGATGAGAACCAGAGCTAACAGACGAAAAGTGGGAACCCAGTTTGGTCGCAACGTGCAACGGGTCCACCACAAGAGTATCACGGAGGTGGAGGACCAGCGAGACATCAGAAGCAAACTTACCCACTATCTTGCGGATACCCTTCCAGATCTACGGCAGAGTATTTTCGGACGTAATGGTGGAAACATAAGACCTCCAACACTCACGTTTACCTGTACAGATGGTCCTACGGATCACTGAACTCGCCTTTCGAAACAAAAGACAAGAATCAGCCATCTGCCGGCGGCGGTGTCTCTTCCAGGCTGCACGCTTATAGCAGACAGCCCAAGCACAGTCCACATTCCACCAGGGAACGCACTTCCATGTTTCCTGAGAGGTAGAGCAAGGAATAGAGTGGAGGGCAGCATTGAAGACGGTGTCATGAAAAAGGAGGAGGGCGCGAGGGAGAAGCAAAATGGAGAGGTCGGAGAGTAGCACAGAGGGTAAATTGATGCCAGTCAGCCTTGGCAAACTGCCACCTAGGGAAGGAGAGGGGAGGGTGAAAAGAAAAAAGGTAACAAGGATGGGGAAATTGTCACTGCCATGGAAGTCATCAAGAAACCGAAATGTGAAATTCAAGTAAAGAGACGACAAGCAAAGAAAAAAATCAAGACAGGAAAGGGTGCAGTCCAAGAGTCCAAATGAGTGGGCTCATCAGAATTCAGAAGAGACAGGGAAGAAGAGAGGATGAACGGTTCGAGAAGGCGACCCCGGGTGCTTGTCAGAACATCACCCCAGAGGGTATGTCGACAACTGAAATCACCCAGCAGGAGCACAGACTCTGGCAAGGAGTCCACGAGGTGTTTAAGATCGGGAAGAGAAAGAGGCACATTTGGGGGGAGATAAATGGAACAAACTGTGTACCATTTACGCACAAAGACACAGGCAACAGAACATTGGAGAGGTGATGGAAAAAGTAATGGGATGAAGGGAACATCAGAACGAATCAAAAGCAGAAAAGTTATTGGCCCCAGCAAAATCTGAAGGGGGGGTCAGGGGGAGAGAAAGGAATAATCACGGAAGCGACCAGGATGAGCACCAAGCATCGGCTCCTGGAGACGGACACAAAGGAGCGAAAACTGTGAAATCAAAAGTTGGAGTTTATGGAAATTGGCGTAATATCCACGAATATTCCATTGAAGAATAGACATCGACAAAAAGAGAAAGGACAGGAACAGAGAACAATGAAGAAACAAAGGTTAAAAATGAACACAGCATGTCAAAGAAGTACAGGAACAGGATCAGGGTCAGCGAAGTCAGGGATAGGGGGCATGGGTAAACTGAGTAAGGATGGAGGGAAGGGAGTGGGAGGACAGACCAGAGGCAGATGAGCAGGGACCAGAGGAGGAGGCAACCGAGAGGGACTTTCAAGGACAGCAGGAGGGGCAGAAACCAGGAAGCACACCTCAGCAAGTGCAGGAACCGAGAGGGTAGCGGGGGCCAAAGAAACCTCCACAGCAGGAACAGGGGGCTCGACCACCGAAATGGGAGGGGTGGAGCGATAGAGTCAGAGGTAGGAGGCGAGGATGAAAGTGAAGCTTTCTTACCAGTCGGGGAGGAGGAAGAAGATAAGCCAGGCTTTTGCTTCTGACTCAGAGAGGCAGGTGTTCCAGCAGCAACGTACTGGGCAACAGACTCAAACGTCTAAACAGAAGAAGAACGAAAGCGAACAACACGATGATCACTAGGAGAAGGATGGATATCAGCTCGCGCAGATAGGCGGCGTGGAGAGCTAAGAGACAGAGGAGAAGTATGGGAAGGAGGATCAAAGGGAAATGAGAAAGAAGACACAGGAGACATGGCAAACTAGGTAGAAAGAAGGGGAACTCCAGACAGAGAACCAGGAGGGAGGACCCTTCGGGTCAGAATGTAAAGGAACAGGGGAGCAGGCGGTGGGCGTATCTGGGTGTAAGGCCTGGAAACTGTTGAGACTGAGGAAGGTGGGAAGGACGAGGAGAGGAAGAGCGCAACACGTGAGCATAAGAAACCCCAGCGAAAGGGGGAGGAGGGGGATGGTGAACTTGGCGCCTCGCCTCAGGAAATGACAAACGTTCCCAGTGCTTCATGTTGAGGACGGCTGCCTCAAGTTTGTAATGGAAACACGCACGAGAGAAGGTAGGGTGGGCATCACCGCAATTGAGGCCGCGAGCCTGGGGAGAAGTGCACTCCGACTTAAAGTGACCTTCGTTCCCACACATAGGGCAGACAGAGAGAGAGAGAATACTGGAGCATTTGAGGGCACCATGTCCGAACTTCCAGCACTTATTACAAAGCCGAGAAGAGGGTATGTACTCCTGAATGGAGCATCTGGCACCAGCAAGAATAACAGAGGGCGGAAGTGTCCAACCATCAAAGGTAATTTTCACAAGCCGAAGGGACAGATGGCGACAGACACGAGGGGGTCGTGAACGTGTAAACCTGGAGAACAGAATGGCCTTGGGCCTCGAGGACATGTTTAATATCCTCGTGGCAGTCCTTGAGGTTCCTAATACCGGTTGTAACAGGTGTGGGAGGAGAACAGTGCCAACACTGGCACTTAACTGAGCATTCTTGGAGACCCGAACAGGGGGGTCACTTCAATGCAGGACAAAGTCGCCAAGTGGACAGCTGCATCACGAGAAGAAGCAGCAACAACATGCGTACCGAGATGGGTGGGGTTAAAAGTAACAGAGGCATCTACTGAACCAACAAGGTGCCTATGGAGGGAGAAATTGTCAGCAGTAGAATCTAAATGATGGAGGTCAAAGTACTTCAAGGGAGTAAGTCAAAGTATCAAGGGACCTAGAATGTGGAATGACCTTCCCAACCATGTTAAAGACTGTACCTCTCTCAACCAGTTTAAGATAAAAACGAAGCTATACCTAATAAATTCCCTGTAACCTACCTTACCCCGCTATTGTCAACCAATGTGTTTTTTTTTAAATGACGCTGTTTGTCGACCGAATTGTATTTGTGCTGCTTTTTCAGCCATGTTCCCCCCTTTTTATCTCTTTTTTTTTATTTGTTCTCAACTCATTTTATTCTTTATGCTCAATTAGTATTAAGCTTTAGTCATTTAAGTTTTTCATGCCCGAAACGCTTTGCGTAATAGTGGCTTTAGGCATTGTATGTATTAGCCCTATCTATAAATCCATCACTCTTTGTAAAATCTCTTGTATGTATCTTACCTAAATAAACATTTGATTTGATTTGATTTTGACTTAGTCCACGTAGCAAGATCAAACAAGGCATGGTACGAATTGGTATGGGAAGGAAGCATGCGAGAGCGGCTATGGCGGGGACGGTGGTGAGAACCCCCAAGAGAGAGAGAGAGGGGGGGGGGGGTCATAAGGTGCAGTAGTCACAATGAGAGATGGAGTCGTACTAGGGGACGAGGTAGTCACCACAGGGGGCTTGGGGCTCGACCCAACCACAGAAGAGGAAGGGGAGTGGGGGAGTAGTCCAGTCTGGGCCCAATGTAGCGGGGGCTACAGAGCCCGGCTTTCCATCACAGTCCGACTCGGGGCCCTGGTCTCCCACCCCACATTTGAGAAGTTAAAAATAAGTGTCAGATATCAGCATGTAAATGAACAGGTAATTATTTCATCAACAAACAAGCCCTCATACCCACCATAGTGCCACAATTAGAGGATAAGACACCCGATAAGACGTGCCCCCCCCCCAGGGATGCATCGTGGATATATGCCCTGGAATCACCACTTTAAGAACCAACAGTCCATCAAGATTGGGCTCAGCAACGAAGAAAAAGAGTGACAATAAAAGTGTCCCTTTGCTCAACAATTTCGGGTACCACAGTTTTACGGGCGAGAGACTGTGCCTCACCTAACACCCAGTGTCAAAACAGAAGATGACATCTAAAAGAATGATCAAGAATAGCAAAAAGTCGCTGGGAAATAGCAATTAAAAAGGAGAATTGGGAAGGAAAAATTAAACTTAGTAGGAAAAAGCATTCAGCACAATTAGTGAAGAAGGCAGCAGGAGCATAAGGCTTCAAAAGGACAGAGGACACTGTCCCATGGAGCATCACACTCTAGCATCCGCCAACCAAGCCCCCTCACGATGGCAGCGAGCTGGAAAGGGAAGGAGAGATGAAAAAGACGAGAGGGTGAAGAATACTGCCCGGTGAGACACCAGTGTTTATGGGTAGAGTGGGAAAATTGGAATCATTCACAGAGACATACTGGAGCCTGTCACTGCATGAGGTAAGATTGTAGGTATTGGAGGGAGTGACCTCTTACTCCGTAATGTTGCAATTTAAGAAAGTTAATGAGTTTACAGTGTCAAAACGTCTTATGTAGGTCAACAAATAAATGAATAAGTTTTCCAAGGGCTGCATAAATGAAATTAATCATACTAACTGGGCATGATTGGTCCTTTTTTGGGCCTGAAGCCATTATGGGAAGAACTAAGTATAAATAGGAGTAAGGCTGCGTGTAAATTAACTTTAAAATAATTTAGACAAAATCGGCAGAATTGATATTGGTCTATAATTGTTGACTTCAGTGAGATTGCTGCTTTTATGGACTAAGGTTACTCTTGCTTTTTTTCTCAAAATATCAGGAAAGGTTTAGAGTTCAAATAATTTGTTGTAGAGCAATGCAATGGCTGGAGCTAAAAATCTAGAGGCTTTTTTTTGTAAATTTGGGTTGGTATCTCAACATACAGTATCTATGCATGGGGTTCATTCATCCACTGCAAACTACCTCAAACCCATCATCACCCAACAAAAATGTGCTATCATAACAATAAAACTGTCTTCAAACAACACCCAACCTCTCTGTTTAAAATCCCTGAACATGCTACATATACACTCGCTCTACACATTCTCTTGTGCTATTTACAAGTACAAAACCTTGTTCCTAAATGCTAACCCTGATCTGAAACTCTCCATTGATAGACGTAATAGAACCCACAAGCACCACAACATAAATATCTCTTTGATATAATTTTTTTATATAAATTGACAGTCAGGATAATATAATTGCCAATCAGACTAATATAACTTTGAATCAGGGTTTTTCACCCACAGGGTTATTGATCAATGGAACTGCCGACCCACCAAATCCATAACTGCCAAAACTGTGCTGAATTTCAAAATATACCTGGAAAAAATCATGAAGGCAAACTGGGAGGGGGAAGGGAACCTTCAACAAGCCGACGACTTCCTGTTCTCACTGAGGCCACTCGGGTTAGTGGCCCTCAGGTAAATCGGGTAAAATATTATTCCCAGACAATTACAGCATAACTGATAAAGTTAGGCTAGAGTAATAAATTTCTCGTAAATTTAGAGTGATAAATTTTTAGAGTAATATAAATTTAAATTTCATATTAACTTGACTGACAGCTATAAATGCCAATCAGCCTTCAATATGCTCTTCGGTGAAATATTTATAATCAAGAATAGAACTCATAAATAGGCCTAAAAAAAAAAATGGACATCAGTTTGCATATGAATCTCCTGAGAAGATTCCTCGATTAATATACATTTCCTTACCAATCAAATAGTGTCACCTTAAGTACGTCTCAGATTGTCTTCTTCACCAACTCCAATGCTAAATAATATTACAACAAAAATGTCCATAACTTAGCTACAGAGTATATTACATTTTAAATAAATTTCCACAGGAAGCAAAAAAAGGAAGCACATTATTTACATAAATATGAAGAAAAACATTTAAAGCTTTGTTTTACCTTTGCTAAATTAAAGAGATATTTCTATACAGTACTTATAAGCAATTTTGAGTTTTCCTAGTGACAGCTTCTCTAGTTCTTGCTTGGTCATCTAACTTTCACAAAAGAACAATATAATAAAATATCTTCATATCTTTACCTTTTCATTGTGAAGTGTATTTCTCAAGCAAAATATAATTACCTCTGAAGAACATCCAACTGACATTGTGATAGCACACTGTTAGATTAAAGGTAAGATAATATACCATTATGTGCCTCATTATCCTTCAACATTCTCTTAATTATCTTTCACACTCAAAGTGTTTAGCCTATTATCTGCATGTATCATCTTGTGCCTCTTCCTATGTCCAGGACGACTGAATCTCTTCCCACACTCTGGACAATCGTGAGGTTTGTCACCTAAATGCACTAACATGTGCTGTATTATAGTTCCACGTTCTCTAAATTTTTTGCCACACTCGGCACATTGAAAAGGTCTCTGATCCGCATGCACCATCCTGTGAGTCTTCATATGTCCACGCAGACTGAATCTCTTACCACACTCTGGACGCTGGTGAGGTTTATCACCTGAATGCACTAACATGTGTTTCTTCACATGTGAAGCACCGGTGAATACCTTCTGACACTGTGGACACTAGTGAGTCTTCATCTTCTTTATGACAGGTGCAGTTTGTGTGAAGGTTTTCTCCCCCGGATGTTGGGAGAAGCGTCAAGGCTTGAGTGTTGTTTCTTAGAGTTAGACTTGATGTGAGCACTTGGCGGTCAATGGTGGTGCTTCTTCTTTATGATAGGTGCAGTTTGTGTCAAGGTTTTCCCTTAATGCTCGTGCTGGACAACACCGGCTGGGGCGCTAAAATGGTGGTGGTTGTTTACCCTCTCATCACCAAAGCGTTCCAATGTTTTGGTCTGGTTCCACATATCATTTTTCCAACCTCTTATTTTTGTTTATAGCTAGTCATTTAAAATTAACACTTGTATTTATTCTCATGTTTTTGAATCAAAGAATGTACTTGGAATTGTTTCTTTAAACATAAGGCCACACGATTACACTTTTTGAAGGAAACAGCTCTCCCACAGGGATACAAGATACTCCTTACATTGACAACACTAATTTTTTTTCCATTTCGGACACCAGTTTTGGACGTTTCGCTTATGTGTACGTGTTCAATATTAAATCGACTATATAATGTTATTAATAATTAAATTATTATAAATTAAATAATTAAATTATTTATTATAAATAAATACTTAAAAAATGTATTATGTATGTTGTATTAAAAATTAAAAATACGGATGTACACTATTTCACTCGGAGATATTTGCATAATACGAATTATAATCTGAAAATATATACATAAAACAATGTATAACCATGAATGAAAAATCAAACAGGAAATTACTTAGCACTTACGTGATAATCAATTCAATTTCTTTCTTTATTATGCACCCCATACCCATCCCGTGTGCGGTGGTGTAAAGGATTACAGAGGCATATAATCGGTTCAGGAACTGAACCCTCTAGTTCGTTTAGCTAAGCAAATAACAATGTTTGACGCTAGTTACAAAATTAACAATGTTGCATACACATGTACACTCCCTCATATATACATGTACATATATATATATATACGTATACACATATATACATACACATACATATCTAATCACCCACACAAATACACTCATCAATAATCTTTGTGTCACAAGTGACACAAAGAGGTGTCACAAGTGATCAACAAGAGGCTCACAACAGTCACTATACAAGGCACTTTACATCTATAGTGAGTCAAACAGTTACTAGTCTTGCCGCACACCCACCCAACTGGGCGGCAGCTTTACAGTCATGTACATGCATTACCTACAGTAAGCAAATTTTGCATACTTCGCTAAAATTTCGGGCAGCACATCATTATGAATGAAGTACTTACACATTTCTTGGACACTATTAATGGTGTTATCTCTAAATTCCGCAATTTTTTCACATTCCATTATATAATGACGCAAAGTATGCGAATAGTTCTGTTGACAGAGTTTACATTTAGTCAAATCTACATCAGCAGATGTTACAAACTCCCAGAGGTACTTGTAGCCGAGCCTAAGCCTAGCAGTGGTAACATCTAGAAGTCTGCTAACAATTTTGGATGACCCATAGACGTGCGGTTCTTCCTGCATAATAGAATGATGATAGATGGAGTAACTGGTGTGAATTTCACTTTGCCTCAAGTCTCCGAAATTTAGTTGATGTTCCTGGGATATTGCTGCCCTCAGGCTGCTCAAAGGCAGTCCAAGTTGGTAATCAATTCCCTCTTTACGAGCAAAAGTCTTGGCAAGCTCATCGGTTCTATCATGCATTTGGAGACCAATAATCAACACGTCATAATATACTTTGGCTGATATGTTCATCAACATGGAAGTGCTTAAGTTTTTTCCTTTCATAATTTTCCTTCGTGGTTATACATTGTCTTCAACTCTACATTGTCATACTATTCATTACGTGTTAATTTTTTCATGAAGCCTGTGAGGTGCGGATAAAAGATAAACTTATAGCCAGTTTTTTTTTATTTAGTCTCTGTAATTCTTCATATAGAATATCGTAGAATTATATAGAATAGGGTAGCAGCACAATGCTGCGTATACCTAAGCTTATCATTGAAAAAAAGGGATTTATATACACACACACATATATATATATATATATATATATATATATATATATATATATATATATATATATATATATATATATATATATATATATATATATATATATATATATATATATATATATATATGACAATGTCAGACCACGGAGGAAAATGAAACAGGAATTTCCTTAAGTACTTTCGTATATTAAATACATCTTCAGAAGGAATCATTCCTTCTGAAGATGTATTTAATATACGAAAGTACTTAAGGAAATTCCTGTTTCATTTTCCTCCGTGGTCTGACATTGTCACATTCTTAATCACGTGTTTATTTTCGTGATATACACACACACACACACACACACATATATATATATATATATATATATATATATATATATATATATATATATATATATATATATATATATATATATATATATATATATATATATATATATATATATATATATATATATATATATATTATTAAATATGACCGAAAAAGTAAGATTAATAATTCTAACACGAATTTTCTCAATCTTTCGTACATTACGCTTCACTGTTGGAGGTAAATCAAAAATCACTTCTCCAAAATTCATTTTTATTTCTAGTCTGACGCGACACGGGCGCGTTTCGTAAAACTTATTACATTTTCAAAGACTTCACAAATACACAACTGATTAGAACGTATCTCTGATTTTATATCTACATTTGAGTGAGGTGGGAAGGGTGATGTGGCATTAACACAAGACAGAACAAGAGGGGATATTAATAGGGTATTAAAAGTATCAACACAAGACAGAACAGAAACAATGGGTATTGAATAGAAGTGTTGTAGAAAGCCTATTGGTCCATATTTCTTGATGCTTCTATATTGGAGCGGAGTCTTGAGGTGGGTAGAATATAGTTGTGCAATAATTGGCTGTTGATTGCTGGTGTTGACTTCTTGATGTGTAGTGCCTCGCAAACGTCAAGCCGCCTGCTATCGCTGTATCTATCGATGATTTCTGTGTTGTTTACTAGGATTTCTCTGGCGATGGTTTGGTTATGGGAAGAGATTATATGTTCCTTAATGGAGCCCTGTTGCTTATGCATCGTTAAACGCCTAGAAAGAGATGTTGTTGTCTTGCCTATATACTGGGTTTTTTGGAGCTTACAGTCCCCAAGTGGGCATTTGAAGGCATAGACGACATTAGTCTCTTTTAAAGCGTTCTGTTTTGTGTCTGGAGAGTTTCTCATGAGTAGGCTGGCCGTTTTTCTGGTTTTATAGTAAATCGTCAGTTGTATCCTCTGATTTTTGTCTGTAGGGATAACGTTTCTATTAACAATATCTTTCAGGACCCTTTCCTCCGTTTTATGAGCTGTGGAAAAGAAGTTCCTGTAAAATAGTCTAATAGGGGGTATAGGTGTTGTGTTAGTTGTCTCTTCAGAGGTTGCATGGCTTTTCACTTTCCTTCTTATGATGTCTTCGATGAAACCATTGGAGAAGCCGTTATTGACTAGGACCTGCCTTACCCTACAGAGTTCTTCGTCGACTTGCTTCCATTCTGAGCTGTGGCTGAGAGCACGGTCGACGTATGCGTTAACAACACTCCTCTTGTACCTGTCAGGGCAGTCGCTGTTGGCATTTAGGCACATTCCTATGTTTGTTTCCTTAGTGTAGACTGCAGTGTGGAAACCTCCGCCCTTTTCCATGACTGTTACATCTAGAAAAGGCAGCTTCCCATCCTTTTCCGTCTCGTAAGTGAAACGCAGCACGGAACTCTGCTCAAATGCCTCCTTCAGCTGAAGCTGAAGGAGGCATTTAGTCTGACGCGCTCGTGTCGCGTCAGACTAGAAATAAAAATGAATTTTGGAGAATTGATTTTTGATTTACCTCCAACAGTGAAACGAAATGTACGAAAGATTGAGAAAATTCGTGTTAGAATTATTAATCTTACTTTTTCGGTCATATTTAATAATATATGTCTACAGGAAAGACTGCTACCAAAATATACTAATATATATATATATATATATATATATATATATATATATATATATATATATATATATATATATATATATATATATATATATATATATATGTGTCGTACCTAGTAGCCAGAAGGCACTTCTCAGCCTACTATGCAAGGCCCGATTTGCCTAATACGCCAAGTTTTTATGAATTAATTGTTTTTCGACTACCTAACCTAACTTTTTCTGCTACCTAACCTATAAAGATAGGTTAGGTTAGGTTAGGTAGGGTTGGTTAGGTTTGGTCATATATCTACGTTAATTTTAACTCCAATAAAAAAAATGATCTCATATATAAACCTATTGATTCGTCATGATTCGTCTATTGATTCGTCATGATTCGTCTATTGACTCGTCATTCGATCATGATTCGTCATGATCTGTCGTCTGACGCGGTTGAGTGCACGTTACGCTCCTCACTCTAAGCTGTATATCAGCCCTTAAACTATCGTCAGATGATGTAGACCGCCACCCACAGGCAGCTAAGTACATGGAGTCCAAGCATGTTATAGCAAATCCAAAGTAACCGACCAAAATCAACTCATTCCATCTCAAATAAGTTTCAAAACAATCCTCTACGGCTGTGAGTATCAGTGCATGCTTCCGCCACCGCGCTGCCTGACGCAAGTTTCTTCACAATATATACCCCCAGTCCATTCTAACCAATCATGTCTCCTAAAAATGTGACTGTGCAGGGAAATAAGGACAACAAACCCCTTAACAAGGCATCCATCCCGGTCAACTCTAACAATATTCGTGTTTCTCCGTCTGGAAGCTCTGGGGTCCGGGGCGGCGGTGCTGCCCTCCCCTCCACCCCATTGAGCCAGGGAGCGGTGTCCTCTCAATCCTCTCCTATGAACACGCTAACATCCCAGTTTAAGCAACTCAAGCGAGCTTCCGGTCCCTCACCGGAATTCACTAACTGGACGGAGAATCAGTGGTTCAAAAAGTTGTGCCTAGTCCTCGAGTCTCAAAATACTATCATCTTGAGTCTTCTAAATGAGAAATCTAGCGAACCGCGCTAATCTCCAACAACAACAAATAACCCTCCTCTGCAAGGATATTTAGAAACTGCAAGGCTAGCCAAGACCAACTACAGCATGATTTGAATAATCTCCGTGAGGAAAACAACCTTCTGAAAACTGATGAAGCCATAAAAAAACAGGAGGAAGCTCTCAGCAAAATGACTGCATGTATCAGTACATTTTCAGCCCAACGTTCCGTCTCCCAGGATGAACAAGACCAGCAAAAGCTGCTAGACTCTGTTATTGTGTCGTCCCAAGATATACCTGTGGAACATGAAGGTGAAAATTGTGTCGAAATAGCTCAGGATCTCTTAAAAAACAAATTGCAGCTCATTCTAAACAAAACTGACGTTAATGCTGCCTACAGAGTAGGCAAAAAGAATCCATCAGGTCAAAACCAGCGGAAAATTCGCCTGAAGCTGACTTCCCAGTTCACGAAATCCTATCTAGTCCGGACAGCTGCATTCCAACGGAAGGGATTATACATCAACGAGTGCTTGACTAGGAACAGACAGCAACTCCTCTACCGCCTGCGTCAAATCCGTCAACAAAACCCAGATGCGATTCATCAGTGCTTCGTTAGAGATGGACTGATAAAGGTGAGAAAAACCACAGAGGGCAAAATGTTTACAATTACTAAAGAAGAGAACCTCAACACTTTCCTCTCCCAATGTGGTTTGTCTCACCTTATTATCAATCCCAGTGAATTAACTTAATTAACCCCCTGTCAACTAGTGGGGCTAGGTATCCGAAGTCTCCTTGTTTCATTTTCTGACTTAATTTTTAACTTACTCTTAACTAGTCATTTACTGAAATTATTTAATTGAGTGCATTAATAGTTCTTCAGGTCTTATCTTACCTTATCTTATCTTATCTTATCTTATCTTCAGGTTACCTATCTTACAGGTAACTATCCACAGTCTCTGTACCTAAAGCCTACTAGTTCCATTGATGTCAATGAAATAATCCTTTCCCTTAAAACCAAGTCTAGTGCCCTCGAGGAGATACCAACTTTAATTTACAAAAAAGCCTCCAGATCTCTAGCCCCTGCTATTGCATTGCTCTTCAACAAGTCACTTGAACTCCAAACCTTTCCTGACATTCTAAAAAAAGCAAGAGTAACCCCTGTCTACAAATGTGGTGATCTCACTGATGTTAACAACTACAGACCTATATCAATCCTGCCTAACTTGTCAAAAATATTCGAAAAGCTAATCTACAAGCAGCTTTACTCTTTTCTAGCCAAACACAATATACTTAGCTCTTGTCAATATGGCTTCAGACCCCAAAAAAGCACTAACGATGCACTTATTAGTATGATTAACTTAATTCACGCAGCTCTTGATAAAAAGGAGTTTCCTGTTGGGTTATTTGTGGACCTGCGTAAGGCTTTTGACACTGTCAACCATCAAAACCTTCTTCTTAAATTACATCATTATGGAGTCAGAGGACACTCCCTACAATACCTCAAATCTTATCTTACTGACAGGCTCCAGTATGTTTCTGTGAATAATACAATTTCTCCCACCCTACCCATCAACATTGGTGTTCCTCAGGGCAGCATACTTGGCCCTCTCCTCTTTCTCATCTACATTAATGACCTTCCAAATGCCTCCCAACACCTCAAACCAATTCTATTTGCTGACGACACAACCTTCATTTACTCCAGTCCTGACCCCCTTGCTCTAAATGCCACAGTAAATACTGAGCTAGAGAAAGTCCATCTTTGGCTAACTGCCAACAAACTCACCCTTAACATTGACAAAACGTTTTATATTCTGTTTGGCAATAAATCCTCTAATCTGATAAATCTCAAAATAAACAATACCCAAATTTGTAACAAATTAGATGGCAAATTCCTTGGCGTTCTCATCGACCACAAGCTGAATTTCCAGGGTCACATTCTAAATATATCAAAAAAAGTTTCAAAAACTGTTGGCATTCTTTCTAAGATCAGATATTATGTACCCCGCCCTGCCCTGGTTACTCTCTATTACTCCCTCATCTATCCATACCTCAACTATGGTATTTGTGCTTGGGGTTCTACTACCCAAAATCATTTACGTCCTCTCATTACCCAACACAAAGCTGCTATTAGGACAATATCCAACTCTGGCCCCAGACATCACTCGGTACCCTTACTCAAATCTCTGAATATGTTAGATATTAAGTTACTGCACATTCTCTCTTGTGTATTATACATATATAAAACGCTGAACTGTAATGCCAATCCTGACCTCAAAAGCTTCATTGAAGGTTGTAACAAAACCCATGAGCACCACACCAGGAATAAATGCAGTTTTGATATTCCTAGAGTACGACTTAATCAAACTAGAAATGCTCTACAAATCAAGGGACCCAGAATGTGGAATGACCTTCCCAACCATGTTAAAGACTGTACCTCTCTCAACCAGTTTAAGATAAAAACTAAACACTACCTAATAAATTCCCTGTAACCCCCCTCACTCCTTTATTGTCAACCCATGTCTGTTATTTTATTTTATTATTATTATTTTTTTTTTAATCAACACTGTTTGTCAACCTATTGTATTTGTGCTGCTTTTTCAGTCATGTTCCCCCTTTTTTTTATCTTTATCTGTATTTGTTTTCAACACTTTTTATTCTTTATGCTCAATTAGTATTAAGTTCTAGATATTAATGTTTTTCTTGCCCGAAACGCATTGCGTAATAGTGGCTTTAGGCATTGTATGTACTAGCTCTATCTATATATCAATCCATTAATGTAACATCACTTGTATGTATGTACCTTACCTGAATAAACATATTTATATTTATTTTATTTATTTATTAATTATACAGTCATAAATGAACTATTTATAGTTAATAATCATTAGCTTAAATTTGCCTATGTTTATTATTCAACTTTTTCTTTGATTTCATTTATTACCTAGGTTGCCTAGCCTCGCCATGCTCCCTTACTCCATTGTACCCCTGGCTTTGCCTGCATCTCAAATTGCAAATTGTTACTTACAGTGTACCTGAGAGTACTTGTAAGCAATCTACCTCATTTTTCATTTTTGCTCAATTTGTTTTTGTATTGCTTAGTCTTGTTTATATTTTTGTTTTGTATTTCTATATCTTGCGTTTTGTATAGTCCATGTTTATATGTTTTTTCTTTAATCTCATTTATTACCTAGGTAATAAATGCCTAGCCTAGCCATACTCCCTTACTCCATTGTACCCCTGTAAGCCCCTTGTAAGCTAACTTTTTTTTTTTTTTTTTTGTTATTCATTTTGTGTTTGTTTTGTACAGTATTGTGTACATATTTTTCCCTATTTTATAGCTTATTTCTACCTTGTAATTTGCCTTTCTTTCCTTGTTTTTCCTGCAATCAGCTTTTTTATGCAGACAAGTATAGACCCAGAACTTAACCTCTTATCCACTATCTATGACAATAATCACTTTAATGATCTAAATTGCAGATATTTTGCAGCACATGATGTTAACAATGTATTAACTCATAATCACAATATCTCTGTAATCAATTTGAACGTTAGATCCCTAGGTAAACACTTCGATGATGTTAGTGCCTTGATTGAAACTATTGACAACAAATTCTCTTTTATTATACTTACTGAAACATGGTTGAAAGAGGATACTACTCAACTCTTTAACATGCCTAACTACTCAGCAATTCACAACTGTCGTCAACTTCAGAGAGGTGGTGGCACTGCTCTTTACTACCACCAAGAACTAACATGCTTAAAAGAAATTAGAACTAGAGACTGCTATGGGGAGTATATCTTCGCCAGCTTCAGAGTCAAGGGTGCCGAGTCTGTCCTGTCTGTGGGTGCAGTTTATAGAATTCCTAACACTGATGTGTCCGAATTCAACTCAAACCTTAGAAATCTAATACTTGATAACAGACTGAACAAAAACCACCTAATTATCGCAGGGGACTTAAATATTGACCTCTGCGAGCCAGAACACCCCACTGCTGTTAGCTTCCTCAACTGTATGAATTCCTGCTTCCTCATACCCTTAATCACTAGACCTACTAGATTCACTGATAGCACTGCCACGACTCTAGATCACATCTGGACAAACATAACCTCTCCGCTTACTTCAGGTATAATCACCGATAGCACTACAGACCATTACCCCACATTTCTCTTAACTAACATTAGCAAACAACCTCTTGAGTCAAGAGAGATACGTTTTAGACTGCACAATGAAACTGCTATAGACAATTTTATAACTGCTGCTGATAATGTCAACTGGGAGTCCGAGTTAGGTAACATAGAGGACATCAACCTAGCAGTGCAATCTTTTCTTCAAAAAACTCTTAGCCTTTATAATACCCACTGTCCTATGCTTACAAAACAAGTCACAACCAAAAGGCTTAACAATCCCTGGCTTACAAAGGGAATACTTAAATCTATTAATAAAAACATGACCTTGAGAAGAAGTATAGGTTAGGAATTGCCTCCAAAGAATTCTCAAAGAATTACTCATTATTGCTATCTAAGATAATTAGACGAGCCAAAACTAAATACTGCGAAGATAAATTTACCCAAATAAGGAGCAACATTAAACAAACTTGGAGCACAATTTCACAAATATTGGGATCAAAGAAGTCTTTAAATAACAAACCGACTCTCCTGTCTAATAACAATGGTCAGCTTTCAGCCTCTGATTCTGCTATTGAGTTCAATAGGTTCTTCTCTTCCATTGGTTCATCCCTTGCAAATGATATTCCATCTTCCAGTACTGACATTAAGGACTATCTTACAGGTAACTATCCACAGTCTCTGTACCTAATGTAACAAACTAGACTGTTGTAAGAATTATCCAGAGTGGTTTATCGACAAAAGAGAACGGGAACCTGAGCCCGCGTGGTGACGTGGGGACCTGACCCCCAGGGGAATTCGCGGTGGAAATAACCGACGCTTTGTTCATAGTTTTGTATAATGAACCATCCTATAGTATTCAGTAATTTTGAGAAATTAGCCTTTATTCATTTTGTATTAAAATTGTATTGTATAATAGTACTGGGTACAACATAAAGAGGATTCTAATTATTGAGTTTGTCACCATCAGTGACGTCACGAATCAGATCTAACTTGTAAGGCGGAGTGACCGGCGGTCATAGGTCATCAGGGTTGACAGGTCTACTATTTCTCAAAGTTCAATTAACCATTTTTGGGGGATCGGGAACAGCTCTGCCGTTAGATGTTTGTGTAATTTAATTTCAGTAAAATTATTCAACCAGTCTGGATCAATTCAGTACAAACAGAGGTTAATTGTTATAACTTAAACCTTGCTAAGTAACTGGTAAGCGAGGCGGAAGGATACAATGTTCTAGCCTGGGCTAGGCCAGACGAGGACAATCAGTGTGGAGACAAGAGCAACTGGGATAAGAGGTCAACCATCTTACCTCTCCCCAAGACCAGCCCAACATCTTTAGCTGGTTGCCCAAGGTATAGTTGCTATTGTTATGTATAGAAATAGTCTCATTTGCCACTCAGGTCAAGTAGGGAGTGTTAAAGTGACAGGGAGTGAACATTTTTAGATTTTTGTTTTAGTTTTTCTTTTAATAAATTAAATTTGTTAATATTTTGCATTTTATTATTTCCATGTGTTTTATGTGTAAACTTGTCCTGGTCACGTGGTCCACACGAGGTAAAGTTGGATTGGGCGCCGATTCTAACATCGATTCTAACATCGAATCATTCCCGTGTAATTAATTTCACACTCTTAAGTTTCCACGGTCATCGGTTATAGTGGGGATCAAGCCCCAAGGTTGAGTAATTAGCGTGATCGATCCAGACCTCGATCATTGCTCTTGTGTTACTGGTCTGGTGGAGGCAGCGTAGAGGCGACTCTAGGGTTTTGCTCAAAGCCTAGGTCACGTCATACTGGGTGTAGAATCCTAAGTCGGTCAATCGTCTTAGGACCACGTGGCGTGGAGTTGGCTTTGGTAAACGTTTTAGAGTCCCTTGGTAGAGAATAAAAAGTAAGAATACGGGTAGAGGGAGTAGAAGGAAAGAGAAGTAGTCAGAGAGAAACCATAACCCGCGTTACAATGGTGCACAGCGGTGGTTTCAACAATTTTGTTTGAAATTGTTGAAAGGCTCACGCGTCTAGCCGTTCGAACACGTGCGCGGATGCTAAGGAGACACCCGCGGGCCAGGATTAGCAGTGCGCCCCACAACAGTGCGTTTGAGTGGGGATTGGCGAATCTTGGGTCATGCGGGCTGATATGATTAAGGTTTAGTTAGTAAGATTAGGCTGTTAAAATAGATTTATTGAAAAGGAGACCGCTCCGAGTTGATTGGACTGGGTACCATACTCGACCCATTGCAATTAATTCAGAGGTGTTGGGAGCCGCCATACTCTCAACAGCAGTTCCTTGTGGGCTGTCGGGGGCGGATATATCTGTGGGACGCCAGTAGATAGTCCGAGGGCGTTATTAGACGACCCAAAACGCTAGGAAAAACGGAAATCCGTGAAGGGCGTTGCGGCCTCCGAGGGACGGACTAGTAACCTACCTAGCAGCGATTCAACAACTAAGTGATCGCACACTTAGTGGAGGTTGAGTCGTCCCTAGTCATAATTGTTGCTGAAAGCTGCATGTCGCTCTGTTGGAACCTAGATGGTCGAGGCCCCTAGGCTAGGTGTGGTACGGCGAGCCGGTAGGAACAATTATAAGATTAAGTCGAGTGCATTTTTGAATTAAGTATACTTCAATTTATTAAGTAATTTCCGTTTATTTTCGTTGTTCTAGAGATTAATTTTTTTTCCCCCTAAATTCAATCCCCGGTTAAAATTTTTTCCAAGTGTTTAGCATTTTCTTGCACATTAGGCTAAGTGCGTACATTAAGTTTTGCTATTCCCTGTTGTATTAGTCTAAGTCAGAGGCGTTGTTTCTAGAGCGTAGTTAATCCTCTGGACTTAGGGCTATATGTTGGTCACGATAGATAAGTGAAGGAGTTTAAGGGATAGTAAGTTGCGTGTAAATGTTATTTGTCCGTGGAATATTTCTAAGTATTTTGGGATAAGTTTTCGGCTAAGTCAACGTCGGAAAGTCGTTAACTGTAATTAATTTGTATTCGTGGGTCACGTGTATGTTCTGGGCGTCATTAGGATTCCCCAGTCGATGCGAGTGATATTTTCTAGTTTTTACCAGTAAGACGGTAGAATTGTGTTTGTAGACTTAGAATTATGTTTTCAGTAGAAACGTAGGTGGAAAATTTTCTAAGTCCAGCTTGGGCTAGAATCTGACTTTTTGGCGAAAATTCGAATTTTCATGTTTTGTGTATATTCTGGGGTCAGTATTACTCTCTAGTGCGCGCAAGGGACGTAATTCTGTTCGTAAAGCATTAAACAGTGATAATAACATTTTTGCCGAATTTAGTTATTTTTCGAGAATATCGTGTCGTAATTTTGTCAGAGTCCATTTGAGGTGAAAATCTCTGATTTTGACGAAAATTCGAATTAGTGAGTGTTGAAACCGCCCGAGGTGTCAGTATTGTTCTGTATACAACGTCAGTATTAAATAATAACTTATTTATATCTGGAAACGAGAAACCCAAATTTTTGTGAATTAAAGGAGTTTTGTGATATTTGGGGTGATAGAATATTTTTCCCTCGGAGTCAGGAAAATTGGCAGAGTCCAGCAATTGAGTAAAATGCAGTTTTTTGATAAAAAGTTAATTTTGGTAAGCAAATATATGTCCTGGGGGTCTATATTAATTGCTAGAGCGGTTTATTAACGTAAAACTAGTTATTTTCCTTCAGAACAAAAATTTTGATTTTTCAGCGTTTAAGCGAAAAAGCGCGGGACTTAGTTTTTTCAGCGCAGCTGGTCCCGCTCCATCAGTCATCAGGGGCCACGCTGCTCACTTCAAGTGCGTTTAGTATTCAAATACAGTAAAAATTCTTTATTAATCCATCACGAGTGCTGCGCGTTAGTTGCGTTATCATTTAAATTGTTTTATATAAATTAGATTCTTTAATTTTTTTTTTAACGTAAAGGACTTAGGTTTCAGCAATAGAACTGCGGGATATTTCACGGTCAGACACGAGTGCGGGGCAGACACTAATTCATTGGATTCACTTCAGCGATTCTCTCGATAAATCGGTGTATTTCCTACTTTGGGAATTTAGTGTGTTTTTTAAGGTTACAGTTGTAGTGATTCCGGGTCGAGGGTGTACTATAGGGTAGTTTAGAAGAGACATGGCACACCAGGAATCACAGAAAATGTTTAACCCAGACAGTGACCAGTCAGTAGGGACCAGTGGGAGTGTAGAGGACAGCACCTCTTCCGACACCGCTGGGGACCGCTCAGGTACACCTCATCCACCACTACAACAACCCCAACCCCATCCTCAATTCCCGTACCAACCCCATCCTCAATTCCCATACCAACCCCATCCTCAGTTCCCATACCAACCCCATCCTCAGTTCCCATACCAACCCTTCCCCCAACCCCAGGCCACTCCATACCCATTCCAACCCCAGGCCACCCCATACCCATACCCATTCCAACCCCAGGCCACCCCATACCCATACCCATACCCATTCCAACCCCAGGCCACCCCATACCCATTCCAACCCCAGGCGACCTCATACCCACCTCAACCTCAATCCACACCCCAACCTGAGGTCACCCACACCATACCTCAACCCCAACCTCAATCCACACCCCAACCCGAGGCCACCCACACCATTCCTCAACCCCAACCTCCATCCACACCCCAACCCGAGGCCACCCACACCATACCTCAACCCCAACCTCCATCCACACCCCAACCCCAGGCCACCCACACCATACCTCAACCCCAACCCCAGGCCGCCACAGCCTTAGACAGGCAGATGCGCACGGAGACGCCGGGCACTCAGTTGTCGCCATACGTAGAGGCGTTAAGTAAAGGCGAGGGAGCCAAGCCGAGGAACTGTGGCGCGGGTTCATCAGGCGGGAAGCAGCCCACAGCTGCAAGTTCGAGCCACCCTGCGCGGGGTACCAACAGAGATCCGCGGAGGTGTTACTCCTGCTGGAAGCGCGGACATATACAGAGGGATTGCGAAGTCACTCCTACAAAAGCATGAAAGCAGGCTCCTAGTGATGGTAGGCCTACGTTTGAGGTGAAAGTGGAAGGTGTGAGATTGACAGCTTTTGTTGATACAGGAAGCCAGGCAACGGTAATTAAAAAGTCAGCCTTCAGCAATTTTAAGTATGCACGTCTTCAACGTTGCGCAAAGACATTAACAGCAGTCAATGGGGAAAAGATTGAGATCGTAGGTCAAGGTACAGTTAATTTTGAGATTGATGGGGAATTGCAGCCTCACACATGTACGATCGTAGAGAACCTTGATTTTCCTGGTCACATCTTAATGGGAACTGATTTTCTGTCGCGATTTGATTATTCCTTGTCTGCTCAAAAAGGGGCTAGGAACTGCAGGTTGCAGTTGGGACAGACTTCCTACCCAGTGGAGATGATCGACCATCCTCCAGTTGTAGCTTCAATTAAGAGGAAGCTGAAATATAATGCGCACTATCCAAAATTGATTTTTAAGTCTCTTCCAGACACAGTTAAGAGGTCATGCGCATTGCACGCATTGACCAAACAGAGTTGCCCACCACATTCTGTTAAATTTATTAAAGTAGCCGTGGGACGTCACATACAACCAGGTACCACCCTTCAGGTGGCTGGGAGATGTGATAGTTTATTAATTCCTCATCACTTAGTTGTAGTGCTCGATAAAGGTGCACTCATTCCAGTTGTCAATCTTTCACATAAGACTTTTCGCTTCAGGGCGGGTGATAGGGTATCTCAGGGAACCATGGTGGAGGACACAGAAATCTTTCACCATGAGTCAGCTGAGACGCCAGCCGTCACTGCACAATGTAGTGCACTGAACATGTTGAACACTAAAACACCATCCAAAGTACAATACGAAACGAGAAATGTTGCACAGAATGTAGAGGAAGTGGAAAAATTAATTTCAGCACTTGATTTGCAACATGTTGCACAGGCGGATAGGAAGGCACTGAGAGGAGTTTTACGAAAATTCCCGAAATTGTTTGCGACAGAGGATGACCAGATTGGTCTCCTCGATAAGATCGAGCACACCATTCCAACTGGTGACCATTTGCCTGTGTACACAAGACAGTGGAGGTTGCCGGAACAGGCAAAGAACATTATCAGGGAGGAGTGCCAGAAAATGTTGAGACAGGGCGTAATAGAGCCTAGTACGTCACCGTGGCTCTCTCCTGTTGTGCTAGTTCGGAAACCGGACGGTAGTTATCGTTTCTGTGTAGACTACCGGAAGGTGAACGAACTAACTAAGGGTGATGTGTATCCGTTGCCCCGAATACAGGAGATAATAGATCAATTTGGTGCTGCTAAGTTTTTCTCAACTCTTGACGCAAAATCGGCGTATTGGGCGATTCCGGTGGCAGAACAAGATAGGGAAAAAACAGCATTCTCGGATGGTAGGCACACTTATCAATTCCGTAGGATGCCGTTTGGTTTGAAGACAGCGCCTTCGTCGTTTCAGAGGGCCATCAACTTTATCCTTAGTCCGGTACTGGGTAGGCATTCTTTAGCGTACCTGGATGATGTTGTAGTATATTCCAGGACGTTTGAGGAACACCTGCAGGACTTGACTGAGACTTTGAAGTTGTTAGATCAGGCAGGTTTCAGGCTGAATGTTCAGAAGTGCACCCTGGCGGCTCAGAAATTCAAATTTCTGGGGTTCCAGGTGTGCCCAGACGGTATCCGACCTGACCCAGATTCTTGCCGCGCCATTGCTGACATGCCTACTCCAAGGACAGCAAAGGACGTGCGTAGGTTTTTGGGGGCGGCCGGATATTTTCGTCGTCATATTGAAGGTTTCGCTGGCATTTCAGCACCCCTGACTGATCTGACAAAGAAAAATGCGAAGTTTGTGTGGAAATCTGAACATGGCGAGGCCTATCGCAAACTGAAAGACCAACTAATCACGACACCGGTATTGGCTATTCCTGATTTTGAGAAAGAGTGGGAAGTGCACACTGACGCCAGCGGTATTGCTATTGGCGGGTGCTTAATTCAGCGAGATGCGGATAATTTACCCCATCCAGTAGCCTATTTCAGTAGGAAGGTCAAAGGACCTGAAGTTCGCTATTCAGCTACGGATCGGGAGGCACTGGCAGTAGTAGAATCAGTTAGGAATTTCGAGCCTTACCTATTTCAGCGGCATTTTGTAATCTACACAGACCATCGAGCGTTAACACACATATTTAAAAAGCGAACAAAATGCCCACGAATGTCACGCTGGTCTCACGAACTTTCGGCCCACTCATTCCAGATCTTGTACAAGCCTGGTCCAGCACATGTTGTGCCAGATACGCTAAGTAGAAATATAGCGGCAATGCAGATTAATGAAAATATTGAAACCATTCCATCGGATAAAATGAGAGAATACCAGATGAACGAGCCGAGATGGAAAGAGATTATTGAGTATTTAGAGGGAGGAAAATACCCGAAAAAGAAAAAGAATTTACCTATTTATGATTTTGAGATGAAACAGGGCGTCCTGTATTATGTTAATAGCCAGAATGATAGGGCAGTATTTCAGCTAGTTATTCCGGACGCGTTGCGGTCATCAGCGTTAAAGCTTGCGCATGCTTCTAAAATTGCAGGGCATCCGGGGATCTTTAAAACGCACTTAAAAGCAAAGTCTCTATTTTATTTTCCAGGATTACTTTCTGAGGTAATCAATTTCGTGAAGTCGTGCCCTCGTTGCCAGAGGAGGAAAGGCACCCTTAAGGTACAAGCCCCACTTCAGGAATTTCCTGAAAGTCGTGAACCGTTAGATCGTGTGGGGGCCGATCTGACTGATTTACACCACAGTCATTCAGGTAACAGATATGTGTTGGTGCTAGTTGACCATCTGTCTAGATACACTACACTAGTTGCATTACCTCAGAAGGATTCTCGTACGGTTGCAGATGCGTTCTTGCGTAGGTTCGTTACTGTATTCGGACCTCCTAAAGTTTTAGTCTCTGACCGGGGTCAAGAATTCAATGGGAATATATTTAGAGAAGTTTGTAAGATTTTAGAGACAACTTCGGCTTTTACAACAGCCTACCACCCACAAGCAAACGGAATGACGGAACGGACTAATCGTTCAGTCAAGGATATGCTTGCAATCCTTGCTGAACATGATGCAAACACCTGGGATGAACACCTACCCTGTGTTCAGTTCGCCTTGAATACTGCCATCCACCAATCAATTAACACCCAACCACTTCATTTGTTTACTGGTAATTCATGCAATTTCCCCTCAGGTCTGCTTAACAGACATAATGTTGCATACGGGAAGGACTATCCTTCAGAGGTCCTTGGTAAAATGAGAAATGCATGGAATATTGCAGCTGAAGCGTCCAAGAAGGCACGGACTCGGTATGCTCATTTTTATGACAAGAAAGTGCGCCCTCTTGAGTTGAAGGAAGGAAGCCTCGTATTGAGAGTGAATGAGGCTGCGCCCGCCAATCAGAGCAGGAAACTAGCTCCGAGGTGGCGAGGACCCTATAGAGTAATTAAAAGGGCGGGGCCGGTTAATCTTGTTATAAAAGGAGTGTTCGAGGACCAGGTGGAAAGGACAATTCATGTGAATAAATTGAAACATTATCATGCTAGAGAGGAATTAGAACTGCCTTCAGCGGGTCTAGTTCTTGACTCAGCAGTGCTGACTCATGGCTTCACCGACGAGTCAGAGGATGAGGATGACCCTGTCATCCCTCATCAGTAGTCAGGTGCAGTCTCGCCACCCTATGGTGACGAGATCTCGCGCTGTACAGTAAAGTAACTTCCTTGGTTAGTATAATTTAGTATTCATTAGATTTTCCTGTAAAGGCAATGAGGTGTACTATGTCTATACTTGACTCAGGTAGCAACTTTTACCGCGCTCTGGGGTTCCACCTCCACCAAACCCAGAGTATATCTATGCTTCCGCTGTGTTGTGTCTGTCTGTTCCCAGGTCTGATTGGTACACCGACCCAGTTGTTCCAGCCACACGTGAACCCTTGTCTGTAAAGAACGAGGTGGGAGGCACGTTACACAAAGCCATCCCCCCACCAGACCCAGTAACCCATACATCAGTTACTTTGGGGATGAGTGACTGTCCAAGAGTCACCCGGCCGACGCCTCACGTCATTAACGAGGTTGTCAGGGCCAGCGAGCTGTCCACATTATAGCAGTCACCGGAGGTGCCATACAACGCCGGGGTAGCTGTCTCGAGATCACCACTACCCACCTGCTGCGTCATTAAGACTGCAGCCATTCCAGCAGTGTTGGAGGAGAGGTCAAGAAATGGAAAGCGCGTAGCAGTACTCAAGAGTTTCGCCGGAAGATTAATGATTACGTCATCTGAAGTAACAAGAAAGCGGAAATAAGGCGGTCACAGGTGGAAGGCACGGTTTCCCTACAGAGTACCGGGACTCGCCAATAGAAGGTCGCAAAATTGTCTCCTTTGGCCTAAAGTCGGCGGTACGAGGGTATACACAGTTGGTGTTTACGGCCTAGTAACCTGGTGACATCAAGAAACGCCTGAGATGACGTGAGCAATGATGGAAGACGAGATTCACCTGTTCTGCAAACAAGCAACCCGCCTCTACGACCTTCTGACACCACTCCTGCTAAGAGACACCGTTGGTACATCCAGTCCTGCTCTGCTGTGGTCATCTGCGACGTCAAGTTTAACATCAAGACTGCCGTGTGAACTGTGATTGATATGAAGGCGTGTGGACTGTCGAGAGCAAGATTAATGGCCGAAGTAACAGTATTCTACAGCTGTCACTTGGCACTCAGCTCTACTACACTCTGTCGTCATTCAGGAGTACCGGATGGGAGTACAAGAGGACCAGGTATTGATTTCTACACATGAGAAGAAGCAAGATCGACACCGTCATCGTCAGCGACTACATTCAGCATCCAGCAGCATCGATTTTTTTTTCTCGTTTACTCAATATGAACAATTGATACAAACAACAAAGTGGCTCTGAACATCTGTGTAAAGAACATCTGGACACTTTTGTTTAAATGTTGAAAAACAGAGTTATAATTACAATATTTTTTAAATGTTGAAAAACAGATTTAAAATAATAATTCTGGTATAATATATGAAAATTTAACTCTATAAATTGGTCAGTAATCAAAATCGAAGCCCCTGTGTAATTGTCTCAGCCCAGAACAAACGGGTATGGAAAATTATGTTGTGCTATTTTTTTTGCAGAATGTTTGAACACAGGAGAGGCGGACCAATATAAACATTGACACTTCTAGTGAGTGAGAACACTTGGCTGTACAGTCAGCTGAAACCTGTGATATAGTATAGGAATTTTTTTTTTTATTTTTTAGATACATGTAATAAACATTAGGTGTGTTCCTTAACATGTCAAGGTTGACATTGAGTGGGGAGTGGTTAGTACACGGATGTGAGCTTGATAGTTCCGTAGTTCGCTCCCGGATGACTGAAAGTTCAGTCTGAAGTTATAACTTTAATGTTTATGTTTGAGCACGGTGTGGCCGGCTCTAGAGGACACATGGACTTGGCTAGTGAAGAGCCAAGAGAGTTTAATAGCTAGTCTTTGATGGTAGAGTAGGGACATGTTATCTAGCTATGTCAGTAAGGATAGGATGTATGTTTCCTGATGTTAGAGGATTGCTGTCAGTTGACAGCTGAGAAATTTATGAAATATGAACATGGTTATTATGATGTTGGACTATTAATTGTCAAATTTTATTAGTTAGGTTAGCTTTTGTTTGTGGCATGAGTTGAATTGTGGGTTTGGATACTAAACCTCGTGATTTTTAACAAATTAACAAGGTTTACTAAGTGCTTGTGCGGGGGGGTTGTAACAAACTAGACTGTTGTAAGAATTATCCAGAGTGGTTTATCGACAAAAGAGAACGGGAACCTGAGCCCGCGTGGTGACCTGGGGACCTGACCCCCAGGGGAATTCGCGGTGGAAATAACCGACGCTTTGTTCATAGTTTTGTATAATGAACCATCCTATAGTATTCAGTAATTTTGAGAAATTAGCCTTTATTCATTTTGTATTAAAATTGTATTGTATAATAGTACTGGGTACAACATAAAGAGGATTCTAATTATTGAGTTTGTCACCATCAGTGACGTCACGAATCAGATCTAACTTGTAAGGCTGAGTGACCGGCGGTCATAGGTCATCAGGGTTGACAGGTCTACTATTTCTCAAAGTTCAATTAACCATTTTTGGGGGATCGGGAACAGCTCTGCCGTTAGATGTTTGTGTAATTTAATTTCAGTAAAATAATTCAACCAGTCTGGATCAATTCAGTACTAACAGAGGTTAATTGTTATAACTTAAACCTTGCTAAGTAACTGGTAAGCGAGGCGGAAGGATACAATGTTCTAGCCTGGGCTAGGCCAGACGAGGACAATCAGTGTGGAGACAAGAGCAACTGGGATAAGAGGTCAACCATCTTACCTCTCCCCAAGACCAGCCCAACATCTTTAGCTGGTTGCCCAAGGTATAGTTGCTATTGTTATGTATAGAAATAGTCTCATTTGCCACTCAGGTCAAGTAGGGAGTGTTAAAGTGACAGGGAGTGAACATTTTTAGATTTTTGTTTTAGTTTTTCTTTTAATAAATTAAATTTGTTAATATTTTGCATTTTATTATTTCCATGTGTTTTATGTGTAAACTTGTCCTGGTCACGTGGTCCACACGAGGTAAAGTTGGATTGGGCGCCGATTCTAACATCGATTCTAACATCGAATCATTCCCGTGTAATTAATTTCACACTCTTAAGTTTCCACGGTCATCGGTTATAGTGGGGATCAAGCCCCAAGGTTGAGTAATTAGCGTGATCGATCCAGACCTCGATCATTGCTCTTGTGTTACTGGTCTGGTGGTGGCAGCGTAGAGGCGACTCTAGGGTTTTGCTCAAAGCCTAGGTCACGTCATACTGGGTGTAGAATCCTAAGTCGGTCAATCGTCTTAGGACCACATGGCGTGGAGTTGGCTTTGGTAAACGTTTTGGAGTCCCTTGGTAGAGAATAAAAAGTAAGAATACGGGTAGAGGGAGTAGAAGGAAAGAGAAGTAGTCAGAGAGAAACCCTAACCCGTGTTACACTAAAGCCTATTAATTCCACTGACGCCAATGAGATAATCCTTCCCCTTAAAACCAAGTCTGGTGCCCTTGAGGAGATACCAACTTTAATTTACAAAAAAGCCTCCAGATCTTTAGCCCCTGCTATTGCTTTGCTCTTCAACAAGTCACTTGAACTCCAAACCTTTCCAGATATTATAAAAAAAGCGAGAGTAACGCCTGTCCACAAATGTGGTGATCTCACAGATGTTAACAACTGAAGACCTATATCAATCCTGCCAAACTTGTCAAAAATTTTTGAAAAACTAATCTATAAGCAGCTTTACTCATATCTAGCCAAACTCAATATACTTAGCCCTTGCCAATATGGCTTCAGACCCAAAAAAAAGCACTAACGATGCACTTATTAGTATGCTTAACTCGATTCATATAGCTCTTGATAAAAATGAGTTCCCTGTTGGGTTATTTGTGGACCTGCGTAAAGCTTTTGATACTGACAACCACCAAAACCTTCTTCTTAAATTACATCATTATGGAGTCAGAGGACACTCCCTACAATACCTCAAATCCTACCTTACTGACAGGCTCCAATATGTTTCTATGAATAATACAATTTCTCCCACCCTACCCATCAACATTGGTGTTCCTCAGGGCAGCATACTTGGCCCTCTCCTCTTTCTCATCTACATTAATGACCTTCCAAATGCCTCCCAACACCTCAAACCAATTCTATTTGCTGACGACACAACCTTCATTTACTCCAGTCCTGACCCCCTTGCTCTAAATGCCACAGTAAATACTGAGCTAAATAAAGTCCATCTTTGGCTAACTGCCAACAAACTCACCCTTAACATTGACAAAACTTTCTATATTCTGTTTGGCAATAAATCCTCTAATCAAATAAATTTCAAAATAAACAATACCCAAATTTGTAACAAATTAGATGGCAAATTACTTGGCATTCTCATTGACCACAAGCTGAATTTCCAGGGACACATTCTAAATATATCAAAAAAAGTTTCAAAAACTGTGGGCATTCTTCCTAAGATCAGATATTATGTACCACGCCCTGCCCTGGTGACTCTCTATTACTCCCTTATCTATCCATATCTCAACTATGGTATTTGTGCTTGGGGCTCTACTACCCAAAATCACTTACGTCCTCTAATTACTCAACACAAAGCTGCTATTAGGACAATATCCAACTCTGGCCCCAGACATCACTCGGTACCCCTACTCAAATCTCTGAATATGTTAGACATTAAGTCACTGCACATTCTCTCATGTGTATTATACATATATAAAACGCTAAACTATAATGCCAATCCTTATCTCAAAAGCTTCATAGAAGGTTGTAACAGAACCCATGAGCACCACACCAGAAATAATTACAGTTTTGATATTCCTAGAGTACGACTTAATCAAACTAGAAATGCTCTACAAATCAAGGGGCCCAGAATGTGGAATGACCTTCCCAACCATGTTAAAGACTGTACCTCTCTCAACCAGTTTAGGTTAAAAACGAAGCTATACCTAATAAATTCCCTGTAATCTACCTTACCCTTCTATTGTCAACCAATGTCTGTTTTTCTTTAAAGAGCGCTGTTTGTCGACATAATTGTATTTGTGCTGCTTTTTCATCTATGTTTTCATTTCTTGTTTTCATTCTACTCATTATGCTCAATTAGTATTAAGCTTGTCATTTAAGTTTATCATGCCCGAAACGCTTTGCGTAATAGTGGCTTTAGGCATTGTATGTACTAGCTCTATCTATAAGTCAACCAATCTTTGTAAAAATTTATTGTATGTATGTACCTTACCTAAATAAACATTTTTTTTTTTTTATTTTATAATGAAATGGGTAGCTTTATCATTTCATAAGAAAAAAAATAGAGAAAATATATTAATTCAGGAAAACTTGGCTTATTAGGCAAATCGGGCTTTGCATAGTAGGCTGAGAAGTGTGTTCTGGCTACTAGGTACGACATATATATATATATATATATATATATATATATATATATATATATATATATATATATATATATATATATATATATATATGTCGTACCTAGTAGCCAGAACTCACTTCTCAGCCTACTATTCAAGGCCCGATTTGCCTAATAAGCCAAGTTTTCCTGAATTAATATATTTACTATAATTTTTTTCTTATGAAATGATAAAGCAACCATTTTCTCTATGTATGAGGTCAATTTTTTTTTATTGGAGTTAAAATTAACGTAGATATGTGCCCGAACCTAACCAACCCTACCTAACCTAACCTAACCTATATTTATAGGTAAGGTTAGGTTAGGTAGCCAAAAAAAGCTAGGTTAGGTTAGGTTAGGTAGACGAAAAAACATTAATTCATGAAAACTTGGCTTATTAGGCAAATCGGGCCTTGAATAGTAGGCTGAGAAGTGCGTTCTGGCTATTAGGTACGACATATATATATATATATATATATATATATATGTCATACCTAATAGCCAGAACGCACTTCTCAGCCTACTATTCAAGGCCCGATTTGCCTAATAAGCCTAGTTTTCATGAATTAATTGTTTTTCGTCTACCTAACCTACCTAACCTAACCTAACCTAGCTTTTTTCGGCTACCTAACCTAACCTTACCTATAAATATAGGTTAAGGTTAGGTTAGGTAGGGTTGGTTAGGTTCGGTCATATATCTACGTTAATTTTAACTCCAATAAAAAAAAATTGACTTCATACATAGATGAAAGGGTAGCTTTATCATTTCATAAGAAAAAAATTAGAGAAAATATATTAATTCAGGAAAACTTTGCTTATTAGGCAAATCGGGCCTGGAATAGTAGGCTGAGAAGTGCGTTCTGGCTACTAGGTGCGACATATATATATATATATATATATATATATATATATATATATATATATATATATATATATATATATATATATATATATATATATATATATATATATGTGAGGATCCACAAGGTCTTGTCTGAGTACTCTTTATTTTCTTCTCCGAGGCTATGGGTTCCTACACTTACACCAGAGGTGGTACCCCCTTCTATATATATATATATATATATATATATATATATATATATATATATATATATATATATATATATATATATATATATATATATATATACGTATATATATATATATATATATATATATATATATATATATACAAAGTCAGTGTACAATTCAATTTCTTTCTTTAATATGCACCCCATAACTATCCTGTGGGCGGTGGTGTAAAGGATTACAGAGGCACATAATTGGTTCAGGAACTGAACTCTCTAGTTCGTTTAGCTAAGCAAATAACAATTTTGACGCTAGTTGCGAAATTATTAATGTTGTATACACATGTACACACTCTCATACATACATGGAAATTCCGGGCTGTGACGGGTTCAGAGACTTACATAACAGGAACTATAATAACAATGGGTGGACCTAAGATAATAGTGGCAGTCATTTACAACCCTCCCCTAAATGACAGAAGACCTAGACAGGAGTTTGATAGGAACAACATGGCAACCTATTAATATAATAGAGAGAGCAGCTTCAGTTGCCTGCAGGAATGGCTCAAGACTCTTAATCATGGGCGATTTCAACCATGGAAAGATAGACTGGGAGAATGGGGACCCACATGGTGGTGCAGATACGTGGAGAGCTAAACTCTTGGAAGTGGAAACAAGGAATTTTCTGAGCCAGCATGTCAAGGAACCCACAAGAGTGAGAGGCAATGATGAACCAGCTAGACTCGACTTGATATTCACTCTGAATGAGTCAGAAATAAGGGAAGTCAAAGTTGAAGCCCCCATAGGAATGAGTGACCACAGTGTACTGACCTTTGAGTACTTGGTGGAGGTAGGAATAACCTATCCAAGGCTGAGATCGGAGGGAAAAAGACTGAATTACCAAAGCGGAAAATATGACGAGATGAGGAACTTCCTCAGGGGAATACCATGGGAAACAGAACTTAGAGACAAGAATGTGCAGGTCATGATGGATTTTGTCACCCAGAAGTGCCAGGAAGCTGCAGACAGGTTTATCCCTGTCCAAAAATCAAATCAAATCAAATCAAATCAAATGTTTATTTAGGTAAGGTACATACATACAAGAGATTTTACAAAGAGTGATGGATTTATAGATAGGGCTAGTACATACAATGCCTAAAGTTACTATTATGCAAAGCGTTTCGGGCATGAAAAACTTAAATGACTAAAGCTTAATACTAATTGAGCATAAAGAATAAAATGAAAACATAGCTGAAAAAGCAGCACTCATACAATTCGGTCGACAAACAGCGTCATTTAAAAAAAACAAACAGACATTGGTTGACAATAGAGGGGTAAGGTAGGTTACAGGGAATTTATTAGGTAGTGCTTCGTTTTTATCTTAAACTGGTTGAGAGAGGTACTGTCTTTAACATGGTTGGGAAGATCATTCCACATTCTGGGTCCCTTGATTTGAAGAGCATTTCTAGTTTGATTAAGTCGTACTCTAGGAATATCAAAACTGTATTTATTTCTGGTGTGGTGCTCATGGGTTCTGTTACAACCTTCAATGAATCTTTTGAGGTCAGGATTGGAATTACAGTTCAGCATTTTATATACGTATAATCTTATTTCTTCGTATCTTATTTAAACTACGTGGAATCTGCAAAAGATCCCCTGCTATTAAACATTGTTTTGTGCGCGATGGTAAAATAATAGCTAGGAAAACTGACTCTGGAAAGACTTATGTCATAACCACTGAGGCACACCTCACTTCTTTCCTGGATGACTGTGGGATAACAGCTGAATAACCAGAACATAATTTGTAGTCTCACATACAACCAAAGTAAACTTAAGCTCTGCCTTTCCTTTCCAAAGTTTTTTTTAATTTTATTTTTTGTTTGTCATCTTTGTTGTTGAAATTGCTTGTTTTTTACTCCTAACTATTTGGTCTTAGTTAATCCCCTTGTCACTAAACCCAGGGCTTTTTATTACCCTGTTACTTAAAGTAACTTGGTATTTGTTTCTTATAATCATTTATTGGAATTAATTAACAGTATAATTGTTTATATAAGCATCTACCTCAGTATCTTAGTAAAATCTTCCACATGAATATACTCTCACCCTGTTTATTTTTACACTTAGATTTATATTAGAGTAAATTTCTAGATATACTTAGATTTACATGTCATCTTTTTTTTCTCGGAATTATCTATTTGAGCTTACTTTGTTTTCTTAGTTCATACTAATTATAGGATTTTAATTAACCATTACAAAGCTAATTATCTTCAAGATCATTTTACTTTATGATCATTATTTTTCTTATTATTTTTTATTTTACATTTATAATGTCAATCTCTACTGATTTTTTGTTTTTTATTTTATCTAACTTCTGTGTCCTTTCTGGCTATCTATTGGATCTTTATTTTACTTCTAATTTGTTACTATTTTATTGTATTTGCTTTTATTCTTGTGTTTTGCTATATCGTGTATCTTGTATCGTGATCCCTCTGCATCTCTATGCACACTGATATTGATCCTGATCAAAATCTTCTCTCTCATATCTACACCAACCAGCACATTGATCATCATTATTGCAAGTATTTCACAGCACACCAGGCTAAAAACAAACTCCAAAATAGCACCTGTCTATCAGTTTACAACCAAAATGTTAGATCACTTGGTAAACATTTTGACGATTTAAATTCATTACTCACAGCACTAGGTACTAACTTATCATTCATTATTTTAACAGAAACTTGGCTAAATAAAGACTATACCCAACACTACAACTTAGCTGGTTATAAAGCCATTCATAACTGTAGGCCTAATAAATAAGTGGCGGCACAGCTATATATTACCGTGGTACACAAATAAATAAATTAGTAAATATGTTTATTCAGGTAAGGTACATACATACAAGTGATGTTACATTAATGGATTGATATATAGATAGAGCTAGTACATACAATGCCTAAAGCCACTATTACGCAATGCGTTTCGGGCAAGAAAAACATTAATATCTAGAACTTAATACTAATTGAGCATAAAGAATAAAAAGTGTTGAGAACAAATACAAATAAAGATAAAAAAAAGGGGAACATGACTGAAAAAGCAGCACAAATACAATAGGTTGACAAACAGTGTTGATTAAAAAAAAATAACAGACATGGGTTGACAATAGAGGGGTGAGGAAGGTTACAGGGAATTTATTAGGTAGTGTTTAGTTTTTATCTTAAACGGGTTGAGAGAGGTACAGTCTTTAACATGGTTGGGAAGGTCATTCCACATTCTGGGTTCCTTGATTTGTAGAGCATTTCTAGTTTGATTAAGTCGTACTCTAGGAATATCAAAACTGTATTTATTTCTGGTGTGATGCTCATGGGTTCTGTTACAACCTTCAATGAAGCTTTTGAGGTCAGGATTGGCATTACAGTTCAGTGTTTTATATATGTATAATACACAAGAGAGAATGTGCAGTGACTTAATATCTAACATATTCAGAGATTTGAGTAGGGGTACCGAGTGATGTCTGGGGCCAGAGTTGGATATTGTCCTAATAGCAGCTTTGTGTTGAGTAGTTAGAGGACGTAAATGATTTTGGGTAGTAGAACCCCAAGCACAAATACCATAGTTGAGGTATGGATAGATGAGGGAGTAATAGAGAGTCACCAGGGCAGGGCGGGGTACAAAATATCTGATCTTAGAAAGAATGCCAACAGTTTTTGAAACTTTTTTTGATATATTTAGAATGTGTCCCTGGAAATTCAGCTTGTGATCAATGAGAACGTCAAGGAATTTTCCATCTAATTTGTTACAAATTTGGGTATTGTTTGTTTTGAGATTTATTTGATTAGAGGATTTATTGCCAAACAGAATATAGAAAGTTTTGTCAATGTTAAGGGTGAGTTTGTTGGCAGTTAGCCAAAGATGGGCTTTATTTAGCTCAGTATTTACTGAGGCATTTAGAGCAAGGGGGTCAGGACTGGAGTAAATGAAGGTTGTGTCGTCAGCAAATAGAATAGGTTTGAGGTGTTGGGAGGCATTTGGAAGGTCATTAATGAAGATGAGAAAGAGGAGAGGGCCAAGTATGCTGCCCTGAGGAACACCAATGTTGATGGGTAGGGTGGGAGAAATTGAATTGTTCACAGAAACATACTGGAGCCTGTCAGTAAGGTAAGATTTGAGGTATTGTAGGGAGTATCCTCTGACTCCATAATGATGTAATTTAAGAAGAAGGTTTTGGTGGTCGACAGTGTCAAAAGCCTTATGCAGGTCCACAAATAACCCAACAGGGAACTCATTTTTATCAAGAGCTGCATGAATTAAGTTAATCATACTAATAAGTGCATCGTTAGTGCTTTTTTGGGGTCTGAAGCCATATTGGCAAGGGCTAAGTATATTGTGTTTAGCTAAATAAGAGTAAAGCTGCTTGTAGATTAGTTTTTCAAAAAAATTTGATAAGTTAGGCAGGATTGAAATAGGTCTGTAGTTGTTAACATCTGTGAGATCACCACATTTGTGGACAGGGGTTACTCTCGCTTTTTTTTAGAATATCTAGAAAGGTTTGGTGTTCAAGAGACTTGTTGAAGAGCAATGCAATTGCAGGGGCTAAGGATCTGGAGGCTTTTTTGTAAATTAAAGTTGGTATCTCCTCAAGGGCACTACACTTGGTTTTAAAGGAAAGGATTATCTCATTGACGTCAGTGGAATTAGTAGGCTTTAGGTACAGAGACTGTGGATAGTTACCTGTAAGATAGTCCTTAACGTCAGTACTGGAAGATGGAATATCATTTGCAAGGGATGACCCAATGGAAGAGAAGAGCCTATTGAACTCAATACCAGAATCAGAGGCTGAAAGCTGACCATCATTATTGGACAGGAGTGTTGGTTTGTTGTTTAAAATCTTCTTTGATCCCAATATTTGTGAAATTGTGCTCCAAGTTTTTTTAATGTTGCTTTTTATTTGGGTAAATTTATCTTCATAGTATTTAGTTTTGGCTAGTTTAATTATCTTAGATAGCAGTAACGAGTAATTCTTTGAGAATTCTTTGGAGACGGTTCCGAACCTATACTTCTTCTCAAGGTCATGTTTTTTATTAATGGATTTAAGTATTCCCTTTGTAAGCCAGGGATTGTTAAGCCTTTTGGTAGTGACTTGTTTAGTAAGCATAGGACAGTGGGTGTTATAAAGACTAAGAGTTTTTTTAAGAAAAGATCGCACTGCTAGGTTGATGTCCCCTATGTTACCTAACTCGGACTCCCAGTTGACATTATCAGCAGCAGTTATAAAATTGTCTATAGCAGTTTCATTGTGCAGCCTAAAACTTATCTCCCTTGACTCTAGAGGTGGTTTGTTAATGTTAGTTAAGAGAAATGTGGGGTAATGGTCTGTAGTGCTATCGGTGATTATACCTGAAATAAGCGGAGATGTTATGTTGGTCCAGATGTGATCTAGAGTCGTAGCAGTACTATTAGTGATTCTAGTAGGTCTAGTGATTAAGGGTATGAGGAAGCAGGAATTCATACAGTTGAGGAAGCTAACAGCAGTAGGGTGCTCAGACTCGCAGAGATCAATATTAAAGTCCTCTGCGATAAGTAGATGGTTTTTGTTCAGTCTGTTATCGAGTATTAGATTACTAAGGTTTGAATTGAATTCGGACACATCAGTGTTAGGAATTCTATAGACTGCTCCCACAGACAAGACAGACTCGGCACCCTTGACTCTGAAATTGGCGAAGATATACTCCCCACAGCAGTCTCTAGTTCTAATTATTTTTAAGCATGTTAGTTCATGGTGGTAGTAAAGAGCAGTACCACCACCTCTCTGAATTTGACGACAGTTGTGAATTGCCGAGTAGTTAGGCATGTTAAAGAGTTGAGTAGTATCGTCTTTCAACCACGTTTCAGTAAGTATAATAAAAGAGAATTTGTTGTCAATAGTTTCAATCAAGGCACTAACATCATCGAAGTGTTTACCTAGGGATCTAACACTTAAGTTGATTACAGAGATATTGTGATTATGTGTTAATACATTGTTTACATCATATGCTGTAAAATATCTGCAGTTCAGATCATTAAAGTGATGATTGTCATAGATAGTGGATAAGAGGTTTAGTTCTGGGTCTAAACTTGCCTGCATAAAAAGGCTGGTTGCAGGAAAACAAGGCAAGAATGGTAGAATACAAAATAGAATTATGATATAAGAGGGGATAAAATATATGAGCAAGTCTATACAAAACACAAACAAAATGAACAAGAAAAGAAAAAAAAGAGGTAGCTTACAAGGGGCTTACAGGTACTCTCAGGTACACTGTAAGTAATAATTTGCATAATTGAGACACAGGCAAAGCCAGGGGGTACAATGGAGTAAGGGAGTATGTTGAGGCTAGGCAACCTAGGTAATAAATGAAATCAAAGAAAAAAGTTGAATAATAAACATAGGCAAATTTAAGCTAAAGATAATTAACAAAAGTAGTTTAGTTATGACCGTATACTTAAAAAGACCTGAAGAAATATTAAAGCACTCGGTTAATTATGTCCAGAAAATGACTAGTAAAAGTTAAATTTAAAGGTAATTAAAAAGTGAAACAAAGAGAAATTAGGATACGTAGCCCGCACTAGGTGACAAGGGGGTTAATTATGTTGACTCATTGGGAGTGATAATAAGGTGAGACAAACCACATTGGTTGAGGAAAGTGTTCAAGTTATCCTCATTAGCAATTGTAAACATTTTACCTGTTGATGTTTTCCTAACTTTAATCAAGCCATCTCTAACGAAGCACTGATGAATCGCATCTGGGTTTTGTTGACGGATTTGACGCAGGCGGTAGAGGAGGTGCTGTCTTTTTCTAGTCAAGCACTCGTTTATGTAAATTCCCTTTCGTTGGGATGCAGCTGTTTGGACAAGATGAGATTTCGTGGATTGGGAGGCCAATTTTAGGCGAATTTTCCGCTGGTTTTGTCCTGTTGGGTTCGTTTTGCCTACTCTGTAGGCAGCAATAATGTCTGTTTTGTTTAGAGAGACACGCAATTCATTTTTTAAGAGATCCTGAACAATTTCAATACACTTTTCACCTTTGCTTTCCACTGGAATAGCTTGGGACGACACAACTACAGAGTCAAGCAGCTTTTGCTGATCTTGTTCATCCTTGGTGACGGAACGTTGGACAGATAAAGTATTGATACATGCAGTCATTTTGCTGAGAGCTTCCTCTTGTTTTTTTGCGGCTTCATCAGATTTCAGACGAATGTTTTCCTCACGGAGATCATTCAAGTCATGCTGGAGTTGATCTCGGCTAGCCCGTAAGTTTCTATTATCCTCGTGGAGGAGGGTTATTTCTTGTTGTTGTTGAAGGAGGTTCGAGCAGTTTGCTTGATTTTCGGATTGAAGACTCAAGATGATCGTATTTTGAGCCTCAAGGACTGAGCACAACTTTTTGAACCACTGATTATCAGCCCAGTTCGGGAAATCCGGTGAGGGACCAGAAGTTCGCTTGAATCTCGTAAACAGTGATGTAAGAGTTGTAATAGGAGAGGCTTGGGAGGACAACCCTCCCTGGCTCAATGGGGTGGAGGGGAGGGCAGCACCGCCGCCACAGGCCCCAGAGCTTGCAGAGGGAGAAACACGATGACTGTCAGTATTTGTCGGGATGGATGCCTTGTTAGGAGCTTTGTTGATCTTATTTACCTGCACAGTCTTGTTCCTGGGAGACATGATAGGTAGAGGATGACTGGAGTATATGTTGTGGCGAAAACTTGCGTCAGGCAGCGCGGTGGTGGGCAGCTGGCACTGGTACTCACAGCCAGAGAGGATTGTTTTGAATTTAGTTTGCGATAGAATGAGTCGATTTGGGTTGGTTACTTTGATTGTGCTATGACATGCTTGGACTCGATGTATTTAGCTGCCTGTGGGTGGTGGTCTACATCATCTGGGGGTAGTTTATGGGCTGAAATACAGCGTAGAGTGAGGAGCATAGGTAGCGTGCACTCTACAGCGTCGGCTTGTTTGTCTTGTTTTATTATTATTATTATTATTATTATTATTATTATTATTATTATTATTATTATAATTATTATATTATTATTATTATTATTATTATTATTATTATTATTATTATTATTATTATTGTTGTTGTTGTTGTTGTTATTAAATTTGACGATGTGATTTGTAATATTCTCATCTATGTCATTGATGTAAATGACAAAAAGAGTTGACCCCAAAATGGACCCCTGTGGGACGCCACTTAGTACATTTCCCCAGTCAGATTCATTCCCATTTAGCAGGACCTTTTGTTTTCTATTGTAGCAAGTATATGCAGATGAAAAGTTACAATAACGTGGCTGAAAAAGGTTGACCAGACCACACACTAGAAATTGAAGAAACGACGACGTTTCGGTCAGTCCTGGACCATTATCAAGTCGATTGTGATGAGACGTGATTGAGGATTGATAAAGATTACGTCTCCCAAGAGGTGACACGGGCATGAATAGCCCGTAAGTAGTAAACTTTTTGTTCAGTAAATGCATACAGTGTGCTGAGATCGCATTTAACCATCAGGCTGCTATCGCGAGGGAGGATACTGCTGGACAGAATTCATGAGTGTGTCCAGCTGCTGGACACATTTTTTGACCAGAAAAGTGGCAGTGTTGATGGCTTCAGGGTGATTACTGCAAGATTCAGGGGCTCTTAACGCTCTTCTAAGGTCGTTGGTTGCTTCACATTCCAGGTGATAGTGAAGTAGTGGCTCTTCTGTGATTGTTTGGCAGAAGATGCACTCTCTGTCGGGGTTCACCAATCTCCCAGTTGCATCTGTAACATAGAAGTAGTCTATATAACCAAACTGCTATTTCCCTGTGGATTCCATTTGGGAGAGTTAACCTTTCTAACTTGGTGGCCTGAAGATACCAGGCCACCAAGGTATCGACTTGATACCATATTGCAGAGAGCGAACCTTCAGCTACTCTCTGGTGTAAATAGGCTTTGTTGAGGTGTGAGTGTTTTTTGGTGATGATATTTTTTAAGTACTCTAGGCTGGGTTGGATTGTTTTATGTACCACTGGATAATGAGTTGCTAATTTAGCAATTTCATAGGCTTTCTCATTTAGTGAGATTCCAACCAGGGATGGGATCCTATTTAGGGTGATTTTGAGTCTTTTGCCTTTAGCGACTGCTCCATGATAGAAAATGGTGGTAACTATTTCTTCGTTGTCTTTCCACTGTTTTTTCCTAATATTTGAAGTGCAGCTTTTGAGTCTGTTTGTTTGATTGCATTTTGAGTTTTTTGTGCAATCACATATGCGATTGCCTGTTGTATGGCAAGCAGCTCAATTTGGGTTGATGATACTAGTCCTCCCAGTCTCCAATATGCCTGTTCGCTGTCCGTGCAAAGAGCAGCGCCAGCACTCTCATATTCTGTGTCATTCGATCCGTCTGTGAAGATGTGGGTGGCTCCTACTACTGGTATGCTATATACATTTCCTTTTCTATTATGCGCCTTAGGATTGTTGGGTCATAGGCAGCCTTTTTCATTGGGAGACTTTCTATTACTATTTTGAAGGTAGGCTCTTCCCACGGTGCGGAAGGAGTGTAATTTGGGTGTGGATGATCACCCTCTCTATCAAGAATCATGTTTTTTAAATGTAGTCTGTTTAGGACTTTTCCTGCTCTTGCAGCCCAAGAGTTTCCATTGTTTTAGCCAAGTCCAACCACCAAGGTCTGCCGTACTGGGACTGGATCAGGGGAAATAATTATCTTACTGATAATCGTAGCTGTTCTTTGTAATATTCGTTCTTGTAGAGAGGGCAAACCCGTTTCCAGTCATTGAGTTTCAAACCTGATCCACATAGGAGCTCCCAGGGCAGCTCTAATAGCATTGTTTTGGGCTATTTCAAACTTTTTTCACTGTTGATGTGATAGACGTCTGAGTGCAGGTGCGGCATAGTCGATCACTGCTCTGACTGCCTGTACATAGTATGTGCGAAGGACTTACAGATTGACTCCTCCAGAGAGGGAGGTTAGCGACCTGGGGCCAGATTCACGAAGCAGTTACGCAAGTACTTACGAACATGTACATCTTTCCTCAATCTTTGACGGCTTTGGTTACATTTATTAAACAGTTTACAATCATGAAAACTTCCCATTCAACTGTTGTTATTGTTATAAACAGCCTCCTGGTGCTTCGGAGCTCATTAACTGTTTAATAATTGGAAACAAATCCGCCAAAGATTGAGACAAGATGTACACGTTCGTAAGTGCTTTCGTGAATCTGGCCCCAGAAGATTGCCTTCCGGGCCACAGTTCGCTCTCTCAAGTAAGTGATCTCAGCATTAAAATTCATGTGTGTGTCCAGGATTATTCCTAGATACTGATAGGTGTCCACCCATTCAATTGGTTGACCCTGTACTGTGAGTTGGATGTTGGGCTTCGCTATTTTTATGGGCATGGCTTTAGTCTTTGTGGGGCTGAGTTTGATACTAATCTGCTTTGCCTCTTTACTGATGCAGTCAAAGCATTTGGGTGCAAGGCGCGCCGCATCCCTTCCTTTTATGATGATGACAAAGTCGTCTGCGTAGTTTAGCAGCCTGCAGTGATGTGGAAGTTTCAACCTCATTATTCTTTCCATTAAACAGTTGAAGAGAAGAGGGCTGAGAATACCTCCTTGCGGTGTACCATTTTCATGTCCTTTGTATTCAAAGACTGTACCATGACGTTTTACTCTTGCTTCTCTGTTTGTGAGACAGTTTTTGGTCCAGGAGAGCAGGTTGCCTCTGACCTCTTTGTCAATGAGGCAGCAGAGAATAGCTGGGGCGCTAGCCAGTTCAAAGGCTTTTTTGAGGTCCAGGAATATTAGCATTCCTGGTCTGTCATTCAAGTGGGTTAACAGAGTTGTAATACATTCCACTGTGCCAACCCCTCTTCTATAGGCATACATATCATGGGGCAGTTTAGGCATTTTCCACTCAAGGCTGTTGAGTGCCATTCTGTCAGCCGTCTTGGCTGCACAGCTTTGGAGAGAGATGGGCCTTGGATTAGCTGGATCTTTGGGTTTTGGGATCGGCCGTATGTCTGCTCTATTCCAAGCTCAACCCGCTCTCGCACAAGACAGAACATATATGACTTAATGTTTAAAGTAAATATGTTTAATATGAATTAGTACATATGTGGTATATTCCTTAGATCTACAAGATCTTGTTGAAGTTCTCGGTGTACTACTGCTCTCAGATTGCTCATTGACAATCCAAGGTTACACTCAACGAAAATTGACACCAGTAATTCCATCTATCATCATACTATCATGCAAGAGGAGCCACACATCTATGGATCATCCAATAAAATCAGCAGACTTCTAGATGTTACTACTGCTCGGCTTAGACTCGGTTACAAGTATCTCTGGGAATTCCAACCCGTTCTCGCAAATTCGTAAAGTCAATATTAACTTATTAACTACGTGCATAGGTGTGACGGTAACGCGTTGGTGTTCGGCTGTTCAAAAGCTAGGGGTATGGCCTCGTCACATATAGAAAAAAAAAATAGAAATTCTGGAACTTCGTCTGTGGTAAGGTAAGGAGAAGACACACAAAACACAAGTAAATTTTAACAATGAAATTTTAATTACGTTAAAGAAAGCAAAACATGAATAAAATGGACATACAAATTCGTATAATAAAATCAATCAAAGTAATAAGAATAATCAAATGGCAAAATGAAAAGTTACGTTAAGACAAGTGAGCAAATAACAAGAGTATGGCAAACAAAGTAAATAGGTGCCGGAATATTGGCTTCAAGCTATCACCTCTCTTAGTACACGTAAGCCTGGGGCTTAGTCTACCAACGAGACGTGTTAACTTGTCGAAAGCACGGGATATTCTGAAGACTGAGGTCGTGGCGGCCCCAGACATCAAGTAGTATGGTGGGTAGAGTGCAGTTGCAGCTGGACCCGCAGCCAATCAGCGAGGAGCCGGCGACAAGACAGGTAGTTTGGTGGTTCGAGGTGGAGCAGGTGTTCCTGGCTGCATACGTTTTGCTCTCTGGCAAACCTTGGAGATGTTGTTGTCGTTGTTGGATATTTCATCCATACTAGTTTTATATAGATGTATGTATCGACGAACTTTGGAGGGAAGAGCAGGCTCAATCTCTTGAAGGAGATTATCGTCACAATAGGTGATATACTAAACATAATAGATACCCTTAAAAAGATTCATAGAAAACACCGACCTTACCTAACCTTGTTAGTATCTTAAGATAAGCATCTTATTGCTTCGTAATTACAATTATTACTTAACCTATACCTATTATTGGTTAGGTAATAATTGTAATTACGAAGCAATAAGATGCTTATCTTAAGATACTAACAAGGTTAGGTAAGGTCGGTGTTTTCTATGAATCTTTTTAAGGGTATCTATTATGTTAAGTATGTCACCTATGCACATATTTAATAAGTCAATATTGACTTATTAAATTTGCGAGAACGGGTTGGGGAATTCTTATTATCTGCCGTTCTAGACCTGACCAAATGTAAACTGTGTCAACAAAATTATTTGCACACCCTCCGCCACTATGTGATGGAGTGCGAAAAGATACGTGAATTTAGAGACAATTCTATAACCAATGTTCCAGCGATGTGTAAATATTTCATTCAAAATGATCTGCTACCAGAAATTTTAGCCAAATATCCCCAGTTTGCTAACTGTAGGTAGTAACTAAGTGATTGTAACCTATCCACCGCTGCCCACTGGATTGGGGGCGGTGTGCAGGACAAACATATCAATTGTGACACTAGCTCTCCACATATGTCAGTTGCTTAATTTAGAACCTGTACTTGAGGTCGATCTCGAACCCATTAATTATTGATGAGACGACTTTTATTGAATTTTGTAACAAGCGCATCAAGACTTAACTTGCTTAGCTAAATGAATTGTGGGGTTCAGTCTTTGAGCCCATTGTGTGTCTCTGTAACCCTTTCCACTACCGCCCTCAAGATGGGTATGGGGTGCATAATAAATGAACTAAACTAAAACTGTGGTATATTCCAAGTTACATTTTTTTCAAGGCCCAAACTCTTCCTCGCGTACCAATTTACGTCTCACAGTACCCGTCCATCGCCGTAGACAGCAGAATAGTCGTGATTGGTTCAATTATAATGAAAATTGTAGTTTTCAGGTCCCACATGGGTTGTGAAATTTACCTACTATTGTCCATACTCTTAGAATATTACAGATCAGCTACATCCTATTGAAGGCTCGTAGTTTTGTTTTGAGAAATATTAGTTGTTCTTAGTAAATTATAGTAAGCACTATAATTTATTACATAAAATAAAAGTGCTTCACCAAACAACATTATATACACTAGTTTATGCTTTAAAAATCTTTAAAGAATGTATTGTAGGAACGTTAACAGAAAACGATGTTACGTTGGAAATTCTATGGGGTAAACTGCTGCAAACGTTTTTGAGATATATACAAGAGTTTGTACATTCTTTCAGCCACTAGTACGCGTAGCATTTCGGGCAGGTCTCTGGAATACGATCCCCGCCGCGAAGAATCGTTTTTACAACCAAGTACATATTTTACTGTTGAGTTAAACAGAGGCTACAGTTAAAGATTTGCTCCCAATAAAACCTCCCCAACCAGGATACGAACCCATGACAGAGCACTCGCGGAACGCCAGGTGAGTGTCTTACCACTACACCACGGAGACTGGTAGACTGGACTGGTACAAACAGAATGTTATAGCGTCTACTACCTACTGTAGGATGGGTATAGGGTCCACTACCACCTGTTAGGTGGGTAAGGGGTCCATACCACTTGTAGGATGGGTCTAGGCCCAATGACTACCCATAGGATAGGTATGGGGCCCACAGCCACACACAGGATGTGTATGGCGTCCAGTACCGCCTGCAGGATGGGTATGGGTCCACTACTTCCCACAGGATGAGTATGTGGGTCCACTACCGCCTACAAGATGGGTATGGGGGTCCACCACCACACACAGGAGGGATATCCGGTCCAATACCACCCACAGTAAGAGTAACGGGAGACATGATAATCACCTACAAAATTATAATAATAATAATAATAATAATAATAATAATAATAATAATAATAATAATAATAATAATAATAATTTATTTAGGAACAGTACATACATAGCTGCAGCGTTACAGTACAAACATTCTGTTAGATTTAATGATAGAGGTAGTACATACAATACCTAAAGCCACTAGAACGCATAGCGTTTTGGGCAAGGAGAGGTGGGGGAAAAAAACACTTAGACTAAAACTTAATAGTAATTGAGCTTAAAGTATAAATTGTGTTGAATGAAAAAAAAAATAATAAACTATAAAAAAAGGGGGGAACATGGTAGAAAATAGCCAATATACAAGTTGGTCAACAAACAACATTTTTTTTTAAATAGTAAGACATGGGTTGACATTTAGAAGTAAGGTAGGTTACATGGAGTCAATTAGGTAGTACTTAGTTTTCATCTTAAACTGGTTGAGAGAGGTACAATATTTGACATAATTAGGAAGGTCATTCCACATTCTGGGTCCCTTGTTTTGTAGAGCATTCCTAGTTTGATTAAGTCTAACTCTTGGAATATCAAATAGGTATTTGTTTCTGGTGTGGTGCACATGAGTTCTGTAACAACCTTCTAGGAAGCTTTTAAGGTCAGGATTGACATTACAGTTCAGCGTTTTATGTTTATTTGTTTATTTGTTTATTTAGGTAAGGTACATACGTACAATAAATTTTTACAAAGATTGGTTGACTTATAGGTAGAGCTAGTACATATACAATGCCTAAAGCCACTATTACGCAAAGCGTTTCGGGCATGATAAACTTAAATGACAAGCTTAATACTAATTGAGCATAATGAGTAGAATGAAAACAAGAAATGAAAACATAGATGAAAAAGCAGCACAAATACAATTATGTTGACAAACTTTATTTTATTTTTATTTTATTTATTTATATACAAGAAGGTACATTGGGTTTGTGAGAATACATTGGATAGTACAGTAATTACATTCTTGTAAAAACACTAGTACGCGCAGCGTTTCGGGCAGGTCCTTAATCTAGCAGATAATATTAAGTAGGTAAGTTCAATCAGAATTGATAAATGAAAGATACATTACAAGAGAAAAATGAGATGAGAGAGATAAGTAAGTATATTAAAGCACATTGTTATATTAAAGCTCTGATTGATTACATTGACAGCTTGATTAGTAATTTAAACAAGATTAATAGACACCATACAGCAGATTGACAGCACATATAAGACAACAATGACCACAATCGTAAAGATGTTCAGAATGGGTACATAAAGATTGGGAGACTGGGTAGCAAAAGATACAGATAAACAGGATTTATAAACACCATACAATAGAATGGCAGCACATATAAGAAAACAGCAATGATCTCAATGGTAAAGATGTTCAAATTGGAAACAAAAAGGTTGGGAGATTGGGTAGCAATAGATACAGTGCAATTTTAAGGCAAAACGAGAAAAACTATGAAGATGAAATTAGGTACTTTTTAGTATTGATTTTGAATGATGTAAAAGTTGGACAGCTTTTCAATTCAGTAGGGAGTGAATTCCATAAACTGGGTCCCTTTATTTGCATAGAGTGTTTACACAAATTAAGTTTAACTCTGGGGATATCAAAGAGATATTTATTTCTGGTGTTGTGATAATGGGTCCTATTACATCTGTCCAGGAAGAGTTTCAGACAAGGATTTGCAGAACAAGAAACAGCGCTCTTTAAAAAAAAAAACAGACATTGGTTGACAATAGAAGGGTAAGGTAGGTTACAGGGAATTTATTAGGTATAGCTTCGTTATTAGCTTAAACTGGTTGAGAGAGGTACAGTCTTTAACATGGTTGGGAAGGTCATTCCACATTCTGGGCCCCTTGATTTGTTGAGCATTTCTAGTTTGATTAAGTCGTACTCTAGGAAAATCAAAACTGTATTTATTTCTGGTGTGGTGCTCATGGGTTCTGTTACAACCTTCTATGAATCTTTTGAGATCAGGATTGGCATTATAGTTTAGCGTTTTATATATGTATAATACACATGAGAGAATGTGCAGTGACTTAATGTCTAACATATTCAGAGATTTGAGTAGGGGTACCGAGTGATGTCTGGGGCCAGAGTTGGATATTGTCCTAATAGCAGCTTTGTGTTGAGTAATTAGAGGACGTAAGTGATTTTGGGTAGTAGAGCCCCAAGCACAAATACCATAGATGAGATATGGATAGATAAGGGAGTAATAGAGAGTCACCAGGGCAGGGCGTGGTACATAATATCTGATCCTAGAAAGAATGCCCACAGTTTTTGAAAATTTTTGATATATTTAGAATGTGTCCCTGGAAATTCAGCTTGTGGTCAATGAGAATGCCAAGGAATTTGCCATCTAATTTGTTTCAAATTTGGGTATTGTTTATTTTGAGATTTATTTGATTGGAGGATTTATTGCCAAACAGAATATAGAAAGTTTTGTCAATGTTAAGGGTGAGTTTGTTGGCAGTTAGCCAGAGATGGACTTTATTTAGCTCAGTATTTACTGTGGCATTTAGAGCAAGGAGGTCAGGACTAGAGTAAATGAAGGTTGTGTCGTCAGCAAATAGAATTGGTTTGAGGTGTTGGGAGGCATTTGGAAGGTCATTAATGTAGATGAGAAAGAGGAGAGGGCCAAGTATGCTGCCCTGAGGAACACCAATGTTGAAGGGTAGGGTGGGAGAAATTGTATTATTCACAGAAACATATTGGAGCCTGTCAGTAAGGTAGGATTTGAGGTATTGTAGAGAGTGTCCTCTGACTCCATAATGATGTAATTTAAGAAGAAGGTTTTGGTGGTTGACAGTATCAAAAGCTTTACGCAGGTCCACAAATAACCCAACAGGGAACTCATTTTTATCAAGAGCTGTATGAATCGAGTTAAGCATACTAACAAGTGCATCGTTAGTGCTTTTTTTGGGTCTGAAGCCATATTGGCAAGGGCTAAGTATATTGAGTTTGGCTAGATATGAGTAAAGCTGCTTATAGATTAGTTTTTCAAAATTTTTTGACAAGTTTGGCAGGATTGATATAGGTCTGTAGTTGTTAACATCTGTGAGATCACCACATTTGTGGACAGGCGTTACTATCGCTTTTTTTTATAATATCTGGAAAGGTTTGGAGTTCAAGTGACTTGTTGAAGAGCAAAGCAATAGCAGGGGCTAAAGATCTGGAGGCTTTTTTGTAAATTAAAGTTGGTATCTCCTCAAGGGCACCAGACTTGGTTTTAAGGGAAAAGATTATCTCATTGACGTCAGTGGAATTAATAGGCTTTAGGTACAGAGACTGTGGATAGTTACCTGTAAGATAGTCCTTAATGTCAGTACTGGAAGATGGAATATCATTTGCAAGGGATGAACCAATGGAAGAAAGGAACCTATTGAACTCAATAGCAGAATAAGAGGCTGAAAGCTGACCATCGTTATTAGACAGGAGTGTTGGTTTGTTATTTAAAGACTTCTTTGATCCCAATATTTGTTAAATTGTGCTCCAAGTTTGTTTAATGTTGCTCTTTATTTGGGTAAATTTATCTTCGTAGTATTTAGTTTTGGCTCGTCTAATTATCTTAGATAGCAATAATGAGTAATTCTTTGAGAATTCTTTGGAGACAATTCCTAACCTATACGTCTTCTCAAGGTCATGTTTTTTATTTATAGAATTAAGTATTCCCTTTGTAAGCCAGGGATTGTTAAGCCTTTTGGTTGTGACTTGTTTTGTAAGCATAGGACAGTGGGTGTTATAAAGGCTAAGAGTTTTTTGAAGAAAAGATTGCACTGCTAGGTTGATGTCCTCTATGTTACCTAACTCGGACTCCCAGTTGACATTATCAGCAGCAGTTATATATATTAGCAGCAGCAGTTATTATATATATAAAATACACATGAGAGGATGTGCAGTGACTTAATAACTATCATATTCAGAGATTTGAGTAAGGGTACCGAGTGATGTCTGGGGCCAGAGTTAGATATTGTCCTAATAGCAGCTTTGTGTTGAGTAATTAGAGGACGTAAATGATTTTGGGTAGTAGAACCCCAAGCACAAATACCATCCTTAACATCCAAGCACAAACTCACCCTTAACATTGACAAAACCTTTTATATTCTGTTTGGCAATAAATCCTCTAATCAAAAAATCTCAAAATAAACAATACCCAAATTTGTATCAAATTAGATGGCAAATTCCTTGGCATTCTCATTGACCACAAGCTTAATTTCCAGGGACACATTCTAAACATATCAAAAAAAGTTTCAAAAACTGTGGGCATTCTTTCTAAGATCAGATATTATGTACCACGCCCTGCCCTGGTGACTCTCTATTACTCCCTTATCTATCCATATCTCAACTATGGTATTTGTGCTTGGGGCTCTACTACCCAAAATCACTTACGTCCTCTAATTACTCAACACAAAGCTGCTATTAGGACAATATCCAATTCTGGCCCCAGACATCACTCGGTACCCCTACTTAAATCTCTGAATATGTTAGACATTAAGTCACTGCACATTCTCTCATGTGTATTATACATATATAAAACGCTAAACTATAATGCCAATCCTGATCTCAAAAGCTTCATAGAAGGTTGTATCAGAACCCATGAGCATCACACCAGAAATAAATAAAGTTTTGATATTCCTAGAGTACGACTTAATCAAACTAGAAATGCTCTACAAATCAAGGGGCCCAGAATGTGGAATGACCCTCCCAACCATGTTAAAGACTGTACCTCTCTCAACCAGTTTAAGTTAAAAGCGAAGCTATACCTAATAAATTCCCTGTAACCTACCTTACCCTTCTATTGTCAACCAATGTCTGTTTTTTTCTTTAGAGAGCGCTGTTTGTCGACATAATTGTATTTGTGCTGCTTTTTCATCTATGTTTTCATTTCTTGTTTTCATTCTACTCATTATGCTCAATTAGTATTAAGCTTGTCATTTAAGTTTATCATGCCCGAAACGCTTTGCGTAATAGTGGCTTTAGGCATTGTATGTACTAGCTCTACCTATAAGTCAAACAATCCTTGTAAATATTTATTGTATGTATGTACCTTACCTAAATAAAATTGTATTGTATTGTATTGTATAGTTGAGATAAGGATAGATGAGGGAGTAATAGAGTGTCACCAGGGCAGGGCGAGGTACATAATATCTGATCTTAGAAAGAATGCCAACAGTTTTTGAAACTTTTTTTGTTATATTTAAAATGTGTCCCTGGAAAATCAGCTTGCGGTCAATGAGAACGCCAAGGAATTTGCCATCTACTCTGTTACAAATTTGGGAATTGTTAATCCTGAGATTTATTTGATTTGAGGATTTATTGCCAAACAAAATATAGAAAGTTTTGTCAATATTGAGGGTGAGTTTGTTGGCAGTTAGCGAGTGATGGACTTTATTTAGCTCAGTATTCACTGTGACATTTAGAGCAAGAAGGTCAAGACTGGAGTAAACGAAGGTCGTATCGTCAGCAAATGGAATTGATTTGAGATGTTGGGAAGCATTTGGGAGGTCATTAATGTAGATGAGAAAGAGGAGAGGGCCAAGTATGCTCCCCTGGGGAACACCAATGTTGATGGGTAGGGTAGGAGAAATTGAATTATTCACAGTAACATTCTCGAGCCTGTCAGTAAGGTAGGATTTGAGGTATTGCAGGGAGTGTCCTCTGACTCCATAATGATGTAATTTAAGAAGAAAGTTTTGGTGGTTGACAGTGTCAAAAGCCTTACGCAGGTCCACAAATAACCCAAAAGGGAACTCATTTTTATCAAGAGCTGCATGTATCAAGTTAATCATACAAATAAGTGCATCGTTAGTGCTTTTTGGGGGTCTGAAGCCATATTGACAAGAGCTAAGTATATTGTGTTTGGCTAAATAAGAGTAAAGCTACTTGTAGATAAGTTTTTCAAATATTTTAGACAAGTTTGGCAGAATTGATATATGTCTGAAGTTGTTGACATCAGTGGGATCACATTTCTGGACAGGGGTTACTCTCGCTTTTTTGGAATATCTGGAAAGGTTTGGAGTTCAAGTGACTTGTTGAAGAGCAATGCAATGCAATGGCAGCAGCTAAAAATCTGGAGGCTTTTTTGTAAATAAGAGTTGGTATCTCCTCGAGGGCACTAGACTTGGTTTTAAGGGAAAGGATTATGTCAGTAACATCAGTGGAATTAGTAGGCATTAGGTACAGAGACTGTGGATAGTTACCTGTAAGATAGTCCTGAATATTAGTACTGGAAGATGGAATATCATTTGCAAGGGATGACCCAATTGAAGAGAAGAACCTATTGAACTCAAAAGCAGTGTCAGAGGCTGAAAGCAGACCAGCATTATTTGACAGGAGTATTGGTTTGTTACTTAAAATCTTCTTTGATCCCAATATTTGTGAAATTGTGCTCCATGTTTTCTTAATGTTGCCCTTTGTGTGGGTAAATTTATCTTCGTAGTATTTAATTTTAACTCTCCTAATTATTTTAGATAGCAATGATAAGTAATTCTTTGAAAATTCTTTGGAGACGATTCCTAACCTATACTTCTTCTCAAGGTCATGTTTTTTATTAATGGATTTAAGTATCCCCTTTGTAAGCCAAGAATTATTTAGCCTTTTAGTTGTGACTTGTTTCGTTAGCATAGGACAGTGGGTGTTATAAAGGCTGAGAGTTTTTTGAAGAAAAGATTGCACTGCTAGGTTGATGTCCCCTATGTTACCTAACTCGGACTCCCAGTTGACATTAGCAGCAGCAGCTATAAAATTGCCTATGGCAGTTTCATTGTGCAGCCTAAAGCTTATCTCCCTTGTCTCTAGAGGTGGTTTGTTAATGTTAGTTAGGAGAAATGTGGGGGTAATGGTGTAGTGCTATCGATGATTATACCTGAAGTAAGCGGAGAGGTTATGTTGGTCCAGATGTAATCTAGAGTCGTGGCAGTACTATCAGTGATTCTAGTAGGTCTAGTGATTAAGGGTATGAGGAAGCAGGAATTCATACAGTTGAGGAATCTAACAGCAGTAGGGTGTTCTGGCTTGCAGAGGTCAATATTAAAGTCCCCTGCGATAATTAGATGGTTTTTGTTCAGTCTGTTATCTAGTATTAGATTTCTAAGGTTAGAGTTGAATTCAGACACATCAGTGTTAGGACTTCTATAGACTGCTCCCACAGTCAGGACAGACTCAGCACCCTTGACTCTGAAACTGGCGAAGATATACTCCCCACAGCAGTCTCTAGTTCTTATTTATTTATTTATTTATTTATTTATTTATTTATGCATATACAAGAATGTACATGAATGTGAGGATACAAATATGGTAATTACAGTCTTGTAAAGCCACTAGCACGCGCAGCGTTTCGGGCAGGTCCTTAATCTAAGAAAATTTTAAGGAGGTAAATACTTGCAAAATTATAGACAAAAAATGATAACAGATTACATGAAATGAAAAAAAAAGATGAGAGAAAATTGTAGGTACAGTATATTAAAGCACATAGGTAGCTAAGATTGATTGCAATGACAGCTTGAATGGTAGTTGACAAAAAAATTGGTAGGCATAATACAGCAGAAACAATATAAGATTGGTTGCAATGACAGCTTGAATGGTAGTTGACAAAAATTGGTAGTCACAATACAGCATATGGCTAGCACATAAAAGAAGACAGCAATGAACACAATGATAAGGTTGTTTGAAATTACATAAAAATTAGGAGATTGGGTAACACTAGGTACAGAGCAAATTTAAAGCTCAGTGTAGGAAACTAAGAAGATGAAGTTAGGTACTTTTTGTTTTTGCTTTTAAATAAGGCAAAAGTTTTACAGTTTTTCAATTCACTAGGGAGTGAGTTCCATAAACTAGGTCCCTTAATTTGCATAGAGTGTTTACACAGATTAAGTTTGACCCTGGGGATATCAAAGAGATATTTATTTCTGGTGTGGTGATAATGGGTCCTATTACATCTGTCCAGGAAGAGTTTCAGAGCATGGTTTGCATTTAAGAACAGGGTTTTGTAAATGTAGTTGACACAAGAGAATGTGTGGAGGGAGTTAATATTTAGCAAGTTTAGGGATTTAAACAAGGGAGCTGAGTGTTGTCTGAAAGCTGAGTTAGTTATCATTCTGATAGCAGATTTTTGCTGTGTGTTGATGGGCTTAAGGTGGTTTGCAGTGGTAGACCCCCATGCACAGATACCATAATTAAGATAGGGGTAAATTAGTGCATAATATAGTGAGAGGAGAGCAGAGTTAGGAACATAATATCTGATTTTGGAGAGTATACCAACTGTCTTAGAGACTTTCTTAGTTATGTGTTGAATGTGGGTGCTGAAGTTGAGTCTCTTGTCTAGGAATAGGCCAAGAAACTTGCCATCATCTTTATTACTGATGTTAATGTTGTCTATCTGTAGCTGAATTGCATTTGATGATTTGCTTCCAAATAAGATGTAGTAAGTCTTTTCGATGTTTAATGTTAGTTTGTTCGTTGACATCCATAAGTGGGCTTTTTTTAATTCATTATTCACAACATTATTTAGTGTATGTGGGTTGAGGTTTGAATAGATAAGAGTAGTATCGTCAGCAAACAGTATAGGTTTGAGAATATTAGAGACATTAGGCAGATCGTTTATATATTTAAGAAATAGAAGAGGTCCTAAGATGCTGCCCTGTGGCACTCCAACGGTAATTGGTAGAGTGGACGAAGTTGTATCATTGATGGTTACATATTGGTGTCTGTCACTAAGATAGGATCGGATGTAGTCAAGGGCAAGGCCTCGGATTCCATAATGCTGGAATTTAAGTAAGAGGTAGTTGTGATTAACAGTATCAAAGGCTTTTCTTAGGTCAATGAAGAGTCCAATCGGAAACTCATTTTTGTCAAGGGCTGAGTAGATAACGTCAAGGAGACCAATGATTGCATCGTTGGTGCTCTTTTGGGACCGGAAGCCAAACTGGCAGGGGCTGAGTATGTCGAATTTTACGAGGTAGGAATAGAGCTGTTTGTAAATAATTTTTTCAAATATTTTTGATAGAATGGGTAGATTTGATATTGGTCTATAATTGTTTATGTCCGCCGGATTGCCTCCTTTATGGACTGGCGTTACTCTTGCTTTTTTGAGGATATCAGGGAAGGTGTGACACTCTATAGATTTGTTGACCAGTAGTGCTATGGGTGGGGCAAGGGCATGGGAGGCTCTCTTGTACACAATGGACGGAATTTCACTGGTGTTCCCTGCCTTGGTTTTTAGAGAGTGTATGATGGACACAACATCTGCCGGGCTGATTGGTGAAAGGAGAATAGAGTTTGGATAGCTGCCTGAGAGATATGTGTTAATATGTGTCTGAGTCTGTGGGATTTTACTGGCAAGATTAGCACCAACCGATGAAAAGAAACTATTAAATTCATTTGCCATTTCTAAATCAGTTGACGGTATATCCCCATCCTTGTAGAGTTTTATTTGGTTATGTGAGTGTTGCTTAGTTCCTAGGATACTAGAGATAGTTTTCCAAGTGTTTTTCATGTTGCCTTTTGCTTCATTGAATCTATTCACATAATATGCAAGTTTTGCCTTTCTTATGATACTGGTAAGCATTGATGAGTACCTTTTAGCTACTTCCTTTGAAACTAGGCCAATCCTAACTTTCTTTTCATATTCATGTTTCTTGTTGATTGAGTTGAGAATGCCACTTGTGAGCCATGGATTGTTTAATCTTTTGTCAGTTACTTGCTTTGTAAGAAGGGGACAATGAAGGTTGTAGAGGCTTAGAGTTTTGGAGAGGAAGAGGTTAGCTAATGAATTTTTATCATGGGTATTATTGAATTCAGAATCCCAGTTAATACTGGGATTAATATTATTAATATTACTTTTAAGCATGTTAGTTCTTGGTGGTAGTAAAGAGCAGTACCACCACCTCTCTGAATTTGACGACAGTTGTGAATTGCCGAGTAGTTAGGGATGTTAAAGAGTTGAGTAGTATCCTCTTTTAACCACGTTTCAGTAAGTATAATAAAAGAGAATTTGTTGTCAATAGTTTCAATTAAGGCACTAACATTATCGAAGTGTTTGCTAAGTGATCTTAAATTCAAGTTAATTACAGAGATATTGTGATTATGTGTTGATACATTGTTTACATCATGAGCTGTAAAATATCTGCAATTTTGATCATTAAAATGATGATTGTCATTGATAGTGAATAAGTGGTTTAGTTCTGGGTCTATACTTGTCTGCATAAGAAGGCTGGTTGTAGGAAATCAAGGCAAGAATGGCAATTACAAAACAAAATTTTTATATAAAAGGGGGAAAATTAAAATATAAACAAGACCTATACAAGACAAACACAAAATGAACAAAAAAGAAAAGAAAAATGAGGTAGATTGCTTACAAGTACTCTCTGGTACACTGTCAGTAATAATTTGCATTTTGAGACACAGGCAGAGCCAGGGGTACAATGGAGTAAGGGAGTATGGCGAGGCTAGGCAACCTAGGTAATAAATGAAAGCAAAGAATAAAGTTGAATAATAAACATAGGCAAGTTTAATCTAATGATTATTAACAATAAATAGTTTAGTTATGATCCTATAATTAATAAGAACTAAAGAAACTATTAATGCACTCAATTAATTAAGTCCAGTAAATGACTAATATACATTAAATTAAAATTTACTTTAAAAAAGTGTAACAAAGAGACTTAGGATACGTAGCCCGCACTAGGTGACAAGGGGGTTAATTATGTTGACTCAATGAGAGGGATAATAAGGTGAGACAAACCACATTGGGAGAGGAAAGTGTTGAGGTTATCCTCATTAGCAATTGTAAACATTTTACCTTCTGAGGTCTTTCTCACTTTAATCATGCCATCTCTAACGAAGCACTGATGAATCGCATCTGAGTTTTGATGACGGATTTGACGCAGGCGGTGGAGGAGTTGCTGTCTTTTTCTAGTCAAGCACTCGTTGATGTAGATTCCCTTTCGTTGGGATGCAGCTGTCCGGACAAGATGCGATTTTATGTTCTGGGAAGCTTGCTTGAGGCGAATTTTTCGCTGGGTTAGACCTGATGGATTCTTTTTGCCTACTCTGTAGGCAGCAATAATGTCAGTTTTATTTAGAGTGACATGCAATTCGTCTTTTATGAGAGCCGGAACTATTTCAATACACTTTTCACCTTCACGTTCCACAGGAATATTCTGGGACGACACAATAACATAGTCAAGCAGCTTTTGCTGGTCCTGTTCATCCTGGGAGATGGAATGTTGGGCAGATGACACATTTGCAGATGACACTAAGATCTATGATAAAGAAGGAAGTGAAAGTGATATTGAGACCTTACAAAGAGATCTACATAAACTCCACCAATGGTCAGATGACTGGCAAATGCTCTTTAATGTCGATAAATGTAAGACCTTGCATGTAGGGCATAACATTCCACGTCACAACTACCAAATTGCCCACACTACCTTACAACAGATAGATGAAGAATGCGACATTGGAATCAGAATCCATCAATCACTAAAAGTTGCACAACAAGTGGGAGCGGCAGTAAAAAAAAGAGCGAACCAAACCTTGGTAATAATCAAGCGTGCCTTTACTTTCAAGTAAACTAAAGTAGTCCTTCAATTGTATAAGTCTCTGGCGCGTCCCCACCTGGATTATTGTTTACAGGCATTGAGACCTTAATTATCTTCAGAAAGACATAGCTGCTCTGGAGAAGATGCAACACCGGGCAACAAAAATCATACCAGAGATTAGTCATCTCTCGTATCAGGAAGGGTTGAGGGCCACTGGCCAAACAACACAGCAAACCAGGCATGACAGGGCGGAGCTCATCGAAACACTTAAAATACTCAACAATTTGGACGATGTCGATCCGGACACTTTCTTCAAAAGGTTAGATGTAACACGAACGAGGAGCAACGGGTTCAAGCTCAACAAGCCACAATGTAGGACAGAAAACAGGAGAGGCTTTTTCACCCGTATGGTTGTAAACCCGTGGAACAGCCTACCAGCCAAAGAGTAGGTAAGGTAAACGCCAAAACTCTACTGGGTTTTAAAATACAGATAGAAAAGATCGTCCAGGCAAATGGGTAGGACCTTTGACAAGCCGCCAACTTCCTGTCCTCATTGAGGCCACCAATATTAGTGGCTCTCAGGTTAATTAATGGTCGGCAAAGATCAGTAACCAAAGAAAATGGGAAGAGCACCGTGGCGAGTAAGCGAGCGAGCGAGTGACGTCATCACAACAAAGGTTGCTATAGACGTCTCCACGACTCGTGAAGTTTGCCTGTTTTTTAGTGAGAGGCAGCCGGGAGTTGCGTGTTGGACGCGGTCGTGTTTGGGTGTGTTTTGAGTGAGCTCCCGCGGAGGTGGCCGGTGTCATGGCGGGTGCTGGAGGCGCACATGGCGTCTCTCGTACAACCATCGATGATACCTTAGAAGATGTTGGAAAACCACTACTGCATACCACAAAATTGAATCCTGAACGTCACCCGGTCATAGAAGAGGAGCTCGAAGTAGAATTCATGGACAGCAAACACCATAGTAAGGCAAACAGACTGGAGGCAAAGCGCCGCCATTTATCAGAGGTAAACAGAAACAACCCGTTCTCGCAAATTCGTAAAGTCAATATTGACTTATTAACTACGTGCATAGGTGATATACTAAACATAATAGATACCCTTAAAAAGATTCATAGAAAACACCAACCTTACCTAACCTTGTTAGTATCTTAAGATAAGCATCTTATTGCTTCGTAATTACAATTATTACTTAACCTATACCTATTATAGGTTAGGTAATAATTGTAATTACGAAGCAATAAGATGCTTATCTTAACATACTAAGTAGGTTAGGTAAGGTCGGTGTTTTCTATGAATCTTTTTAAGGGTATCTATTATGTTAAGTATGTCACCTATGTACATATTTAATAAGTCAATATTGACTTATTAAATTTGCGAGAACGGGTTGACAGAAATGAGGCCGACGCCACGCGGCCTCAACATCAACACCCACCGCTAAACCAAGGTAGTCCAAGCTCTTCTGAGTTACAAACCTTTATCATTGCTTTTGAGGGCGAAAATGAGAGTATTTTCCGAAATAGTAGGGCACAAAGCATCCTATATAATGCCATTCCCCAAAAATTCGGAATCGACGTGCACGATATCAGACCAAACAAACTAAAGAACCTGATCGCAGTGGATCACAAACACAGCGCGGAACTGGAGATTTCAAACATTACTGACATCTGTGGTTACAAAGTTAGGTGCTATAAACCACTAGGAGACAGATTAGTGAAATATGTAATCCAGCATGTTGTAGACATCAGCGCAGAAGACATTAAGGCACAACTCGAGACGAATGGCATCACACTCTATGAAATCAAAAAATTTATGCAACGAACGAGCGGAGAACTGAGTGATACAGGCACCGCCCTGCATACTTTTCTGGACTACGTTCCCCCTGATAGGATTTGGTTAAACGGCTTCCTCCACAAACTAGAGGTGTATGTTCCGCGTCCCACCCAATGTTTCAAATGTAAGGGTTTTAACCATACCTCGAAGGGCTGCACTAAAGATATCAAATGTGGGAAATGCTCTGGTTCCCACTACACACAAAACTGTGCATCGGATACACTCACCTGCTCAAACTGTGGTGGCGATCATGACATCACATTTAAACAATGTCCTTCTTACGTAGCAGCAGCAGCGAAAATGAAGGTTCCCCCTACCACCAACCTGCTATACAGCAGTGCATTAAAAAAACCTTCCTCAGCCCATCACCAACCTCTACCTCACACTCAACCACAACCTTCGCTTGTACCGGATATCTCTGTCTCCGACAATCCCGCAACCCCAGGGTCCAACCATCTCTCACAAAACGCGCAACTGAATCCTGATTTAGTTGAAACTCTCGTCACTCGCCTCGAAAATGATCTTATTGAAACGATCGTCACTCGCATCGAAAATGCACTGGAAAAGACCCTGGACCGACTCCTAACAAAATTTTTGGCCCAAGTACCACAACCCACCCCTGAGGCTGACCCAACAGACCCCCCATCAACAGCTACAGTCACTGACATCCGCCCAAATAAAGCTACCAATGCTGGACACACATTGTTTGATCAGATGATGGAAAAACTCCTAATTACCTCCTTAGCGCGCCTCACCAAAACCACTCCCCAGGCTGACGTGCCACAAACCCCAACCACCAGTACCAAGAGTAAGACACAGCCACCATCCACATCTAGGTATCCAACTCGTACCACTATTGGCGCACCAAAGAAAACAGACACATCCACAACCCAAACATCCTAAATGGCTCCCCTAACCTTCATAACTTGGAACGCAAAAAGCGTCAAAACATCCCTCACAGAACTTAAACAATTCCTCTACTCATCCAAACCGGACTTAGCATTCATCACCGAATCCTGGCTCACTCCCAAACAAAATCCCGTATTTAAAAACTTTCAGATGCAGAGACTGGACCGACCCAGCCGTATGGGGGGTGGTATTTTCCTTCTAACACGAAGTAATATGACATGTAAACCTGTAACACTAACGTATTTTGTGAACGGTAAATTAGAAGTTCTAGCATGCCTAATACCTTATAATGGTACACACATATCCTTTCTGGGTATATACAACCCTGGAGGCACCATAAACTCAAATGAACTGGAATTTTATCTTAACCAATTACGACACCCGATCATTGTTACATGTGATCTCAATGCTAACCACCCCACATGGAGTAGAGGTACCCAAAATACTGCAGGCACCGATTTGTACAACTACTTAGACACTACACCATATACTCTTCTTTCGCCGCCCTACCTTGCAACCTACTTTAACTACAGAACCAATTATGAAGCCTCACTGGACATCTGCTTTGGCTCTGCGCACTTTCAACATGAACTACAGTTTCATACTGGACCAGATATGGGTAGTGACCACAAACCCCTGATAATAAAATTTACTAACTTTCACCCACCAACCCACCCGCTTACGCTTCCCAAGTGGAACATTAAGTACCTAGACAAGAAAAAATGGGCTGATATTGTCCGCCTCCCAGACACAGACGAAGTAGACCCTAACAAGCGCCTGTCCACAATCACCTCGGCCATAAATTCTGCAGCCACCCAAATGCTTAAGAAAACTTCAGGACATGGGTCCAACAAACCACTTAAACCGTGGTGGAACGCGGAATGTGCACGAACAGTCACTTTACGCCGACGAGCCATTCAAAAACAAAGACGTCAACCCTCCCTACAGAACTGGGTTAATCTCCGGCGGGCTACAGCAGCGGCCAAAAAAACCATACTATCAGCAAAATGAGCATCATGGGCAACATTCTGTGATAGCCTCACACCCACAACGCCACACTCAAAAGTCTGGGCTACATTTAACAGCATTAAAGGTCGCCCAACATTCCCTTCGTTCCCCCTGATGATCAATGGTTCACTCTGTCAAACACCTCAGGAGCGTGCAAATGTTCTCGCTGAATGCCTTAAAGTTACCCTCTCAACACCCTTCCTTCATGCCCAAGAACTCTCCCTCAGACAAGAAATTGACCGTGCCATTCCGCTGCTCATGCTCGGCGTCGACAACATGTACACCTTAAGCGAGCTACGATTGGCCTTAAACCGCCTACCTCTTGGCAAGGCACCTGGAGAGGATGGAATTCCATATGAACTCATCAAATATCTTCCACCGACTGCACACAGCACTCTTCTAAACCATTACAATCTATGCTGGACTCACGGAAATATTCCTTCACAATGGCAGACCAGTATTATTCTTCCGTTCCTTAAACCAGGAAAAGACCCATCCCAACCTGCGTCATACAGACCTATCTCCCTACTAACATGCCTCAGTAAAGTCATGGAAAGGCTAGTACATACTCGCCTCCAATGGTACCTAGAATATAACAATATTATACCCAGCAAACACAGAACGTTTGTGGACGTGTTTAAATGGTGCCACAAAGGTAATACTGTAACTTTTGACATAAATACGTATATCTGACATTCTTAAAACCAAAGGATATAACTAAAAACATATATTCTTGAGACACAGTTTTTTAAGATTTATGTAAAAATTTAAAAATAATAGTAAATGCTATGGTATTATAATGTTTTCATGCTTTATATTTAAGAATAAATAATTCTCAGTCAACATGTAGTATTTTTGTTTACTTTCTGTAAAGCTATCCAATTTACGTTCTTATAACATAAATATAACATTTATATGACGTCAGTATAACGTTATTTACATGACATCATTACGTTATTATGATGTTATATTAACGTATAATTCCTGTATGAAAACCAGAATATATATTGAACTTTATGTTTTAAATCTTGTAAAGTTATCATAAAACTTGGAATAAGACGGTAAGCATGCTTTACTTATGAAAATATACAAACAAATCAACAAAAACCTTTTAACATAAAAAACATAAACATAACATAAATTAATTGCATGCATGGGAGTTAACTGGAACTCTGTAATATTGCATACATGAACCTTAAGGTACAAACCCAGTGTATTTACCCATGCAGTTCTTTCCTAAATCTAAATTTTTCCAATTTTTACAGTTTGTTTCGAGTTCTGTCTTGTGTTGCTACTTTTAATACCCCATTAATGTCCCCTTTGTTATGTCCATTCATCCCATTGTGCACCTCTACCATATGTCACTCCTAATTCTTTGCTTTTCTAGAGAATGTAATATAAGCTTTGACAATCTTTCTTCATATGACAGGTTAACAGGTAGAACAAAGATTACCATTTATAAATGGATAACTATTATAAGTCGGTTTGAATGAGTGAATTGCTGCTTGAAGATAGGTATATACACGTGTGGTACTATCAAATTGCATCGTGGTGAGCCTAAAACCCTTCAGATCCAAGCAAAGGGTAAATGCCAGCAGATACAATTGCGAACACATTGATACCAAAATGAAAGACATATGACGAGAATTGAGGTAACCAAAGTGAAAAGAGTGTTCACATTACATTGCACTAGAGTGCTCCCGGGTTACTTTCTCTCACTTTCTCTGTTTTGTGCGGATGGTACGCCGTGCTTTTGGAGTTTATATGCATTTAAACCTGTAGATAATTCTATTGCGAACACATTGATACCAAAATGAAAGACCTAGGATGACAATTGAGGTGACCAAAATGAAAAGAGTGTATACATTTTATCGCTCTTGTGCGCTCCCTGGTAACACACTCTCGCTTTCTTTGTTTGTTGCGGATGGTAAGCCGGGCTTTTGGAGTTTATATGCCTTTAGTCCTGTAGAGAATTCTATTGCGAACACATTGATGCCAAATTGAAAAACCTAGGATGAGAATTGAGGTAACAAAGTTGAAAAGGGTATACACTTTTCAGTATTACCACGCTCTCTAATGTAATGAGAGTTGCCTGAGGGTGGCTCAGCTTTCTTTTTCTGGTACCCATGGCCTACATTCATCTTGTCGGCGGGTGGAGCGCGCTGCTGTCTTTGACATTATATGCACATAGTTCTGTTGGGAATTCTATTGCGAACGCATTGATACCAAAATGAAAGACATAGGACGAGAATTAAGGTGACAAAGTTGAAAAGAGTATACACTTTTCAGTATTTCCGCACACTACCAGGGAATGTCCAAAAAAAAATGGAGAGAGTGGAGGGGTAACTTGCCCAAAACGCGAAAGTGTTTGGGGAGATTAACTTTCGTTCAATACTATTATGCAAAAGGAGCCACACATCTATATGGTTCATCCAATAAAATCAGCAGACTTCTAGATGTTACTACTGCTCGGCTTAGACTCGGTTACAAGTATTTCTGGGAATTCTCATTATCTGCCGATGTAGACCTGACCAAATGTTAACTGTCAACAAAATTATTTGCACACCCTTCCGTCACTATGTGATAGTGAATTCAGAGACAATTCTATAACCAATGTACCAACGATGTGTCAATATTTCATTCAAAATCATCTGGTACCAGAAATTTTAGCCAAATATCCCCAGTTTGCTAACTGTAAGTAGTAACTAAGTGATTGTAACCTATCCACCGCTGCCCACTGGATGGGGAGCGGTGTGCAGGACAAACATATCAATTGTGACACTAGCTCTCCACATATGTCAGTTGCTTAATTTAGAAACTGTACTTGTGATCGATCTCGAACCCATTGTTGATGTGACGACTTATACTGAATTTTGTAACTAGCTCATCAAGATTGTAACTTGCTTAGCTAAATGAATTGTGGGGTTCAGTCCCTGAGCCCATTATGTGCCTCTGCAACCCTTTCCACTACCGCCCACAAGATGGGTATGGGGTGCATAATAAATGAACTAAACTAACTTTAAGGCATCCTGAAAGAAAGCTTGGAGGGCTTGAAAAATTGCAGAACGAAGCCTTGAGGATAATCCTTGGGTGCCCTCGTACCACAAAGATACTTAATATGAGAAAGGAACTTAATATTCCGAGCGTTGTTTATCGTGTTACTGAAAATAACTGTCAAATTGGTATAAAAATGCTTAGGCTAGCTCATCCTAACCCTTGCACAGAAGCCCTCCAGAATTTCGTTATTGAATGTAAACATTGTTTCAAATAGATAAATAAAATTGGAACTGAACTCAGAAAGTATCAGATTTATAATTTGTACCAAGAGAGACAACAATAGCACTTTCCTGCACTGTAGGAAATTACACCCTTTTCAATTTTAATCCCTCCCTTTCCATCAAAGGAGCAAATTAGAGATCAGTCCCAGCTTTGTTTTGAGGCAAAGCTCAACGTCTTAAGCCATATTGATGCTCTGTCCACAGAGCATTCTCTCTCTCAAATCATATACACTGAAGGTTTCCTAGAGCGCCCAACGGGTGCAGCTGGAAGTGCAGTTGTCCTGGCAATAGGATATGACTTATATTTTGAGTGGGGAGTCCGTATAAACAACTGGGCCTCTACCCTTCAGACTGAACTATTTGCCTTGCTCCTTGCACTGAAATGTGTACAAGTATCCAAACTTGATACATTAATTGTAAGTGACTCTTTATCATCCTTAATTGCTCTCAACTCTTTAAGACATAACTGTAACATGCTTGTGTCTGAAGCTAGACACAAATACAATAACAACTTGAGGAACCTTATCATAAACAATAATCTCAACAAAAATCACATAGTTCTCAGAGGTGATTTCAATATTGACCTAGAGCTACAAAATAACCCTCAAGTAGACTATTTCCTCAACAGCATGAATTCCTGTATGCTCATCCCCGCAATCACCAGGCCCACCCGAGTCACTCAAACATCTGCGACTACCCTGGATCACTGATGGACCAACATAACAGCTCCTCTTACATCAAGTATAATCACTGACAGAACAACTGACCACTATCCTACCTTCCTTGTAGCGAACATGGCCATAACACCACCAGGTAACAAGAAAATTACCTTTAGGTTACAATGTGAAGCGGCAATAGGCAATCTCACAAATGCCCTCCACAATGTAAACTGGGAATCTAAATTTATCAATACACAGGATAATAATTCGTTAACTAGCCTCTTTCCAAAATTTAAAGCCTTTACAATACTTATTGTCCGCTCCTCACCAAGCAAGTAACTGGCAAAAAGGTTAAATAATCCCTGGCTCACTAATGGCATACTTAAAGCAATCGACAAGAAACATGAATATGAAAAAAAAACTTAGGATTGGCCTAGTTGGAAAAGAAGTAGTTAAGAGGTACTCATCAGTGCTTACCAGTATAATAAGAGCAAAGCGTTCCTATTACGAGAATAGATTCAAAGAAGCAAAAGGCAACATAAAAAGCACATGGAGAGCCATCTCTACCATCCTAGGAGCTAAACAACATTTACATAATAAGATAAAAATCTCCAAGGATGGTTATACACCTGCAACAGATCTTGAAACAGCAACTGAATTTAATAGCTTCTTTTCATCGTTTGGTGCTCACCTTGCCCGAAAAATCCCAGAGACTCAGACATATGTTACCACATATCTTTCACGCAGCTATCCAAACTCTCTTCTCCTCTCTCCGGTCAGCCCTACAGATGTTGTGTCCATCATTCACTCGCTAAAAACCAAAGCTGGGAACATTAGTGAAATACCATCGATGGTACACAGGCGTGCCTCCCATGCCCTTGCACCATCCATAGCACTGCTGTTCAACAAATCCCTAGAGTGTCATACCTTCCCTGATATCCTTAAAAAAGCAAGAGTAACGCCAGTTCAAAAAGGAGGTAACACGGCAGACATAAATAATTACAGACCCATATCGAATCTACCTATATTATCAAAAATTTTTTTTTTTTTTTTTACAAACAGCTCTACTCCAATCTTGTAAAATTCAATATACTAAGTCCCTGTCAGTTTGGCTTCCGCTCCCAAAAGAGTACCAATGATGCTATTGTTAGTCTGCTTGACTTAATCTTCTCAGCCCTTGAGAAAAGTGAGTTTCCAATTGAACTCTTCATCGGCCTGAGAAAGGCCTTTGATACTGTTAACCATAACTACCTCTTACTTAAATTCCTCCATTATGGAATCCGTGGCCTTGCCCTAAACTATATCCGATCCTATCTTAGTAACAGACACCAATATGAAGCCATCAATGATATAACCTCTCCTACTCCACCACTTACCGTAAAGGTGCCACAGAGCAGCATCCTATAGGACCCTCCTGTTTCTTATATACATCAATGATCTCCCTAATGTCTCTAACATACTTAAACTTATATTGTTGGCTGATGATACTACTCATCTACTCTGACCCCAACCTACTCCTGTTAAATAATGTTGTAAACAATTAATTAAAAAAAGTCTACTTGTGGATGTCAACCAACAAACCTCACACAAAACATAGAAAAGACCTACTATATCTTATTTGGAAACAAATCAACAAATGCAATTCAGCTTCAGATAGATAATGTAAACATTAGCAATAAAAATGATGGTTTTTGATGGAAAGTTTCTTAGCCTATACTTAGACAAGAGACTTAACTTCCGCACCCATATACAACACATAACTAAAAAGGTTTCTAAAACAGTTGGTATACTGTTTAAGATCAGATATTATGTACCCTACTCTGCTCTCCTCTCACTCTATTATGCACTTATCTATCCCTATCATTCTTATGGTATTTGTGCTTGGGGTTCAACCTCTGCAAACTACCTCAAGCCCATCATCATCCAGTAAAAATCTGCTATCAGGACAATAACTAACTCTACCTTCAGACAACACACAGCTCCCTTGTTCAAATCCTTAAACATGCTAAACAAATTCACTCCATACATTCTCCTGTGTAAATTACTTTTATAAAGCCCTTTTTCTAAGTGCAAACCCTGTTCTGAAACTCTTCCTGGACAGATGTAATAGAACACATGGCCACCCCACCAGACATAAATATCTCTTTGATATCCCCAGAGTCAAACTTAATCTATGTAAACACTCTATGTAAATAAAGGGACCTAGTCTATGGAACTCACTCCCTTATAATGATTTGAAAAGCTGTCCAACTTCTGCCATATTCAAAAATAAAACCAAAAAGTACCTGTAGTACTTTTTAAGTACGAGGGAGTAATGCGCAAAGCGTCCCTCACCTGTGACGTCACAGCGTCATCTGACGCCATATCAACACAGCGGCCATTTTGTCATCAGTTCAGTCATGGCGAGGACAAACCCTTCATGCAAACTGCACCTACTATCAAGAAGAAGTAGATTTTGTGTTCCACCGATAGTATTATCGTAAGTAAACACTTATATTTTATATTTTATTATATTAATTGATTCTATTTTTCTGTAATAAAGGTCCAAGGGTAAGGAACAAGGGTACTGTGTTGGGAGGTGAGGGCTGTTACTGGTGTCTGTGGGGATGTGAGGACTTGTACCAACCACTAACACCACCAGTACCTTGTCTTGCACCCTGCTTAGTATTCTTATTGAGATATGAAATATTATTGCATTCATATAATTATTCATTCACAGTCATTACTATTTTTATGGGCTATGTTCTGTTACCCTAATGCTTTTTACCCCTGGGCATGTCCATTTACTCTCCAGCCCTTCACAAGCCACTGCTGCACCCCCTCCATGCCCATACTTACTGTGCTTATTCTTACAGGACTGCACTGCATTATGTGGTGCTCACTGCCTGGACACCTTGGCAATGTAGAGACAGATATTCTGCAATACCGTGATATTAGCAGTAGAGTGATAAGCTGACACACGGGAGGTACAATGGAAAGAAGTTGAGTATCAACTCTTGTAATTTATATTGTTTCCAGTGAGTTTTTAGTTTTCATATAATCACTATGTTATCTATCCTCTACGACCTAGTTATCTGCTTGATACATGCATTATAGGGTTCTGGTAGTTGTTCTACTCACCAAGCCCTTCCAAGGCCAGGCTTGACATGTGAGAGCTTGATCCAACAGGCTGTTGCTTGGACAGGCCCCTCAGGCCCACATATCCACCACAGCCTTGTTTGTCCAGCACTTCTTGAAGATGTTCAGGTTTTCTCTTGAAGATGTCGACGGTTGTTCCAGCAATACTGTATTTCTTTTATTGCTGAAAACATGTTTTCAGCCATAAAAAAATAATCCTGAATCCAGAAAAAAATCCCTTTTGTATCATCTGGAAATTTTCAAATATTGCTGATCAAACCTGAGTCTAAATTATTTGTATATATTATGAATTACAGAGGTCCCAGGACAGAGTTTTGAGGAACTCCACTTACATTTTCCCACTCTGATTTAACCCCATTTATACAAACTCATTCTTATCTTTTAGCTAATCATTTATTGTACACACCATACTCAGCCTGTGTAGGGTAGTTTATTGTGCATCCTAGTATTGTGTATGTGTAGTATATATATTTGTGTAGTATATTTGGTATATTTAATGCCTCTAACCTCTCCTCATAGTTCTTGTCCTTCAATTCTGGGAGCCACTTAGTAGCATGTCTTTGCACCTTTTCCAGTTTATGTGCTTCTTAAGATATGGGCACCATACAACCGCTGCATATTCCAGCTTTAGTCTAACAGAAGTCGTGAACAATTTCTTGAGTATTTCGCCATCCATGCATTTAAAAGCTCTGAATATTATCCTTTACCTGCAATTGGTTGTTGCTGTATTTATAGAATATGATTTGTTCTGCTTTACATTTGTTTATTCTTTTTTTCAAAAATTCTTTCTGCCTCTCTCCTCACTGCCGTGTAGTTGTTTCTCTTTGTATTACTGGTATGTTTGGGGGTTTGGCCTCTTCGTATATTGATTCCATTTTTGTGTCTTTTGGTCTCTGGCCGTCTTGAAATTTCAGTTGAACAAATCCTGTTTCCTAGTTCTGCATCTCTGTTTTGGTATAAATGTTTTTGTTCCTTTATCATATATTTCACAAAATTGACATACTGTGCATTAATTCATCTCAATTACTTCCTTTCCTAACAGCAAGCCTTTCCAGTAAAATTCTTTGAATTCTTTTCTGACTTCCAGCCTAATGTTTGTTTTATCCTAGTGTGTATGATGCCTAGCGTGTGTCTGGTGCCTGTTGTGTTAAACCGAAGATAAATGCATAAGTATAGGTCAGTAATTTCTCCAGCTTTGAAAGGGGCTTTCATTATGCAGCAGTATTCCACTCTAGAGAGCACTAGCGTCTTGAAAACTATCATCATCGGTATAGCATCTCTAGTGTGAAAAGTTCTTGTTATCTATCCTGTCATTTTTCTTGCAGTTGTGACGGCTACTTTATTGTGTTCTTTAAATGTAAGGCCTTCTGACATCAGTACACCCAAATCCTTTACGTTGCTTTTCCGTTCAATGTTATGACTTGACTGAGTTTTGTAAGTGGTTTCCGTTTTTATATTTTCATTTTTTCCGTAGCGCATGAGCTGAAACTTATGTTCGTTAATCACCATGTTATTTTCTGTAGCCCATAGAAAGATCTGATTTACATCTGATTGGAGGTTTGCCGTGTCCTCTATGTTGCCTACTCTCGTGAAGATTCTAGTGTCATCTGCAAAGGATGATCAAGTACTATAGGTTGTGTCCTTGTCTATGTCCGATATGAGGATGAGAAAAAGTATTGGAGCAAGCACAGTACCCTTGGGGACTGAGCTCTTTACGGTTGATGGTCCAGATTTTATTTTGTTGACTACTACACATTGGGTTCTATTAGTCAGGAAGTTGTATATCCATCTGCCTATTTTTCCGGTAATTCCTTTTGAACGCATTTTATGTGCAATAACACAATGGTCACATTTGTCAAAGGCTTTTGCGAAATCTGTGTAAATTACATCAGCGTTTTGTTTGTCTTCTATGGCATCTAGTGCCATGTCAGAGTGGTCCAGCAACTGTGATAGGCAAGAGCGCCCTGTTCTGAAACCATGTTGTCTGGGGTTATGGAGATGCTGTGATTCCATGTATTTGGTGATCTTACTTCTTAGCATTCTCTCAAAGATTTTTATGATGTGCGATGTTAGTGCTATCGGTCTGTAGTTTTTTGCCTCTGCCTTATTTCCTCCTTTATGGGGCGGTGCTATCTCTGCTGTTTTTAGTATGTCAGGGATAATGCCAGTATCTTGGCTTTGTCTCCAAAGAATGTGAAGGGCCTGCGATAACGTTTTTTTACAGTTCTAGATGAATATAGAGTTCCAAGAGTCAGGGCCTGGTGCAGAGTGCATAGGCATACTGTCTATGGCTTCTTCAAAATCCAGTGGGGATAGGATGACATCTGATTTATGATTTGATGTTGGTATCATATCCATGAAAAATTCATTTGGGTTATCAATCTTCAGTGTGTTCAGTGGCTCGCTGAAAACAGTCGAACTGATTGTGTGGTAAGGCGTACTGATTCTTGTGTGGTATTGTGGCAAGTGCAATAATATGTATTGTTTCATTGCAGATATGAGATTCCAGATCGTTCCAGATTTCCGAAGTACTGAAATGCACACCATACAAGCTTGGTGGATCTAGGTGCAAGGTAAAATAATTTACATTTACTTGAATATATTTTTAGCTAATTATCAGTATATATATAATATATTTATATGCATATATATATATATGTCATATATATGCATATATATATATGTCATATAATTCCTTACGTTATCTGAGAATGAAGCTATGTTGGTATTGGGAAATCTATAGATGGCACTTATAGTCAAGGAGGATTTAAGGGATTTACTGGAGAATTTGGCAAAGGTATATTCACAATAGTCGTCTCTATTACTAATGACACTATTGCAGATGAAGGTATCTTTGTAAGATATTGCTATGCCACCTCCTTTTTTTATTAGGCCTGCAGTTGTGAATGGCTTTATTATCAGCCAAGTTGTAGCATACAACATAGCATATATATATATATATATATATATATATATATATATATATATATATATATATATATATATATATATATATATATATATATATATATATATATATATATATATATATATATATATATGTCGTACCTAGTAGCCAGAACGCACTTTTCATGCCTACTATGCAGGGCCCGATTTGCCTAATAAGCCAAGTTTTCCTGAATTAATATATTTTCTCTAATTTTTTTCTCATGAAATGATAAAGCTACCCATTTCATTATGTATGAGGTCAATTTTTTTTTATTGGAGTTAAAATTAATGTAGATATATGACCAAACCTAACCAACCCTACCTAACCTAACCTAACCTATCTCTATAGGTTAGGTTCGGTTAGGTAGCCAAAAAAGTTAGGTTAGGTTAGGTTAGGTAGGTTAGGTAGTCGAAAAAACATTAATTCATGAAAACCTGGCTTATTAGGCAAATCGGGCCTTGCATAGTAGGCTGAGAAGTGCGTTCTGGCTACTAGGTACGACATATATATATATATATATATATATATATATATATATATATATATATATATATATATATATATATATATATATATATATATATGTCGTATCTAGTAGCCAGAACGCGCTTCTCAGCCTACTATGCAAGGCCCGATTTGCCTAATAAGCCAAGTTTTCCTGAATTAATAAATTTTCTCTAATTTTTTTCTTATGAAATGATAAAGCTACCCATTTCATTATGTATGAGGTCAATTTTTTTTTATTAGAATTAAAATTAACGTAGATATATGACCGAACCTAACCAACCCTACCTAACCTATCTCTATAGGTTAGGTTAGGTTAGGTAGCCGAAAAAGTTAGGTTAGGTTAGGTTAGGTAGGTTAGGTAGTCGAAAAACAATTAATTCAGGAAAACTTGGCTTATTAGGCAAATCGAGCCTTGCATTGTAGGCTGAGAAGTGCATTCTGGCTACTAGGTACGACATATATATATATATATATATATATATATATATATATATATATATATATATATATATATATATATATATATATATATATATATATATATATATATATATATATATATATATATATATATATGCGAACAAGCCTGAATGGTCCCCAGGACAATATGCAACTGAAAACTCACACCTCAGAAGTGACTCGAACCCATACTCCCAGGAGCAACGCAATTGGTATGTACAAGACGCCTTAATCCACTTGACCATCACGACCGGACATAATGAGGTGATAGCCGAAGCTATTTGAACCACCCCACCGCCGGCACTCGGATGCCCAAGATTACTATCCGAGTGCCGGCGGTGGGGTGGTTCAAATAGCTTCGGCTATCACCTCATTATGTCCGGTCGTGATGGTCAAGTGGATTAAGGCGTCTTGTACATACCAGTTGCGTTGCTCCTGGGAGTATGGGTTCAAATCACTTCTGGGGTGTGAGTTTTCAGTTGCATATTGTCCTAAGGACCATTCAGGCTTGTTCGCATTTGTGTTCCTCACGTGTGCCCCAAAGAATGAGGTGATTTGGTAAAATGCTATGCCCAAGATTACTATCCGAGTGCCGGCGGTGGGGTGGTTCAAATAGCTTCGGCTATCACCTCATTATGTCCGGTCGTGATGGTCAAGTGGATTAAGGCGTCTTGTACATACCAGTTGCATTGCTCCTGGGAGTATGGGTTCGAGTCACTTCTGGGGTGTGAGTTTTCAGTTATATATATATATATATATATATATATATATATATATATATATATATATATATATATATATATATATATATATATATATATATATATATACAATACAATACAATACAATACAATTTTATTTAGGTAAGGTACATACATACAATAAATATTTACAAGGATTGTTTGACTTATAGGTAGAGCTAGTACATACAATGCCTAAAGCCACTATTACGCAAAGCGTTTCGGGCATGATAAACTTAAATGACAATCTTAATACTAATTGAGAATAATGAGTAGAATGAAAACAAGAAATGAAAACATAGATGAAAAAGCAGCACAAATACAATTATGTCGACAAACAGCGCTCTTTAAAGAAAAAAAAACAGACATTGGTTGACAATAGAAGGGTAAGGTAGGTTACAGGGAATTTATTAGGTATAGCTTCGCTTTTAACTTAAACTGGTTGAGAGAGGTACAGTCTTTAACATGGTTGGGAAGGTCATTTCACATTCTGGGCCCCTTGATTTGTAGAGCATTTCTAGTTTGATTAAGTCGTACTCTAGGAATATCAAAACTGTATTTATTTCTGGTGTGATGCTCATGGGTTCTGATACAACCTTCTATGAAGCTTTTGAGATCAGGATTGGCATTATAGTTTAGCGTTTTATATATGTATAATACACATGAGAGAATGTGCAGTGACTTAATGTCTAACATTTTCAGAGATTTAAGTAGGGGTACCGAGTGATGTCTGGGGCCAGAATTGGATATTGTCCTAATAGCAGCTTTGTGTTGAGTAATTAGAGGACGTAAGTGATTTTGGGTAGTAGAGCCCAAAGCACAAATACCATAGTTGAGATATGGATAGATAAGGGAGTAATATTAACAGGGACTTGATGAAATAAACGTATAAATGACCCCTCACTTGCTCTAGTGCTCTTGGGAGGTGGTGATCTTTGGGGTATATAAATACTCCGAAATTACCATCTCTTTTAAGGGTCTGAGCAGGTGGTGGAGCGGGTTAAGGCGTACCTGTTATGCCAGTTGCTTGAAGGCTTCTGTGCTGGCTAGGGTTCGAGTCTCCTGGTGGGAAAGTGTTCTAAAGTTGTATACTTCACTCTCGTGTTTAGGAGAGTTGTGCCTTAAGCATAGACACTGTGTCTTCCCATATTAACAGGGACTTGATGAAATAAACGTGTAAATGACCCCTCACTTGCTCTAGTGCTCTTGGGAGGTGGTGATCTTTGGGGTATATAAATACTCCGAAATTACCATTTCTTTTAAGGGTCTGAGCAGGTGGTGGAGCGGGTTAAGGCGTACCTGTTATGCCAGTTGCTTGAAGACTTCTGTGCTAGCTAGGGTTCGAGTCTCCTGGTGGGAAAGTGTTCTAAAGTTGTATACTTCACTCTCGTGTTTAGGAGAGTTGTGCCTTAAGCATAGACACTGTGTCTTCCCATATTAACAGGGACTTGATGAAATAAACGTATAAATGACCCCTCACTTGCTCTAGTGCTCTTGGGAGGTGGTGATCTTTGGGGAATATAAATACTGCGAAATTACCATCTCTTTTAAGGGTCTGAGCAGGTGGTGGAGCGGGTTAAGGCGTACCTGTTATGCCAGTTGCTGGAAGGCTTCTGTGCTGGCTAGGGTTCGAGTCTCCTGGTGGGAAAGTGTTCTAAAGTTGTATACTTCACTCTCGTGTTTAGGAGAGTTGTGCCTTAAGCATAGACACTGTGTCTTCCCATATTAACAGGGACTTGATGAAATAAACAGTATAAATGACCCCTCACTTGCTCTAGTGCTCTTGGGAGGTGGTGATCTTTGGGGTATATAAATACTCCGAAATTACCATCTCTTTTAAGGGTCTGAGCAGGTGGTGGAGCGGGTTAATGCGTACCTGTTATCCCAGTTGCTGGAAGGCTTCTGTGCTGGCTAGGGTTCGAGTCTCCTGGTGGGAAAGTGTTCTAAAGTTGTATACTTCACTCTCGTGTTTAGGAGAGTTGTGCCTTAAGCATAGACACTGTGTCTTCCCATATTAACAGGGACTTGATGAAATAAACGTATAAATGACCCCTCACTTGCTCTAGTGCTCTTGGGAGGTGGTGATCTTTGGGGTATATAAATACTCCGAAATTACCATCTCTTTTAAGGGTCTGAGCAGGTAGTGGAGCGGGTTAAGGCGTACCTGTTATGCCAGTTGCTGGAAGGCTTCTGTGCTGGCTAGGGTTCGAGTCTCCTGGTGGGAAAGTGTTCTAAAGTTGTATACTTCACTCTCGTGTTTAGGAGAGTTGTGCCTTAAGCATAGACAATATGTCATCCCATATTAACAGGGACTTGATGAAATAAACGTATAAATGACCCCTCACTTGCTCTAGTGCTCTTGGGAGGTGGTGATCTTTGGGGTATATAAATACTCCGAAAATTACCATCTCTTTTAAGGGTCTGAGCAGGTGGTGGAGCGGGTTAAGGCGTACCTGTTATGCCAGTTGCTTGAAGGCTTCTGTGCTGGCTAGGGTTCGAGTCTCCTGGTGGGAAAGTGTTCTAAAGTTGTATACTTCACTCTCGTGTTTAGGAGAGTTGTGCCTTAAGCATAGACACTGTGTCTTCCCATATTAACAGGGACTTGATGAAATAAACGTGTAAATGACCCCTCACTTGCTCTAGTGCTCTTGGGAGGTGGTGATCTTTGGGGTATATAAATACTCCGAAATTACCATTTCTTTTAAGGGTCTGAGCAGGTGGTGGAGCGGGTTAAGGCGTACCTGTTATGCCAGTTGCTTGAAGGCTTCTGTGCTAGCTAGGGTTCGAGTCTCCTGGTGGGAAAGTGTTCTAAAGTTGTATACTTCACTCTCGTGTTTAGGAGAGTTGTGCCTTAAGCATAGACACTGTGTCTTCCCATATTAACAGGGACTTGATGAAATAAACGTATAAATGACCCCTCACTTGCTCTAGTGCTCTTGGGAGGTGGTGATCTTTGGGGAATATAAATACTGCGAAATTACCATCTCTTTTAAGGGTCTGAGCAGGTGGTGGAGCGGGTTAAGGCGTACCTGTTATGCCAGTTGCTGGAAGGCTTCTGTGCTGGCTAGGGTTCGAGTCTCCTGGTGGGAAACTGTTCTAAAGTTGTATACTTCACTCTCGTGTTTAGGAGAGTTGTGCCTTAAGCATAGACACTGTGTCTTCCCATATTAACAGGGACTTGATGAAATAAACGTGTAAATGACCCCTCACTTGCTCTAGTGCTCTTGGGAGGTGGTGATCTTTGGGGTATATAAATACTCCGAAATTACCATCTCTTTTAAGGGTCTGAGCAGGTGGTGGAGCGGGTTAATGCTACCTGTTATCCCAGTTGCTGGAAGGCTTCTGTGCTGGCTAGGGTTCGAGTCTCCTGGTGGGAAAGTGTTCTAAAGTTGTATACTTCACTCTCGTGTTTAGGAGAGTTGTGCCTTAAGCATAGACACTGTGTCTTCCCATATTAACAGGGACTTGATGAAATAAACGTATAAATGACCCCTCACTTGCTCTAGTGCTCTTGGGAGGTGGTGATCTTTGGGGTATATAAATACTCCGAAATTACCATCTCTTTTAAGGGTCTGAGCAGGTGGTGGAGCGGGTTAAGGCGTACCTGTTATGCCAGTTGCTTGAAGGCTTCTGTGCTGGCTAGGGTTCGAGTCTCCTGGTGGGAAAGTGTTCTAAAGTTGTATACTTCACTCTCGTGTTTAGGAGAGTTGTGCCTTAAGCATAGACACTGTGTCTTCCCATATTAACAGGGACTTGATGAAATAAACGTATAAATGACCCCTCACTTGCTCTAGTGCTCTTGGGAGGTGGTGATCTTTGGGGTATATAAATACTCCGAAATTACCATTTCTTTTAAGGGTCTGAGCAGGTGGTGGAGCGGGTTAAGGCGTACCTGTTATGCCAGTTGCTTGAAGGCTTCTGTGCTGGCTAGGGTTCGAGTCTCCTGGTGGGAAAGTGTTCTAAAGGTGTATACTTCACTCTCGTGTTTAGGAGAGTTGTGCCTTAAGCATAGACACTGTGGCTTCCCATATTAACAGGTACTTGATGAAATAAACGTATAAATGACCCCTCACTTGCTCTAGTGCTCTTGGGAGGTGGTGATCTTTGGGGAATATAAATACTCCGAAATTACCATCTCTTTTAAGGGTCTGAGCAGGTGGTGGAGCGGGTTAAGGCGTACCTGTTATGCCAGTTGCTTGAAGGCTTCTGTGCTGGCTAGGGTTGGAGTCTCCTGGTGGGAAAGTGTTCTAAAGTTGTATACTTCACTCTCGTGTTTAGGAGAGTTGTGCCTTAAGCATAGACACTGTTGTCTTCCCATATTAACAGGGACTTGATGAAATAAACGTATAAATGACCCCTCACTTGCTCTAGTGCTCTTGGGAGGTGGTGATCTTTGGGGTATATAAATACTCTGAAATTACCATCTCTTTTAAGAGTCTGAGCAGGTGGTGGAGCGGGTTAAGGCGTACCTGTTATGCCAGTTGCTGGAAGGCTTCTGTGCTGGCTAGGGTTCGAGTCTCCTGGTGGGAAAGTGTTCTAAAGTTGTATACTTCACCCTCGTGTTTAGGAGAGTTGTGCCTTAAGCATAGACAATATGTCTTCCCATATTAACAGGGACTTGATGAAATAAACGTATAAATGACCCCTCACTTGCTCTAGTGCTCTTGGGAGGTGGTGATCTTTGGGGTATATAAACACTCCGAAATTACCATCTCTTTTAAGGGTCTGAGCAGGTGGTGGAGCGGGTTAAGGCGTACCTGTTATGCCAGTTGCTGGAAGGCTTCTGTGCTGGCTAGGGTTCGAGTCTCCTGGTGGGAAAGTGTTCTAAAGTTGTATACTTCACTCTCGTGTTTAGGAGAGTTGTGCCTTAAGCATAGACACTGTGTCTTCACATATTATCAGGGACTTGATGAAATAAACGTATAAATGACCCCTCACTTGCTCTAGTGCTCTTGGGAGGTGGTAATCTTTGGGGTATATAAATACTCCGAAATTACCATCTCTTTTAAGGGTCTGAGCAGGTGGTGGAGCGGGTTAAGGCGTACCTGTTATCCCAGTTGCTGGAAGGCTTCTGTGCTGGCTAGGGTTCGAGTCTCCTGGTGGGAAAGTGTTCTAAAGTTGTATACTTCACTCTCGTGTTTAGGAGAGTTGTGTCTTAAGCATAGACACTGTGTCTTCCCATATTAACAGGGACTTGATGAAATAAACGTATAAATGACCCCTCACTTGCTCTAGTGCTCTTGGGAGGTGGTGATCTTTGGGGTATATAAATACTCCGAAATTACCATCTCTTTTAAGGGTCTGAGCAGGTGGTGGAGCGGGTTAAGGCGTACCTGTTATGCCAGTTGCTTGAAGGCTTCTGTGCTGGCTAGGGTTCGAGTCTCCTGGTGGGAAAGTGTTCTAAAGTTGTATACTTCACTCTCGTGTTTAGGAGAGTTGTGCCTTAAGCATAGACACTGTGTCTTCCCATATTAACAGGGACTTGATGAAATAAACGTATAAATGACCCCTCACTTGCTCTAGTGCTCTTGGGAGGTGGTGATCTTTGGGGAATATAAATACTCCGAAATTACCATCTCTTTTAAGGGTCTGAGCAGGTGGTGGAGCGGGTTAAGGCGTACCTGTTATGCCAGTTGCTGGAAGGCTTCTGTGCTGGCTAGGGTTCGAGTCTCCTAGGTGGGAAACTGTTCTAAAGTTGTATACTTCACTCTCGTGTTTAGGAGAGTTGTGCCTTAAGCATAGACACTGTGTCTTCCCATATTAACAGGGACTTGATGAAATAAACGTATAAATGACCCCTCACTTGCTCTAGTGCTCTTGGGAGGTGGTGATCTTTGGGGTATATAAATACTCCGAAATTACCATCTCTTTTAAGGGTCTGAAGCAGGTGGTGGAGCGGGTTAATGCGTACCTGTTATGCCAGTTGCTGGAAGGCTTCTGTGCTGGCTAGGGTTCGAGTCTCCTGGTGGGAAAGTGTTCTAAAGTTGTATACTTCACTCTCGTGTTTAGGAGAGTTGTGCCTTAAGCATAGACACTGTGTCTTCCCATATTAACAGGGACTTGATGAAATAAACGTATAAATGACCCCTCACTTGCTCTAGTGCTCTTGGGAGGTGGTGATCTTTGGGGTATATAAATACTCCGAAATTACCATCTCTTTTAAGGGTCTGAGCAGGTGGTGGAGCGGGTTAAGGCGTACCTGTTATGCCAGTTGCTGGAAGGCTTCTGTGCTGGCTAGGGTTCGAGTCTCCTGGTGGGAAAGTGTTCTAAAGTTGTATACTTCACTCTCGTGTTTAGGAGAGTTGTGCCTTAAGCATAGACAATAGTGTCATCCCATATTAACAGGGACTTGATGAAATAAACGTATAAATGACCCCTCACTTGCTCTAGTGCTCTTGGGAGGTGGTGATCTTTGGGGTATATAAATACTCCGAAATTACCATCTCTTTTAAGGGTCTGAGCAGGTGGTGGAGCGGGTTAAGGCGTACCTGTTATGCCAGTTGCTTGAAGGCTTCTGTGCTGGCTAGGGTTCGAGTCTCCTGGTGGGAAAGTGTTCTAAAGTTGTATACTTCACTCTCGTGTTTAGGAGAGTTGTGCCTTAAGCATAGACACTGTGTCTTCCCATATTAACAGGGACTTGATGAAATAAACGTATAAATGATCCCTCACTTGCTCTAGTGCTCTTGGGAGGTGGTGATCTTTGGGGTATATAAATACTCCGAAATTACCATTTCTTTTAAGGGTCTGAGCAGGTGGTGGAGCGGGCTAAGGCGTACCTGTTATGCCAGTTGCTTGAAGGCTTCTGTGCTAGCTAGGGTTCGAGTCTCCTGGTGGGAAAGTGTTCTAAAGTTGTATACTTCACTCTCGTGTTTAGGAGAGTTGTGCCTTAAGCATAGACACTGTGTCTTCCCATATTAACAGGGACTTGATGAAATAAACGTATAAATGACCCCTCACTTGCTCTAGTGCTCTTGGGAGGTGGTGATCTTTGGGGAATATAAATACTCCGAAATTACCATCTCTTTTAAGGGTCTGAGCAGGTGGTGGAGCGGGTTAAGGCGTACCTGTTATGCCAGTTGCTGGAAGGCTTCTGTGCTGGCTAGGGTTCGAGTCTCCTGGTGGGAAACTGTTCTAAAGTTGTATACTTCACTCTCGTGTTTAGGAGAGTTGTGCCTTAAGCATAGACACTGTGTCTTCCCATATTAACAGGGACTTGATGAAATAAACGTATAAATGACCCCTCACTTGCTCTAGTGCTCTTGGGAGGTGGTGATCTTTGGGGTATATAAATACTCCGAAATTACCATCTCTTTTAAGGGTCTGAGCAGGTGGTGGAGCGGGTTAATGAGTACCTGTTATCCCAGTTGCTGGAAGGCTTCTGTGCTGGCTAGGGTTCGAGTCTCCTGGTAGGAAAGTGTTCTAAAGTTGTATACTTCACTCTCGTGTTTAGGAGAGTTGTGCCTTAAGCATAGACACTGTGTCTTCCCATATTAACAGGGACTTGATGAAATAAACGTATAAATGACCCCTCACTTGCTCTAGTGCTCTTGGGAGGTGGTGATCTTTGGGGTATATAAATACTCCGAAATTACCATCTCTTTTAAGGGTCTGAGCAGGTGGTGGAGCGGGTTAAGGCGTACCTGTTATGCCAGTTGCTTGAAGGCTTCTGTGCTGGCTAGGGTTCGAGTCTCCTGGTGGGAAAGTGTTCTAAAGTTGTATACTTCACTCTCGTGTTTAGGAGAGTTGTGCCTTAAGCATAGACACTGTGTCTTCCCATATTAACAGGGACTTGATGAAATAAACGTATAAATGACCCCTCACTTGCTCTAGTGCTCTTGGGAGGTGGTGATCTTTGGGGTATATAAATACTCCGAAATTACCATTTCTTTTAAGGGTCTGAGCAGGTGGTGGAGCGGGTTAAGGCGTACCTGTTATGCCAGTTGCTTGAAGGCTTCTGTGCTGGCTAGGGTTCGAGTCTCCTGGTGGGAAAGTGTTCTAAAGTTGTATACTTCACTCTCATGTTTAGGAGAGTTGTGCCTTAAGCATAGACACTGTGTCTTCCCATATTAACAGGTACTTGATGAAATAAACGTATAAATGACCCCTCACTTGCTCTAGTGCTCTTGGGAGGTGGTGATCTTTGGGGAATATAAATACTCCGAAATTACCATCTCTTTTAAGGGTCTGAGCAGGTGGTGGAGCGGGTTAAGGCGTACCTGTTATGCCAGTTGCTGGAAGGCTTCTGTGCTGGCTAGGGTTCGAGTCTCCTGGTGGGAAACTGTTCTAAAGTTGTATACTTCACTCTCGTGTTTAGGAGAGTTGTGCCTTAAGCATAGACACTGTGTCTTCCCATATTAACAGGGACTTGATGAAATAAACGTATAAATGACCCCTCACTTGCTCTAGTGCTCTTGGGAGGTGGTGATCTTTGGGGTATATAAATACTCCTGAAATTACCATCTCTTTTAAGGGTCTGAGCAGGTGGTGGAGCGGGTTAATGCGTACCTGTTATCCCAGTTGCTGGAAGGCTTCTGTGCTGGCTAGGGTTCGAGTCTCCTGGTGGGAAAGTGTTCTAAAGTTGTATACTTCACTCTCGTGTTTAGGAGAGTTGTGCCTTAAGCATAGACACTGTGTCTTCCCATATTAACAGGGACTTGATGAAAATAAACGTATAAATGACCCCTCACTTGCTCTAGTGCTCTTGGGAGGTGGTGATCTTTGGGGTATATAAATACTCCGAAATTACCATCTCTTTTAAGGGTCTGAGCAGGTGGTGGAGCGGGTTAAGGCGTACCTGTTATGCCAGTTGCTTGAAGGCTTCTGTGCTGGCTAGGGTTCGAGTCTCCTGGTGGGAAAGTGTTCTAAAGTTGTATACTTCACTCTCGTGTTTAGGAGAGTTGTGCCTTAAGCATAGACACTGTGTCTTCCCATATTAACAGGGACTTGATGAAATAAACGTATAAATGACCCCTCACTTGCTATAGTGCTCTTGGGAGGTGGTGATCTTTGGGGTATATAAATACTCCGAAATTACCATCTCTTTTAAGGGTCTGAGCAGGTGGTGGAGCGGGTTAAGGCGTACCTGTTATGCCAGTTGCTGGAAGGCTTCTGTGCTGGCTAGGGTTCGAGTCTCCTGGTGGGAAAGTGTTCTAAAGTTGTATACTTCACTCTCGTGTTTAGGAGAGTTGTGCCTTAAACATAGACACTGTGTCTTCCCATATTAACAGGGACTTGATGAAATAAACGTATAAATGACCCCTCACTTGCTCTAGTGCTCTTGGGAGGTGGTGATCTTTGGGGTATATAAATACTCCGAAATTACCATCTCTTTTAAGGGTCTGAGCAGGTGGTGGAGCGGGTTAAGGCGTACCTGTTATGCCAGTTGCTGGAAGGCTTCTGTGCTGGCTAGGGTTCGAGTCTCCTGGTGGGAAAGTGTTCTAAAGTTGTATACTTCACTCTCGTGTTTAGGAGAGTTGTGCCTTAAGCATAGACACTGTGTCTTCCCATATTAACAGGTACTTGATGAAATAAACGTATAAATGACCCCTCACTTGCTCTAGTGCTCTTGGGAGGTGGTAATCTTTGGGGTATATAAATACTCCGAAATTACCATCTCTTTTAACGGTCTGAGCAGGTGGTGGAGCGGGTTAAGGCGTACCTGTTATGCCAGTTGCTGGAAGGCTTCTGTGCTGGCTAGGGTTCGAGTCTCCTGGTGGGAAAGTGTTCTAAAGTTGTATACTTCACTCTCGTGTTTAGGAGAGTTGTGCCTTAAGCATAGACAATATGTCATCCCATATTAACAGGGACTTGATGAAATAAACGTATAAATGACCCCTCACTTGCTCTAGTGCTCTTGGGAGGTGGTGATCTTTGGGGTATATAAATACTCCGAAATTACCATCTCTTTTAAGGGTCTGAGCAGGTGGTGGAGCGGGTTAAGGCGTACCTGTTATGCCAGTTGCTTGAAGGCTTCTGTGCTGGCTAGGGTTCGAGTCTCCTGGTGGGAAAGTGTTCTAAAGTTGTATACTTCACTCTCGTGTTTAGGAGAGTTGTGCCTTAAGCATAGACAATATGTCATCCCATATTAACAGGGACTTGATGAAATAAACGTATAAATGACCCCTCACTTGCTCTAGTGCTCTTGGGAGGTGGTGATCTTTGGGGTATATAAATACTCCGAAATTACCATCTCTTTTAAGGGTCTGAGCAGGTGGTGGAGCGGGTTAAGGCGTACCTGTTATGCCAGTTGCTGGAAGGCTTCTGTGCTGGCTAGGGTTCGAGTCTCCTGGTGGGAAACTGTTCTAAAGTTGTATACTTCACTCTCGTGTTTAGGAGAGTTGTGCCTTAAGCATAGACACTGTGTCTTCCCATATTAACAGGGACTTGATGAAATAAACGTATAAATGACCCCTCACTTGCTCTAGTGCTCTTGGGAGGTGGTGATCTTTGGGGTATATAAATACTCCGAAATTACCATCTCTTTTAAGGGTCTGAGCAGGTGGTGGAGCGGGTTAAGGCGTACCTGTTATGCCAGTTGCTTGAAGGCTTCTGTGCTGGCTAGGGTTCGAGTCTCCTGGTGGGAAAGTGTTCTAAAGTTGTATACTTCACTCTCGTGTTTAGGAGAGTTGTGCCTTAAGCATAGACACTGTGTCTTCCCATATTAACAGGGACTTGATGAAATAAACGTATAAATGACCCCTCACTTGCTCTAGTGCTCTTGGGAGGTGGTGATCTTTGGGGAATATAAATACTCCGAAATTACCATCTCTTTTAAGGGTCTGAGCAGGTGGTGGAGCGGGTTAAGGCGTACCTGTTATGCCAGTTGCTGGAAGGCTTCTGTGCTGGCTAGGGTTCGAGTCTCCTGGTGGGAAAGTGTTCTAAAGTTGTATACTTCACTCTCGTGTTTAGGAGAGTTGTGCCTTAAGCATAGACACTGTGTCTTCCCATATTAACAGGGACTTGATGAAATAAACGTATAAATGACCCCTCACTTGCTCTAGTGCTCTTGGGAGGTGGTGATCTTTGGGGTATATAAATACTCCGAAATTACCATCTCTTTTAAGGGTCTGAGCAGGTGGTGGAGCGGGTTAAGGCGTACCTGTTATGCCAGTTGCTGGAAGGCTTCTGTGCTGGCTAGGGTTCGAGTCTCCTGGTGGGAAAGTGTTCTAAAGTTGTATACTTCACTCTCGTGTTTAGGAGAGTTGTGCCTTAAGCATAGACACTGTGTCTTCCCATATTAACAGGGACTTGATGAAATAAACGTATAAATGACCCCTCACTTGCTCTAGTGCTCTTGGGAGGTGGTGATCTTTGGGGTATATAAATACTCCGAAATTACCATCTCTTTTAAGGGTCTGAGCAGGTGGTGGAGCGGGTTAAGGCGTACCTGTTATGCCAGTTGCTTGAAGGCTTCTGTGCTGGCTAGGGTTCGAGTCTCCTGGTGGGAAAGTGTTCTAAAGTTGTATACTTCACTCTCGTGTTTAGGAGAGTTGTGCCTTAAGCATAGACACTGTGTCTTCCCATATTAACAGGGACTTGATGAAATAAACGTATAAATGACCCCTCACTTGCTCTAGTGCTCTTGGGAGGTGGTGATCTTTGGGGTATATAAATACTCCGAAATTACCATCTCTTTTAAGGGTCTGAGCAGGTGGTGGAGCGGGTTAAGGCGTACCTGTTATGCCAGTTGCTGGAAGGCTTCTGTGCTGGCTAGGGTTCGAGTCTCCTGGTGGGAAAGTGTTCTAAAGTTGTATACTTCACTCTCGTGTTTAGGAGAGTTGTGCCTTAAGCATAGACACTGTGTCTTCCCATATTAACAGGGACTTGATGAAATAAACGTATAAATGACCCCTCACTTGCTCTAGTGCTCTTGGGAGGTGGTGATCTTTGGGGTATATAAATACTCCGAAATTACCATTTCTTTTAAGGGTCTGAGCAGGTGGTGGAGCGGGTTAAGGCGTACCTGTTATGCCAGTTGCTTGAAGGCTTCTGTGCTGGCTAGGGTTCGAGTCTCCTGGTGGGAAAGTGTTCTAAAGTTGTATACTTCACTCTCAGTGTTTAGGAGAGTTGTGCCTTAAGCATAGACACTGTGTCTTCCCATATTAACAGGTACTTGATGAAATAAACGTATAAATGACCCCTCACTTGCTCTAGTGCTCTTGGGAGGTGGTGATCTTTGGGGAATATAAATACTCCGAAATTACCATCTCTTTTAAGGGTCTGAGCAGGTGGTGGAGCGGGTTAAGGCGTACCTGTTATGCCAGTTGCTGGAAGGCTTCTGTGCTGGCTAGGGTTCGAGTCTCCTGGTGGGAAACTGTTCTAAAGTTGTATACTTCACTCTCGTGTTTAGGAGAGTTGTGCCTTAAGCATAGACACTGTGTCTTCCCATATTAACAGGGACTTGATGAAATAAACGTATAAATGACCCCTCACTTGCTCTAGTGCTCTTGGGAGGTGGTGATCTTTGGGGTATATAAATACTCCGAAATTACCATCTCTTTTAAGGGTCTGAGCAGGTGGTGGAGCGGGTTAATGCGTACCTGTTATGCCAGTTGCTGGAAGGCTTCTGTGCTGGCTAGGGTTCGAGTCTCCTGGTGGGAAAGTGTTCTAAAGTTGTATACTTCACTCTCGTGTTTAGGAGAGTTGTGCCTTAAGCATAGACACTGTGTCTTCCCATATTAACAGGGACTTGATGAAATAAACGTATAAATGACCCCTCACTTGCTCTAGTGCTCTTGGGAGGTGGTGATCTTTGGGGTATATAAATACTCCGAAATTACCATCTCTTTTAAGGGTCTGAGCAGGTGGTGGAGCGGGTTAAGGCGTACCTGTTATGCCAGTTGCTTGAAGGCTTCTGTGCTGGCTAGGGTTCGAGTCTCCTGGTGGGAAAGTGTTCTAAAGTTGTATACTTCACTCTCGTGTTTAGGAGAGTTGTGCCTTAAGCATAGACACTGTGTCTTCCCATATTAACAGGGACTTGATGAAATAAACGTATAAATGACCCCTCACTTGCTCTAGTGCTCTTGGGAGGTGGTGATCTTTGGGGTATATAAATACTCCGAAATTACCATCTCTTTTAAGGGTCTGAGCAGGTGGTGGAGCGGGTTAAGGCGTACCTGTTATGCCAGTTGCTGGAAGGCTTCTGTGCTGGCTAGGGTTCGAGTCTCCTGGTGGGAAAGTGTTCTAAAGTTGTATACTTCACTCTCGTGTTTAGGAGAGTTGTGCCTTAAGCATAGACACTGTGTCTTCCCATATTAACAGGTACTTGATGAAATAAACGTATAAATGACCCCTCACTTGCTCTAGTGCTCTTGGGAGGTGGTAATCTTTGGGGTATATAAATACTCCGAAATTACCATCTCTTTTAACGGGTCTGAGCAGGTGGTGGAGCGGGTTAAGGCGTACCTGTTATGCCAGTTGCTGGAAGGCTTCTGTGCTGGCTAGGGTTCGAGTCTCCTGGTGGGAAAGTGTTCTAAAGTTGTATACTTCACTCTCGTGTTTAGGAGAGTTGTGCCTTAAGCATAGACAATATGTCATCCCATATTAACAGGGACTTGATGAAATAAACGTATAAATGACCCCTCACTTGCTCTAGTGCTCTTGGGAGGTGGTGATCTTTGGGGTATATAAATACTCCGAAATTACCATCTCTTTTAAGGGTCTGAGCAGGTGGTGGAGCGGGTTAAGGCGTACCTGTTATGCCAGTTGCTTGAAGGCTTCTGTGCTGGCTAGGGTTCGAGTCTCCTGGTGGGAAAGTGTTCTAAAGTTGTATACTTCACTCTCGTGTTTAGGAGAGTTGTGCCTTAAGCATAGACAATATGTCATCCCATATTAACAGGGACTTGATGAAATAAACGTATAAATGACCCCTCACTTGCTCTAGTGCTCTTGGGAGGTGGTGATCTTTGGGGTATATAAATACTCCGAAATTACCATCTCTTTTAAGGGTCTGAGCAGGTGGTGGAGCGGGTTAAGGCGTACCTGTTATGCCAGTTGCTGGAAGGCTTCTGTGCTGGCTAGGGTTCGAGTCTCCTGGTGGGAAACTGTTCTAAAGTTGTATACTTCACTCTCGTGTTTAGGAGAGTTGTGCCTTAAGCATAGACACTGTGTCTTCCCATATTAACAGGGACTTGATGAAATAAACGTATAAATGACCCCTCACTTGCTCTAGTGCTCTTGGGAGGTGGTGATCTTTGGGGTATATAAATACTCCGAAATTACCATCTCTTTTAAGGGTCTGAGCAGGTGGTGGAGCGGGTTAATGAGTACCTGTTATCCCAGTTGCTGGAAGGCTTCTGTGCTGGCTAGGGTTCGAGTCTCCTGGTGGGAAAGTGTTCTAAAGTTGTATACTTCACTCTCGTGTTTAGGAGAGTTGTGCCTTAAGCATAGACACTGTGTCTTCCCATATTAACAGGGACTTGATGAAATAAACGTATAAATGACCCCTCACTTGCTCTAGTGCTCTTGGGAGGTGGTGATCTTTGGGGTATATAAATACTCCGAAATTACCATCTCTTTTAAGGGTCTGAGCAGGTGGTGGAGCGGGTTAAGGCGTACCTGTTATGCCAGTTGCTTGAAGGCTTCTGTGCTGGCTAGGGTTCGAGTCTCCTGGTGGGAAAGTGTTCTAAAGTTGTATACTTCACTCTCGTGTTTAGGAGAGTTGTGCCTTAAGCATAGACACTGTGTCTTCCCATATTAACAGGGACTTGATGAAATAAACGTATAAATGACCCCTCACTTGCTCTAGTGCTCTTGGGAGGTGGTGATCTTTGGGGAATATAAATACTCCGAAATTACCATCTCTTTTAAGGGTCTGAGCAGGTGGTGGAGCGGGTTAAGGCGTACCTGTTATGCCAGTTGCTTGAAGGCTTCTGTGCTGGCTAGGGTTCGAGTCTCCTGGTGGGAAAGTGTTCTAAAGTTGTATACTTCACTCTCATGTTTAGGAGAGTTGTGCCCTAAGCATAGACACTGTGTCTTCCCATATTAACAGGTACTTGATGAAATAAACGTATAAATGACCCCTCACTTGCTCTAGTGCTCTTGGGAGGTGGTGATCTTTGGGGAATATAAATACTCCGAAATTACCATCTCTTTTAAGGGTCTGAGCAGGTGGTGGAGCGGGTTAAGGCGTACCTGTTATGCCAGTTGCTGGAAGGCTTCTGTGCTGGCTAGGGTTCGAGTCTCCTGGTGGGAAACTGTTCTAAAGTTGTATACTTCACTCTCGTGTTTAGGAGAGTTGTGCCTTAAGCATAGACACTGTGTCTTCCCATATTAACAGGGACTTGATGAAATAAACGTATAAATGACCCCTCACTTGCTCTAGTGCTCTTGGGAGGTGGTGATCTTTGGGGTATATAAATACTCCGAAATTACCATCTCTTTTAAGGGTCTGAGCAGGTGGTGGAGCGGGTTAATGCGTACCTGTTATCCCAGTTGCTGGAAGGCTTCTGTGCTGGCTAGGGTTCGAGTCTCCTGGTGGGAAAGTGTTCTAAAGTTGTATACTTCACTCTCGTGTTTAGGAGAGTTGTGCCTTAAGCATAGACACTGTGTCTTCCCATATTAACAGGGACTTGATGAAAATAAACGTATAAATGACCCCTCACTTGCTCTAGTGCTCTTGGGAGGTGGTGATCTTTGGGGTATATAAATACTCCGAAATTACCATCTCTTTTAAGGGTCTGAGCAGGTGGTGGAGCGGGTTAAGGCGTACCTGTTATGCCAGTTGCTTGAAGGCTTCTGTGCTGGCTAGGGTTCGAGTCTCCTGGTGGGAAAGTGTTCTAAAGTTGTATACTTCACTCTCGTGTTTAGGAGAGTTGTGCCTTAAGCATAGACACTGTGTCTTCCCATATTAACAGGGACTTGATGAAATAAACGTATAAATGACCCCTCACTTGCTATAGTGCTCTTGGGAGGTGGTGATCTTTGGGGTATATAAATACTCCGAAATTACCATCTCTTTTAAGGGTCTGAGCAGGTGGTGGAGCGGGTTAAGGCGTACCTGTTATGCCAAGTTGCTGGAAGGCTTCTGTGCTGGCTAGGGTTCGAGTCTCCT
>NC_091204.1:25884675-26080868 GCF_040958095.1 Procambarus clarkii
TGGCCGGAAGATGATTGGGCTGCTCTGGTCCAGGGCAGGTTGACTGGTGAGGCCCGGGAAGCCTATAACATGCTGGACCTAGAGGAGTGTACTAGTTATGACGCGATTAAGAATGCGGTTCTCCATTCATTCCGGCTGACTCCGGAGATGTACCGGAAGCGGTTCAGAGAGTGTACAAGAGCGTCGGGAAAGACTTACGCCGAGACCGCCAGGGATATGGAACGGAAATTCCTACGATGGTTGAAGGCGGAGGAAGCGGAGTCGGTGGATGATATCAAACGACTGATAGTGATGGAGAAGTTTATGTCAGTGCTCCATCCTGAGTTGCGAGTAAGGGTGAGAGAAGCAGGTATTAAGGACCTGAAGGATGCAGCGGATCGAGCCGACATGCTTGAGGAGGCACTACATCTCAGGAGGGAGGGGCCGCCCAGACACTCGCCTTACCCCAGGTCGGGAGGGAACCTTAGGAGTTCAGGAGGAGCGAGGACGGGTGGGGACTCTCCCAAGAGTAGTGTGCCCGATGAAGTAACGTGGTTCAAGAGCTCAAGAGACGCGGGGAGGAAGCCCCAACCTGTGAGCAGTGGACCTAACTCGGGAGCGAGTGCTGCAGTCCCGGATACGACGACAGGGAGTCCAAGGAGGACCCAGGGGACGTCTGCAAGTGGTACCGCCAGAGTGACTAGCGAGTGGCCGCCCAGGGGAGGTGGCCGATGCTACAACTGTGGTGTGAGAGGACATTATGCCCGCGAGTGTGAGGAGCACCAAAGGAATGTAGGATTAATGTTGGAAGAGGAGAGAGTGTTTGTTCACACTCCATATTATAGTGGACCCAACGTGAATGGTTGGGAAATGAAGTTGGGTGAACATCCCTTCGTTTTCGAGGCCAACGTGAAGTTTGGAAAGTCAGACCCAGTGGAGGTTGCCATGCTTCGAGATACGGGTGCTGACATAAGTATGGTGACCAGGAGTATTCTCCCCAAGGAATTTAATGATTCACCTGTGGGAGTGGTGAGGATACGCAGTGTGGGGGAGGAATACAGGTTGCCACTTCACGAAGTACAGCTGATTGCCGACTGCGGAGTCGAGAAAGCTATAGTAGCTGTAGCCCCTAAGTTACCCCTAGAGCATGTACAGATGGTGCTGGGTAATGACCTCGGAGGAGGCAGGATACAACCCGATTGGGCCAGGAGTGCCTATGTTGCAAGCAGCGGTACAACCCTGCCAGGTGAGGTATCGGTCGTTCCAGATGGTGGTGAGGAAGCCGACTTTGCCAGGGAAAACGTCGCCAGAGACGACGACAACGAGGGCGAGAGTGCAGAGAGGTCGTCGGAGGTTGTGGAAAACCCCGACGGGGACCTCCGACTAAGCCTGATGATGCGTGTGGAGGAGTGGCGAGGAGCAGCTGTACAAACGCCTGGGGCGGTGAAGAGGCTGCAGACCGCACTCCCTCCATACAGAAACGTGAATAAAGTAAGCTCAGCGGATGAGCGAACGGCAGTGAGGGGCAGAGTGGAGGAGCCAGGACGCAGTGCACCCTATGCCGGCCAGATGAATAGTGGTAGGTGCAAGATGAACCACCGTAGTGAGGTGAGCCACAGAGAGGTGGAAGAGCCCAACCACGAACCGAAGAAGACGTCTGCAGGGAAGAAAATCTCATGGAGGAGTGAAGATGTTCGTCGGGAGCGAAGGAGCGAATGGTATAGGAAAGGCAATACGAAGAAAGCAGGGAATAGGTACACCCAGGATAGGCGCCAGCCTAACCAGAGGGGCATTGGGCCATCGCAAAAGCCTAGTGTGGAAGAGAGGAAGCTGCTGGATGGAGTACAGGTTACAAGTGCCACTGTGAGGAGACAACGCACCTACGGGAGAAGAGGAACCGAGAAGAGAGAAGATTGGCGAAGAGGAGATCATGAGAGGAAACATGGAGTACCTGTAGGACGCAGTGGAAATGCAAGACTATCTCGGAGTGCACGACGCGGTGGAGGCGCTGCATGCACTGAATCTTACAGTGGTAACGAGCCGTGGGAGTACACTCATAGCCACGGAGAGGGGATTTCTTGTAGGTGTTCAGGGAACACCCATCACACCCGGTCCTATGCGAGGTGGAGATATAGTGAGGCAAGTGACTGGCAAAGTGGTATGAGCCACGTCACCAACTGGAGGAGTGACACCTCAGGAACGGAGGGAGCAAGAGTATAGGTTGCCCTCTTGAGTGCTGCTCTTCCGATATGACTCTTATTTTAAGGGGAGGGGTATGTTACGGTGCCCTCTCCTATTTCTTTCGTTTGCCGGCTTAAAGAGTCATATCAGCTCTCCCTACTGATTCTCTGAGGTTCAGGGAGTCTAATGATATATGTGGCGACCAGACCGGCTGCCAGTTAAGGGAAAGAAGTTACATTATAAGTTGTAAATAAAGGAAAATTGGCGCCCTGTTATAAAATGAAACAGTATCCCCTACGGCAGATGTGACCTTTTGGAAGGGACATTAGTCGATCGCGGATTGGTCGACGTAGGTCGCGGGCGACAAATCAGGGCCCGCCATGACGTCACCGAGTGCCCCGGGCGGCGCCAACGTCAGAGTTGTACTGACCGTGGAAGCGACAGGACGCGCCTCGGTCTGCTCTCAAAGATTGGAGGCTCTGCAAGCCTTGTTCAGTGGATTGAGCTGGCCTGCGCAGCCTACCACCGTTATTGGAGACCCTGCGCTTCTGGGAAGCAAAAGAGGAACCAAGTTCAGTGAGCAGAGAAGTGCCCAAACTTGGAAAATAGTCGGCGACGACGCTGGGCGGCGCCGCTGGCTGGACGTTGAGGTCTGGAAGGTGGGCGAGCAAGCTAGCTGTGACTGGGGTCACATCCACTGAGAATCTTGGAAGGACGACACCGTGCCTAGGACAAGGAGCGACGCCCTGTGGGAGAGGCGAGTGTGGGGAAAAAATAGTGATTAGCTCAGCGCCCATCGATGAACCAGGATTGGGGCAGCTGAATCTCAGGGATTGGAACGGCGACGACGCGAAGGCTTCATGACACCTGAGGACCTGTGGAACGCCCTGGATCGTCGAGGATCGACCCAAGGAAGCGTGGGAACCTCACACCATCGAGGGACAGGTGTCGTGAGCCAGGAGTGTAAGGTAGATCATTTTTTCCCTCCCATTACCCCTTGTATGAGTAGGCTAGTTAGGCCACAATATTTACTCGTGTATGTGGCAGCAAGACTTTATTACTTTAATAGTAGAGTAGGCTGCAAGGCAGCTTGTGTCCAGGACTGTCAGAGAGGACAGTGTGTATGGATGGCAGGACAGTGAAGAAGAGGTGCCGACGTGGTGAAGAGGCCCTCCTGTGAGAGTGTGAGACTCCTGTCTTCCTGCCCAGTAGAAGGAGCGTTGGATGGTCGTGGAAGAAGAGGCTGACGATCTCCAGACTCATTATCCATATTCCATATTCATGTATTACTTGTGATTGTGTGTGTGTGTTCATGTAATTTGCATCAGTAAATCCACACATTTTATTACTGTGTTTGAGTGTGCCTCCATTTGTGATATTTCTCTATGAGCATACATTTCTGGCTACAAATAATATATAATACACCCACTGAACTGCATTGCTGGGATGCAGATACAATAACCCAGCTGGCGACCTTGCTAAGAGGAAGATAGAGAAGACAGGCGGGAAAGGAGTTCCTGCAACCTTTTTTTTTTGTCTGGCAGGCAAGACTCAGGGAGGTTATGGTTATAGGTAAGCCTGAGTCTTCCTTCACTCCCCCACGGGTCTAGGCCGGAACTGTTAACAGCAGTTTCCCCGTGTTCGACTGAAGGGCTTCCAGGGTGAATCAGTGGCACCCCTTTGTGGTGGAAGCAAAGACCTGCGGAGGTGGGCATTGTTGGTCCTCTCTTGTGTGACCAAGGAGACTCCGGTGAATCCAGGGAGTCGGAGGGGCTGAGTATTTGGGCTTTTGAGCCCCTAGCAGCCGAGTGTTAGCAGAGCCCCGGACCGCCCACCCCCACGTGACACTACCCTCCTTACTTTTGCTCAAAGCACAATACCTAAAAAAAATTATTAAATTTTTCTAAAAATTTACTATGTTTTGGTGGGAAAAATTTAGTCATAGGAACCTTAAATTTGTTTTATTTTGCCTAATAGGTAATACTGCTTCCATCTGTGCTCGGCTACCAAGGATGATAGCAAACACAACTTCTGCCCATTAATGATGGTAAGGACAATTTTATTCTTACTGTACTACCAGTGTGTGTGTGTGTATCATATTGTTATTAACTAGTGATGGTAAGTATATTTATTATGTTGTCATTAACTAGTGATGCTGAGCGTATTAACCCTTTAAGTGCGCAACACATCATATGATGGGTTGAGTGACTTGCAGTAACTTGCGCTTTACATCATATGATGCATTGGAGTACCGCGCAAGATTTAAAAGGCCCGCGGGGTAGAGCGGGCTCCCATACGCTGCTTAGGGGCTATAGTAAACAGACGCCATTTTGTAAAAAAAATCCAGCTCACGCTACCATCGCGTGGGAGGCATCAGTTACCCAGCAGCCACCATATCAAGCGCACGGCCGAACACTTCCCAGGCGCGCACCACGCAATCACTCGCCCAAGAGCACATAACCAGTGAATTATTTTCTGATGGTGAGGAAAGTGATTTTGATAACTGATATTGATAAAGACTACACACAATTGATCGATGATAGTAGCACTGACAGTGAAAATGAGATACAGCTGCCTCCCATGGCGATGCCTATATGCTCACCCATAAACAAACAACACAGAACAGTTGAACAAACAACACAGAAATCATCGATAGCAGGAGGCTCGACATCTGCGAGGCACTACACATCAAAAAGTCAACACCAGGAATCAACAGCTAATTAATGCACAACTATATTCTACCCACTTCAAGACTCCGAACCAATATAGAAGCATCAAGAGGAAGTATGGGCCAATAGGCCCTCTGCAGTTACTTCAATTCTTATGTTCTCATATCCAATTAATACCCATAGTTTCATGTTTTGTCTTGTGTTTGTCACAAGTTTGTTCACCCCACCCAAAACTGTTGTATCATATCACCTCACCCAAATGCGAGTATAAGTATGGACGGATTTGCGTGTTTACAGGTTACAGTTGTGTGTGTAAACTAAAGTCTTTGAAAATGTAATAAGTTATTATGAAATGTGTTCAGGCGTCGCATCAGACTAGAAATAAAAATTAATTTTAGAGAATTGATTTTTCAATTACCATCGACAGTGAAAAGAAACGTAAGAAATATTGAGAAAATTCGTGTCAGAATGATTAATCTTACCTTTTTGGTCATATTTAACAACATATGTTTACAAGAAGACTGCTTCCAAAATATACTAATACATAGATTATATATATATAGACTGTAGAGATTATTATAGCACCTCTGTATAGACCATCATTGCACCTCAGTATAGATTATAATAGCACTTCAGTAAAGATTATCATAGCACCTCTGTATTGATTAATATAGTTCCTCACTATAGATTATTATTAAGTGTAGTGGTGTAGTGGTAAGACACTCACCTGGCGTTCCGCGAGCACTATGTCATGGGTTCGTATCCTGGCCGGGGAGGATTTACTGGGCGCAATTCCTTAACTGTAGCCTCTGTTTAACTCAACAGTAAAATGTGTACTTGGATGAAAAAACGATTCATCGCGGCGGGGATCGTATTCCAGGGACCTGCCCGAAATGCTACGCGTACTAGTGGCTGTACAAGAATGTAACAACTCTTGTATATATCTAAAAAAAAAAAGTGCTAATTTTAGAATTAAAATTAGAATTTTAATATATAGTGAATTACTTTGCCTAAATTCATTTATTAGATATTAATAACATATTTTACTATTTAAAAATCCCTGAAGCAGGATCTAAATAACTTTATTTGTATTTTTGGGCTAAATTGAATGCGAATGTCATAATTCTATTCAAAATGACTGCTTACTTGCTGTTACCTCTGTTATATATGACAATAGCATAGATGTCACTAAATGAAAAAAAAAATAAAGATGTAAACTTTTTTCTGCTCATTCCAAGAGTTAATATTTCATTTAACATTATTATTAAACATTTTGTTTTGAAAAATTACTTGTTACCTAGACCGAATTTGTTACTTGGACTTATTTACGAGATGTTTGGTAGGCTCCAGTGACTGTTTTAGTTGCCAACTTGTTGCAATAACTATTCTATAATTTGACATATTTTAGGCGAAACGAACATTGACATTTCTTGATGTGTGTAAAGAGAACATGTGTCTGGTAAAGAAGTTTAGTGTGGGACAAGTGGTTTGTGGAACAATAAAAGAGCTAAAGAATTGTATTTTTGACGACCCCTTTATCATAAACTGCAGAGGTTCCCAACCTGGAGTTCACAAGCTAGGTTCTCAACCAGGAGTCCACTAGCATGGTTCCCACCCTGGGGTCCGCAATCTAGGTTCCCAACCTGAGGTCCATGAAGGTAGTACTGGGGGTCCACAACTTGGGGTCTGTGAAGGTAGTACTGGGGATCCATAATATAGGTTTCCAAATGTAGGGAAACTCACATATCATGGGTTTGCTATTTATTTATTAAAAAATTATATTTATTTTATTATTAATTTATTAATATATAGAGTGGACTATATGATCCATATTTATTCCGCTAGTAGTTTCCATTCACAGGCCTGGGGGGCTATTTATATGGTTTGCCAAATCAAAATTAATCAGTTGGTATAGCTTACTGTTAGTCTGTACTCTTATGAACAGTTAAATAACGAGTTCAGGAAGGACTAGCTAGTGTTGTAGTATGTAGTCTGGCTCAAAATAATGGATCCATCAAGATCACATGAGCTCTGGCTACTTGCAGATCAGAAGCTAGATTCACGAAGTTGTTACGCAAGCACTTATGAACCTGTACATCTTTCCTTAATACACAGCAAAATCACAATAGCGTGATGCATTATATGAACAAATCCACAAGGGCCGTGACTAGGATTCGAACCTCCATCCGAGAGCATACTAGATGCTGCCTTAATCGACTGAGCTACGACATGGTAAAGAGCTACCATGTCGTAGCTCAGTCGATTAAGGCAGCATCTAGTATGCTCTCGGATGCAGGTTCGAATCCTAGTCACGGCCCTCGTGGATTTGTTCATCTTTCCTCAATCTTTGACGGCTTTAGTTACATTTATTAAACAGTTTACAAGCATGAAAACTTCCCAATCAACTGTTGTTATTGTTATAAACAGCCTCCTTGAGATTCAGAGCACATTAACCATTTAATAATTGTAAACAAAGCCGCCAAAGATTAAGAAAAGTGGACAGGTTCGTAATTGCTTGTATAACCGCTTCGTGAATCTGGCCCTAGGTGTGTGTTTGCGTAACTGCTTTACACTGTACACCATAGATTACAATGACAACAATGAACTCTCACAAAATACACCATAGAATACAATGGCATACAATGACTGTTCTCACACAAAACACCATTGAATACAATGACAACAATGACCATCTCACACAATACAACATGGAATACAATGACTCTTCTCACACAATACACCATGAAATACAATGATCCTTTTCACATAATACACCATGGAATACAATGACCAAAAACATAGTTGCCAAAACTGTGCTGAATTTCAAAATATACCTGGAAAAGATCATCAAGGCAAATGGAGGGGACAGGGGGAAGAGGGGGGAACTTCAACAAGCCGCTGACTTCCTGTTCTCATCAAAGCCACTAGGGTTAGTGGCCCTCGGGTAAATCAGGTAAATTATAATTCCCAGACAATTACAGCATAACTGATAAAGTTAGGCTAGAGTAATGTAAATTTTTGGTAAATTTAGAGTGATATAAATTTCTGGAGTAATATAAATTTAAATTTCATAGTCACTTCACTGACAGTTATAAATACCAGTCTGCCGTCAATAAACCCTCTGGTGAAATATTTATAATCAGGAGTAGAATCCATTCATAAATAGGCCTAAACAAAAAATAAAGAAAGTACATTAGTTTGCATATGAATCTGATGAGAAAATTCCTTGATTAACATACATTTCCCTACCAATCAAATGATCTCATCTTAAGTACGTCTCAGACTGTCTTCTTCACCAACTCCAATGCTAAATAATATTAAAACAAAAATCTCCAGAATTTAGCTACAGAGTATATTAAATTTTATATAAATTTCCACACAGAGCAAAAACAAAGCACATTATTATTAACATATATATGAAGAAAAACATTTAAAGCTTTGTTTTATCTTTGCTAAATAGATATTTCTATACTTATAAGCAATTTCGAGTTTTCCTACAGTGACAACTTCTGTAGTTCTTGCTTGGTCATCTAACTTTCATAAAAGAACAATATAATAAAATATCTTCAGATTTTTACCTTTCATGGTGAAGTGTTTTTCACAAACAAAATATAATTACCTCTGAAGAACATCCAACTGACATTGTGATTAAAGGTAAGTTAATATACCATTATGTGCCTTATTATCCTTCAATATTTTCTTAATTATCTTCCACACTCAATGTGTTTAGCCTATTATCTGCATGTATCATCTTGTGCCTCTTCATATGTCCAAGCTGACGGAATCTCTTCCCACACCCTGGACACTCATGAGGTTTATCACCTGAATGCACTAACATGTGCATTATTATAGTTCCACATTCTCTAATTTTTTTGCCACACTCGGCACATTGGAAAGGTCTCTCATCCACATGCACCATCCTGTGCCTCTTCATACTTCCAAGACGACTGAATCTCTTCCCACACTCTGGACACATGTAAGCTTTGTCACCTGAATGCACTAACATGTGACGCTTCATATTTCCACTCTGACTGAATTTCTTCCCACACTCTGGACACTCATGAAGTTTGCCTCCTGAATGCATATCAGTCAGTCATATCAGAATACATATGAGTCTCGATATGTCCAGGACGACTGAATCTCTTCCCACATTCTGGACATTCATGAGGTTTGTTACCTGAATGCACTAACATGTGAGTCTTCACATGTCCATGACTGGTGAATACCTTCGGACACTATGGACACTGGTAAGTCTTCATCTTGTTTATGACAGGTGCAGTTTGTGTGAAGGTTTTCTCCCCCGGATGTTGGGGGAAGCGTCAAGGCTTGAGTGTTGCTTCTTAGAGTTAGACTTGATGTGAGCACTTGGCGGTCAATGGTGGTGCTTCTTCTTTATGATAGGTACAGTGTGTGTCAAGGTTTTCCCTTAATGCTCGTGCTGGACATCCCCGGCTGTGGTGCTGCTAAAATGGCGGCGGTTGTTTGGATACAAGACACTCCGTACATTGACAACATCGCACACTAATATTTTTACCACTTCGGACACCAGCTTTCGACGTTTCGCATATGTGTACGTGTTCCATATTAAAACGACAATATAATGCCATTAACAATTAAAATCTTCTATTTAACAGGCATATAGTTATTAAATGAAGTTTAGTGATGTAATAGACATAATCCGGAGTTGGTAAGGACGCCGCCCGCCAGCGTAAACACAACACACCCGAATGCCCACAAACACGATACAACGCACAAAACACAACACTTCTGTCAGTTTTTGGATAAACTCCTTTTATATTTATTATGTGAGAGTTATACATGTATAAAATGATAACTATTATAGGTAAGCGCCTAATATTTAATATTAATCAATAAAAAAGAAGTCAGAAGCCACACGCCTGTCTGTACATGTCTTTTGTGTAAAAGTATTTTGGGCGCTCATGTACTTGTGCGCTAGCTGGCGTTCACAACTGTTCTCGCCTACAAGCATTAGAATTAAACAAACGAATTTATTTTTTCATTTATATACAAGAAGAGAAGGCTACCCTTGAGTCTGTAATATTCATCTGATCACTGGTCTCCCATTTGGTCCTCATTGCTTTATCTTACTATTATTGAATGTCAATAACCGTATTATGCAATTTCAATTTCTTCTATTTCTTTCTTTATTATGCACCCCATACCCATCCCGTGGGCGGTGGTGTAAAGGATTACAGAGGCACATAATCGGTTCAGGAACTGAACCCTCTAGTTCGTTTAGCTAAGCAAATAACAATGTTTGACGCTAGTAACAAAATTATTAATGTTGTATACACATGTACACACACTCATACATGCATGTACACACACATATATATATATATATATATATATATATATATATATATATATATATATATATATATATATATATATATATATATATATATATATATATATATATATATATATATACATATATACATACACATACATATTTAATCACCTACACAAATACACACATCAATAATCTTTGTGTCACAAGTGATCAACAAGAGGCTCACAACACACCCACCCGCTGAAGCCGTAAATACCAAGACATTACTTCCGTTTAAAATTCAGCCGGAATAATCCTCAGGTATGTGGAGGATGTGGGAGGCCTTTGATCAACCACCGACTTCCTGCCCCGTCGACGGGGCCATCAGCCCTCAGTGTGCCCTCAGCCAAATTCATGTGAAACATGTATGTGTGTGTATTAAATATTTTAATTTATTATTTCCAAGATTTAGCTGTTAGCTCTTGGACCCCGCCTTTCTAAGCGTCGGTTGTCTAATGTACCGACTCTCGGCCTCTTTTCCTCCATCCTATCTAAACAACATATATTGTTATCTAACACACACACACACACACACATCCCCAAGATGCAGCCTTTAGCAGCTTCCTGACTTTCAGGTTCCTATTTACTTCAAGGTGAATAGAGGCATTAGTGTGTGTATGTTTGTGTCTGTGTGTGTGTGTGTGTGTACGTGTGTGTGTGCGTGTGTGTGTTTGTGTGTATACTCACCTAGTTGTGGTTGTGGGGGTTGAGCTCTGGCTCTTTGGTCCCACCTCTCAACTGGCAATCAACTGATGTACAGATTCCTGAGCCTACTGGGCTCTATCATATCTGCATTTGAAACTGTGTATGGAGTCAGCCTCCACCACATCACTGCCTAATGCATTCCATCTATTAACTACTCTGACACTGAAAAAGTTCTTCTAACATCCCAGTGGCTCATTTGGGTACTAAGTTTCCACCTGTGTCCCCTTGTTCGCCTACCACCCGTGTTAAACAGTTTATCTTTATGTACCCTATCAATTGCTCTGAGAATTTTGTAGGTAGTGATCATGTCTCCCCTTACTCTTCTGTCTTCCAGTGTCATGAGGTGCATTTCTCGCAGCCTGTCCTCGTAACTCATGCCTCTTAGTCCTGGGACTAGCCTATTGGCATACCATTAAACTTTTTCAAGCTTCGTCCTGTGCTTGACAAGGTGTGTGTGTGTGTGTGTGTGTGTGTGTGTGTGTGTGTGTGTGTGTGTGTGTGTGTGTGTGTGTGTGTGTGTGTGTGTGTGTGTGTACTCACCTTGTTGTACTCACCTAGTTGTGTCTGCAGGATCGAGCATTGACTCTTGGATCCCGCCTTTCGAGCATCGGTTGTTTACAGCAATGACTCCTGTCCCATTTCCCTATCATACCTGGTTTTAAAATTATGAATAGTATTTGCTTCCACAACCTGTTCCTGAAGTGCATTCCATTTCCCCACTACTCTCACGCTAAAAGAAAACTTCCTAACATCTCTGTGACTCATCTGAGTTTCAAGCTTCCATCCATGTCCTCTCGTTCTGTTACTATTCCGTGTGAACATTTCGTCTATGTCCACTCTGTCAATCCCTCTGAGTATCTTATACGTTCCTATCATGTCCCTCCTCTCCCTTCTTCTTTCTAGTGTCGTAAGGCACAGTTCCCTCAGGCGCTCCTCATACCCCATCCCTCGTAGCTCTGGGACGAGTCTCGTTGCAAACCTCTGAACCTTTTCCAGTTTCATTATATGCTTCTTCAGATGGGGACTCCATGATGAGGCGGCATACTCTAAGATTGGCCTTACGTAGGCAGTGTAAAGCGCCCTAAATGCCTCCTTACTTAGGTTTCTGAATGATGTTCTAACTTTTGCCAGTGTAGAGTACGCTGCTGTCGTTATCCTATTAATATGTGCCTCAGGAGATAGATTAGGTGTTACGTCCACCCCCAGGTCTCTTTCACGCGTCGTTACAGGTAGGCTGTTCCCCTTCATTGTGTACTGTCCCTTTGGTCTCCTATCTCCTAGTCCCATTTCCATAACTTTACATTTGCTCGTGTTGAATTCTAGTAGCCATTTCTCTGACCATCTCTGCAATCTGTTCAGGTCCTCTTGGAGGATCCTGCAATCCTCATCTGTCACAACTCTTCTCATCAACTTTGCATCATCCGCAAACATCGACATGTAGGACTCTACGCCTGTAAACATGTCGTTAACATATACAAGAAATAGAATTGGTCCCAGCACCGATCCTTGTGGTACTCCACTTGTTACTGTTCGCCAGTCCGACTTCTCGCCCCTTACCGTAACTCTTTGGTTCCTTCCTGTTAGGTAGTTCCTTATCCATGCTAGGACCTTTCCCCCCACCCCCGCCTGCCTCTCGAGCTTGAACAGCAGTCTCATGTGCGGTACTGTATCAAAGGCTTTTTGGCAGTCCAGAAATATGCAGTCTGCCCAACCATCTCTGTCCTGTCTTATCCTCGTTATTTTATCATAGAATTCCAGAAGGTCTGTTAGGCACGATTTCCCTGTCCAGAAGCCATGTTGATGTTTGTTCACAAACCTAATGTTCTCCAGGTGTGCAACCAGTCGTAGCCTAATTATTCTTTCCAGTATTTTACAGGGGATGCTTGTCAGTGATACAGGTCTATAGTTAAGTGCGTCCTCCCTATCGCCTGTGTGTGTGTGTGTGTGTGTGTGTGTGTGTGTGTGTGTGTGTGTGTGTGTGTGTGTGTGTGTGTGTGTGTGTGTGTGTGTGCGTGTGTAACACACACGTACTTATGTGGTACGTATGTACTACATAATTGTAAGGCGTTTGCTGAATTAGAAAAGTCGGCTAGCAGTCCACCCTTAACGACACAATTAACTCAATACATAAAAAAATACGTGGCTGTGCAACAGTGTGTTTGAATTGGGGAACTGATGTGCATTTAGACGACTGGTGAGGACCAACAATGACGTAGAAGGATGGCACCAGCGTCTGAATCAAAGGTCAGTGAGGGACAACTTGGCTTTATATATTTTAATCCCCTTACTGTACCGTGAGGCGTCCCTGGAAACCTTGCAATACCAACTGGTTTCTGATCAAAAGCTAAAGTCCAGTCGCCGCAAGGGCAATAAAGAGAAACAGGAACATTTGTGGAAGCTTTGGGACCGTTACGAGGAAAAACAAACAGGTAAGCACCTCACAGTTCCTCAAGGAATGTTCGCGTTTTATCCCAGGAAGTGCCTGAACTAGAATTAGAAAACAGCAGTCTGTTTACTGGTTGTTATTTAACGTAAGTTAGTTGTAAATGATAATGTAAAAATAGCCACTGAGAACTGATGAGTTGCACAAGACTTTTGCTCGTAAAGAGGGAATTGATTACAAACTTGGACTGCCTTTGAGCAGCCTGAGGGCAGCAATATCCCAGGAACATCAACTAAATTTCGGAGACTTGAAGCAAAGTGAAATTCACACCAGTTACTCCATCTATCATCATTCTATTATGCAGGAAGAACCGCACGTCTATGGGTCATTCAATAATGTTAGCAGACTTCTAGATGTTACCACTGCTAGGCTTAGGCTCGGCTACAAGTACCTCTGGGAGTTTGTAACATCTGCTGATGTAGATTTGACTAAATGTAAACTCTGTCAGCAGAACTATTCGCTTACTTTGCGTCATTATATAATGGAATGTGAAAAAATCGCGGAATTTAGAGATAACACCATCAATAGTGTCCAAGAAATGTGTAAGTACTTCATTCATAATGATGTGCTGCTCGAATTCTTAGCGAAGTATCCAAAATTTGCTTACTGTAGGTAATGCATGCACATGACTGTAAAGCTGCCGCCCAGTTGGGAGGGTGTGCAGCAACTGTGTGACTCACCATAGATGTAAAGTGCCTTGAATAGTGACTGTTGTGAGCCTCTTGTTGATCACTTGTGACACAAAGATTATTGATGTGTGTATTTGTGTAGGTGATTAGATATATATGTGTATGTATATATGCATACGTATATATATATGTACATGTATGTATATGAGTGTGTACATGTATATATAATATTAATAATTTTGTAACTAGCGTCACAAATTGTTATTTGCTTAGCTAAACGAACTAGAGGGTTCAGTTCCTGAACCGATTATGTGCCTCTGTAATCCTTTACACCACCGCCCACGGGATGGGTATGGGGTGCATAATAAAGAAAGAAATTGAATTGAATTGGTCTGATTAAGACTTTATGACCATGTAATCTATGTTTTGCTCCACTACTTACTGGTTGAGTATGGAGTGCATAATAAATAATAGCCTCCTTCGGGGGCGCCTTGTTTCTAAACGTGTTAGTCTTAAATCCTTTAATCTCAAATCTTGCTACAATGTACCTCTTAATATATGTTATGTACTCTCGCAACCCAGTGTACCTTCTTGTATATAAATAAATAGATTTCAACTGTAAGGGGGTATGGTTTGCACCTTGTTATTCTAATAATGGATAAATAATTATAATAATGGAAGCGCTAATTATATGAACTAGTGCCATGTATTTATTCAGACAATAACAACAGCGAACACAAACCAGCGCATATACGAACGGAATGGTTTGTATGTACAAACTTCTCAGTGAACGAAGTTGTTTCTAGCCCGGTATCCGAAATTGCAGTATACGACTTGACCAGTCCCCGGTTGGGATCCCTCTCATCACCTAAGCGTTCCAATGTTTTTGTCTGGTTCCACATATCATTTTTCCTTTCTTATTTTTGTTTATAATTGGTCATTTACAATTAACACTTGTATTTATTCTCACGTTTATCAATCAAAGAATGTACTTAGAATTGTTTCTTTAAATATAATGCCACACGATTATACTTTTTGAAGGAAACAGCACTTCCATAGTGCTGTTATATATATATATGTTATAATATATATATATATATATATATATATATATATATATATATATATATATATATATATATATATATATATATATATATATGTCGTACCTAGTAGCCAGAACTCACTTTTTGGCCTACTATTCAAGGCCCGATTTGCCTAATAAGCCAAGTTTTCCTGAATTAATATATTTTTTCTAATTTTTTTCTTATGAAATGATAAAGCTACCCATTTCATTATGTATCTTCTGAAGATGTATTTAATATACGAAAGTACTTAACGAAATTCCTGTTTCATTTTTCCTCCGTGGTCTGACATTGTCATATATATATATATATATATATATATATATATATATATATATATATATATATATATATATATATATATATATATATATATATATATATATATATATATGAAACACTGAATTGCAATGCTAAACCTGTTCTTAAATACATGGTAGGAGGCTGCAACAGAATCTTTGAAATCCACACTAGAAACAAATATTTATTTGATATTCCAAGAGTGCGACTTAGCCAAAGTGGAAATATTCCACAAATCAAGATATATATATATATATATATATATATATATATATATATATATATATATATATATATATATATAGACTGGCATATATATATATATATACATATATATATATATATATATATATATATATATAGACTGGCATATATATATATATATATATATATATATATATATATATATATATATATATATATATATATATATATATATATATATTGTGACGATAATCTCCTTCAAGAGATTGAGCCTGCTCTTCCCAACACAATTACGTCGTTGAAATTATATAAAACTACTATGGAAGAAATGTCCAACAACGACAACAACACCAGCAAGGTTTGCCAGAGCGCAAAACGTATGCAGCCAGACACCTGTTCAGACTCAAACCGCCAAACTACCTGTTGATCGCTACCGGCTCCGCTGATTGGTCGCCGGTCTGGCTGCACCTGCACTCGCCCCCCCATACTACTTGATGTCTGGGGTCGCCACGACCTCAGACCTGAGAATGTTCAGTGCTTTCGTGGTTACCACTCCTCCCGGCTAGACGTTAGCGTGTACTGAGAGAGGTGGTAGCTTAAAGCCAATATTCCAGCACCTTCCCTTTATTTTGTGTTGCACTTCTTGTTATTTTATCTTAACGTAACTTTTCATTGTGTCATTTAATTATTCTTATTATTTTGATTGATTGATTTTATTATACAAATTTGTTTGTCCATTTTTTCATGTTTTGATTTATTTAACGTAATTAAAATTTAATTGTTAAAATTTACTTGTGTTTTGTGTGTCTTCTCCTTACCTTACCACAGACGAAGTTCCAGTTTTTCTATTTTTTTTTATAACTATGTGACGAGGCCATACCCCTAGCCTTAAACAGCCGAACACCAACGCGTTACCGTCACAAGTTATATGGGGGCCTGTCCTAGGAGCTTCACTCAGGTACTGGTGCCAAGTGGTAATTTATGGTAAGCGTATTTAACTTTGTTAACGTAGCTTTACTATTTTTCATATTCAATTTCATTTTTTATAAGGTGCGGTGTATTGTGCATTACGAGAGTAACATATGGTGAAGGTGAGACAACTTTGGATTACGTGGTGACTGTAGGCCGCAGTCATACTCTTAATTGGTCATCTCTCCCTCCGTGTTATTACTCGTGTTTACCATCTATGTCCCTTGAATATTTCTCATTTTGACAGATCATCATATTGGTACCCTGGTACTGTGGTCTGCCCCGGGTCAAGAGTACCCAATCTTCTGCAATCTGACTGTAGGAGGACAAAGAGGGCCATAGTTCCTCTAGCTCGAACTTTAGTTGCTGAATTGGGACCTCAGCAGCAGTTCTCGTCACCAGTTGACACCTCGCACCCCTACACGTCAGTCAGAGATGGTGATACATACAACGGTAGGGAATTAGCTTATTTTTTCAGAGCACAAAAGTTCGCTAATTCTGTAAGTATCATATTAAATTCAGTAGGAAAAACTTGCTTTATGTCCTATAGAGACGTGGCAAGGTATGCCTACATCCTTGGACTACCAATTTTACTTTTGAGACAATTTACTGTTTCATTTGTTTTCGAAACACTGTTTCATTTGTTAGTAGGATTTTCTTGCCCTTATCCTCTTACATGAGTACCGGGTACAAGATTTCCTGCGCCCTTGATTTAATTTAATCATTTAACATCTTTTACTTAACTTTAATTGTTAAAGATCTCACAGGATAGGTACCAGTTGCCACGTTGTCCTGTTTCTGACATTCACTATTGAATATTCGTGTACCTTTATTTGCTAATTTCACCATGTTTCGTCTCCAAGCTTTCCGTACAAATCCAGCAGGTGAAATAGGGACTTTAAGTCGTGCCAAGAGGACTGAATTACAAACTCTTGCACATGAGTATCAACTAGAAGTTCCCTACCAAGCCAACAAAAATGACCTACACAACCTGTTGCTGGATTACTATTTAGAGCAAGGTAAGATAGACTCTGAAACTCATGAAACTTACTATATTACAGATAAAACTGATTTGGCGACGATGAAACTCAAACTAGAACTGGCCAAGATTGAAGAACGAACAGCTGCCATACGGAGGGAAGAACAAGAACGCGAAGCTGCCTTGAGGAGAGAAGAACAAGAACGCGAAGCTGCCTTGAGGAGAGAAGAACAAGAACGCGAAGCTGCCTTGAGGAGAGAAGAACAAGAACGCGAAGCTGCTTTGAGGAGAGAAGAACACGAACGTGGACTCGCCCTCCAGGAACGTGAGGTTGCACTACTCCAGGAGCGGGAACGAGTACAGCTTAAAACCAAACGACGCGAGTTGGAGATGCAACGCGAACATGACAAGCAACAAGCGACTCTGGCTCTAGAGTGTCGTCAACGCGAAATCGCCTTGGAAACTTCACACTTCACTCAACGCCAGCAAGCTACTGCCAATCTTCCCGTCAGTTTTAATATATCACATGCAAGTAAGTTAATGCCATCCTTTGTAGAAGCAGAAGTTGATGTGTTCTTTACCACCTTTGAAACCCTTGCTAATCAACTCAGTTGGCCTGTCGACCAATGGGCCACACTTCTCAGAGTCCATCTTACAGGTAGAGCTGCAGTCACACTCAGTACTTTGGCGTCTGAGAATGACTACCACACTCTGAAACAAGCAGTGTTGGACGCCTACCTCCTCTCTACTGAAAGTTATAGAAGGAAATTCCGTGACCACCTGAAGGCAAGTACCACTACCTTCCTCGAGTTTGCTAACACGAAACGGAGGTATTTCATGAAATGGCTGGAAGCAGCACATGTCTCTACTTTTACAGAACTCGTCAACCTGATGCTTGTTGAAGAATTCTTGAGACGTGTGCCACCTCCTGTCCGCCTCTACTTAGCAGATAAAGAAGAAACCGACTACCTGAAGTGTGCTAAGTCGGCTGACACTTACAGCCTCATCCACCGGCTGACATCCGAACCATCCTCCAGTAAGAAGTCGTGGTACAGTTACGAGAAGGTGAGCCCCGATCAAGCTGGTTCACAACTGTACTGCAAGTATTGTAGACTCTATGGACATACCATAGACAAGTGTGGTAAGTCTCAATACAAGGGAACCACTGACCAACAAAGACCCAAACCAACTCCTCCTAAGTCCGGTAAGCCTGTGATGAATGTTGGTGTTGATGTTAATGATCTTTCTCTTTTCAGTAACCACCTGTATACTGGAACTGTCTCTGCCAACGGTTCAAATCCGGAGGGACGTTTCAAATTGAAGATCTTGAGGGACACAGCGGCTCTACAATCGATCATCTTGAAGTCGGCTGTGCCCAACATCGTCTACACCGGAGAAACTGTCTTCATCACTGACCTCACTGCTACCACTCCATACCCTCTCGCCAGAGTCCACCTGGATTGTCCCTACGTGAACGGGGAAGTCCAAGTCGCCGTCAGGGAAAAGCCTTTTCCCATGCCTGGAGTGCAACTTCTCCTAGGCAACGACTTGGCAGAAGACCTGCAACCGACCAACCTGATCGTCATGGACAAACCCCAGGTGTGTAACTCTGTGCCAATAAACCCTATTCTAGAGTATGTTCCAGCAGAGGTTCAAGAGAGTGATGAAGTTTCTCCTCCGGTTCTCGTGACCACCCGTGCACAAGCCGCACGTCCACAGCCAGTTGACTCTTCTGCTACCGCTGTCCCTCAAGACCCTCAGAAACTACCCCCGCATCTGACCAAGTTGGAGTTCCGTAAGTTGCAGAGGGAAGATCTTACTTTAACACCATTGTTTTTCCAGGCTGAGACTCAACCCGACAGTATTCCTGGGTTCTTCCTAGAGAACGACTTGCTCTACCGCAGATATAGACCCAGTAAACTGAAGGAGGAGGACGATTGGGCCAACATCGAACAACTTGTGATTCCCACCAGCCTGCGGCCCACTATTCTACACCTGGCCCACGGAGCATTCTCCCACTACGGCTTCAACAAGACTTACCATGGGATTCGTCAAGACTACTACTGGCCAGGTATGGTAAATAACGTCAAACAGTACGTAAAACAGTGTCATACATGTCAGATGGCAGGCAAACCGAACGTCTCCATTCCCAGAGCACCACTGATTCCCATACAGGTGCCTGCGGAACCTTTCCACAGACTCATAATAGACTGTGTTGGTCCTTTACCTCGGACCAGTTCAGGTAACGCCTACATCCTAACCATCCTGTGTCCTACCACCAGATTTCCCATAGCAGTTCCAGTGAAGAACATCACGGCTGCTACGGTTATAAAACATCTATTGAAGATCTTCACCCAATACGGATTTCCCAGGGAGATTCAAAGTGACTGTGGTACCAACTTCACCAGTGATCTCTTCAAAAGGACACTGGAGGAGTTCAACATCAAACAGGTATTGTCCAGCCCCTATCATCCTGCTTCACAGGGTTCTCTTGAACGTAGTCATCAGACCATCAAAGCACTCTTGAAAAAGTTTTGTAGTGAAACCTCGAAGGATTGGGATAAGCAGATTGACCTTATAATGTGTATTTTTAGAAGTCTCCCCAATGAGTCCCTAGGAGTATCTCCTTATGAGATGCTCTACGGCCGTAAGTGCCGTACTCCCCTTAAGGCTTTCAAAGACTCTCTCAGAGATGCCACCTTCAGTGAGCATCAGAATGTGCCCCAGTTTCTTCAAAACCTTCAACACATTCTAGAGAGAGTCCACCGCTTTGCCCATGATAATCTATTGAAAGCCCAGGTGAGAATGAAGACTCATTACGACCAGACCAGCAAAGTAAGAAAATTCAAGCCGGGAGACTTCGTCCTTGCCTATTTCCCTATCCCAGGTCTCCTTTACAGAACAGGTTTTCAGGACCCTACTGCGTCAAAGAGTGCAGGAATAATAACAACTACGTAATAGAGACTCCAGATAGGCGGCGGAAGACCCAGCTGTGCCACGTCAACCTCCTGAAGCAATATAATGGTACTCCTCCCACTGTCCTGACTAACTATTCTACTTTCGCAGAACCCTACATCCACAGTGAGACCTTCCCGGCTTCTCCCCCCGAAAGCACTGACAAGGAGTCAGCGCTTTCTAATTCCGAAATCCTTAATGATCTTCCCAAATACTTTCAGGATAATCATAGTGCACCTCTCGTCAAGATCTTCAGAGAACATCAAGAGTTGTTCCGAGATGATCCCCAAGAGTGTAATGTTACCCAGCACGACATCCAACTGCTCCCCGACACCCGGCCGATTCGTCAACCCTTCTACCGTATCAGCCCGAGCAAGAAGGAAGTCATGCGTGCTGAGGTGCAATACCTCTTGGATCATGGACTGGCTACACCTTGTGAGTCCCCCTGGGCCTCACCTTGTATCTTGGTGCCCAAACCCCAAGGTAAGGTGCGGTTATGCACTGACTATCGTAAACTGAACTCTGTCACTGTCAAGGATGCTTACCCCTTGCCAAGGATAGATGACATCCTTGATGCCATTGGTAGTGCCCAGTACTTGTCCCAAGTGGACTTGCTTAAGGGGTACTATCAAGTGTGTCTAACGGAGCGCGCTAAAGAGATATCTGCCTTCATCACTCCTTTTGGACTTTTCAGATATGAACGCCTTCCTTTCGGACTATGTAATGCCCCGGCCACCTTTCAAAGAGCTGTCAACCGTGTCATCCAGGGCTTGGATAACACATACGCCTACCTGGACGATATCGTCGTAGCCTCCAACTCCTGGAGTGAACATCTGCTCCAGCTGCGACGTCTGTTCTCCAAGCTCCTGTCAGCCGGCCTCACCATCAACCTGGGCAAGTCCACTTTCGCGAAAGGTAAAGTGCGTTATCTGGGTCATGTTATTGGGAGTGGCAGCATAGCTCCGTTAGACTCACACACTCAAGCCATCCAACAGTATCCACAGCCTACCACCAGGAAGCAGCTCCTGCGCTTCCTTGGTCTTGCCTCTTACTACCGTAGGTTTGTGAGGAATTTCAGTACAGTCGCCACACCTCTAATTCTATTAACCAGTCCCAAGCAACGGTATAATTGGACCATACAGCAAACCGTTGCTTTCGAACAACTCAAATTCCTCCTCTGTTCTAACCCCATTCTCGCCTCTCCAGATATCACCAAGCCTTTCGTCCTTCATGTCGACGCCAGTGGTACCGGCGTTGGTGGTGTCCTGATGCAACAACGAGGCGAGGAGGTTCTACCTGTCAGCTACTACAGCTACAAACTGAAACCACACCAGAGGAACTACAGCACTATTGAAAAGGAGCTACTATCCATCGTCCTGAACCTCCAACACTTCGCTCCGTACCTACAAGGCGCCAGGTCTACCACCATCTTCTCAGACCACAACCCTCTCCGCTTCCTACATCAAGCCCAATTCACCAACCAGCGTCTTCTACGATGGGCTCTGTATTTACAAGACTTCAACCTGGAGATCCGCTATATCAAGGGTTCTGACAACACCATAGCCGATGCCCTCTCCAGAGTTTATGAAATAGAAGCGACTCCATCCATTACTCCACCACATAACGACGTACTTCTTCCAGAACCGCAGGCTTCGGGGGAGAGTTGTGACGATAATCTCCTTCAAGAGATTGAGCCTGCTCTTCCCTCCACAATTACGTCGTTGAAATTATATAAAACTACTATGGAAGAAATGTCCAACAACGACAACAACACCAGCAAGGTTTGCCAGAGCGCAAAACGTATGCAGCCAGACACCTGTTCAGACTCAAACCGCCAAACTACCTGTTGATCGCTACCGGCTCCGCTGATTGGTCGCCGGTCTGGCTGCACCTGCACTCGCCCCCCCATACTACTTGATGTCTGGGGTCGCCACGACCTCAGACCTGAGAATGTTCAGTGCTTTCATGGTTACCACTCCTCCCGGCTAGACGTTAGCGTGTACTGAGAGAGGTGGTAGCTTAAAGCCAATATTCCAGCACCTTCCCTTTATTTTGTGTTGCACTTCTTGTTATTTTATCTTAACGTAACTTTTCATTGTGTCATTTAATTATTCTTATTATTTTGATTGATTGATTTTATTTTACAAATTTGTTTGTCCATTTTTTCATGTTTTGATTTATTTAACGTAATTAAAATTTCATTGTTAAAATTTACTTGTGTTTTGTGTGTCTTCTCCTTACCTTACCACAGACGAAGTTCCAGTTTTTCTATTTTTTTATAACTATGTGACGAGGCCATACCCCTAGCCTTAAACAGCCGAACACCAACGCGTTACCGTCACAATATATATATATATGAAACACTGAATTGCAATGCTAAACCTGTTCTTAAATACATGGTAGGAGGCTGTAACAGAATCTTTGAAATCCACACTAGAAACAAATATTTATTTGATATTCCAAGAGTGCGACTTAGCCAAAGTGGAAATATTCCACAAATCAAGAGTCCCAAAATGTAAAATGTTCTTCCCAATAACATCAAAGACTGTCCCTCTCTCAACCAGTTTAAGAGAGAAACTATGTACTACCTAATAAATGCCATGTAACCTACCTTACCTACTGATTGTCAACCTATGTCTTCCTATTATTAAACAATAATGAATAATGACTGAACTTGTAATACTGCTATATGCCAAGTAAACAAAAAAAGTTACCGTGTTTATTTAGTTAAAATTACCATCGGCTGTTCTGTTGCAGTTTTGCTGTTCCGTTCAACATGTAATTATTGTCGTTCTTTTTATTTTTTCTACTTTTGTTCAATTTTTGCTTTTCATCTCAATTATTTTTAGCAATTAATTTTAAGTGTTTATCCACAGCATGTCTGAAACACTGTGCATATTAGTGGCTTTAGGCATAGTATATTCTTGCTTTATCTAGACATCCAACATTGTGTGTGTAACTCATTTTCTATGTATGTTTCTCAAAAAACATTATCATCTTTAGCATTATCATTATGTTAAACAGGGATAGCTTATGGAATAGTATAGTGAAAGGATAGAAGAGTGGGGAATATAATATGTGATTTTTGAGAATATACCAACAGTTTGAGACTTTGCCTGTGTACTGTATGTGAGTGTTCAAATTTAGTCTCTTGTTTATGTATAGGCCAAGGAACTTTTTCATCTTTTTAATGGTAATGTTGACATTATCTATTTGAAGGTGAATTTAATTTGATAATTTACTTCCAAATACAATGTAATAGGTCTTCTCTATATTTAGTTTGTTGGTTGACATCCAACCACATCCAGTTTGTTTCAATTTGTTGTTTACAATATTACTTATTGTGTGATGCATTGGAGTTTGAATAGATGAAGGCAGTATCGCCAGCAAATAGTATTGGTTTAAGGATGTTAGAGACATTTGGTAAATCATTGATGTATATAAGCAATAGGAGAGGTTCTAAGATGCTGCCCTGTGGCACTCCTACGGTTACAGTAGAGATGTGGGGGGGGGGATTATGTCATTAATGGCTACATATTGGTGTTTATCATTAAGATATGATAGAATATAGTTATCGGGAAGGCCTCAGATTCTGTAATGATTAAGTTTAAGTAAAAGGTAGGTATGGCTTACAGTATCAAAGCCTGACTGTCAATTATATTAACCTGAATCTGGCAGTTATATTATTCTGAGACTGGCAATTATAAAACTCATATACCTGTATATATATATATATATATATAAAAATAGCATAAATATGTTAATTACATTATCTTGAATCGGGCAGTTTTATATTTATATGGATCTAGCAATTCGATATATGTATATATGAATCTGGCAATTATATATATATAAGTAGCAAGCAATTCTATATATATAAGTAGCAAGCAATTCTATATATATATATATATATATATATATATATATATATATATATATATATATATATATATATATATATATATATATATATATCTTCTTGAATCTTGGGTTCAATATATATATATATATATATATATATATATATATATATATATATATATATATATATATATATATATATATATATATATATATATATATATATATATATATATATATATATATATATATATATATATATATATATATATATACAGTACTGTATATGAATCTGGCAATAATATTAGCCTGATTCTGATATTTGTATTATCTTGTATCTGGTATTTTATAAACCAAAACTTTGCATATATGTGAGTGACTCCAGAATTTGTATTATAATGCGGAGTATTTCATCGAAGGCTTAATTACTAATATTTATTTCATTTGTTTACAAATGCTTTAATCTGACAATTTATTAATATAAAAGGATGTCTGCTTTTAAATTAGTGATTTACAAAATTTGATGTAAAGTCCTTAGTTTGAATATTGTTTAATTGATAAGTATATTTATGATCGTTATTGGCCTGTATTATGAGGTGTAGGAGTAACCTATATGGTTTTGATTGGTCGTTTAATTTCTTGTCTTCATGGATGTGAATGATGTGTAATTATTATTTATTTAGGCTCTATTATTAGTTCAGATTATTTATAGATAGAATAATGTGCAATAGATGGCTCTTAAAACCTGTTAATTATTATATTATTATTACTTGACAATTGTCTCAACATTCCAATTTACTGTCCTCTTACTATAAGTGTTGTTTTAATTAGCACATAAATGATCTTCACGTAATATGGTTTATTTACCCCCATGACAATGCTTCAGTATTTGTAAAGTTATAATTCCCGGTTATTAAGGTAATTAGAGAAATAACAAACCCTGAATATATGAACGTTAAAAGCATTTTGGTATGTGCAAAATATTCTTGTTTTGGAAGAACACTGGCTTACATCTTATGAATATCAAAACCACTTCAAATTTATTGATAGTTCTTTTTCCACTGCCAGTATTGACATGTCTATTGACTAGTCAGGTCCTGGAAGACCCTATGGTGCTGCTGCTATCCTGGGCATAACAATATGCAATGTAAAGTTGAGGTTGTCAATATTGTATCAGGGCTCACTCCTGCTATACTTGTGTCTTATAGTTATCTGGAGATGATTTCGGGGCTTATCGTCCCCACAGCCCGGTTCTCGACCAGGCCTCCACCCCCAGGAAGCAACCTGTGACAGCTGACTAACACCCAGGTACCTATTTTACTGCTAGGTAGCAGGGGCATAGGGTTAAAGAAACTGCCCATTGTTTCTCGCCGGTGCCTGGGATCGAACCCAGGACCACAGGATCACAAGTCCAGCGTGCTGTCCGCTCGGCCGACCGGCTCCCTGGGTGCCCCAGATCTTTTGGCATAACCTATGGAAAGATGCAGGGTGTTCCAAACCTTTTGACATAACCTATGGAAAGATACAGGGTGTTCCAAACCTTTTGGCATAACCTATGGAAAGATGCAGGGTGTTCCAAACCTTTTGACATAACCTATGGAAAGATGCAGGGTGTTCCAAACCTTTTGGCATAACCTATGGAAAGATGCAGGATGCCCCAGACCTTTTGACATAACCTACGAAAAGACGCAGGGTGCCTCAGACCTATTGGCATAATTTACGGAAGGATGCAGGGGGCCCCAGAGATGGTTGGCGGCCCCAGCTCAGGTGTGGCACCAGGGCTCAGTATCATCAAGAAAGAGGATTAGGAAAGAGAAAGATAATATTGTGAGAATAAAAGTTGCCGATAATCTTTCAAGGAAAAAGTTTTATGATTTTTCAGAAGAAATTAGAACAAAAAAGTTTATGCAGAAGAGTAACCAAAGTTATAGATGATGTCTCCGGGGCCCAATAATATATGAAATGTTTTAAAATAAAAATATTTAACATTGTAGAACACTGCGAGGTGCAGGACAGATGAGACTGAAACTGTCCTAATTACAGCTGTATGTGAAACCTGCATGGACCCTGCCCCCCCCCTAATGTTAAACACCTGCACACAGTAACCCCTGTAATGGCCCTAATGTTAAACACCTGCACACAGTAACCCCTGTAATGGCCCTTATGTTAAACACCTGCACATTGTAACCCATGTAATGCTTGAGAAAACTTAGAAAGCTAAACAATAGGAATTATGATATTTTACATAATTATGATATGATACAGTAATATATTATGATATAATACTGTATTTTATTTATTATTTTTTTATTTTTGTATACAAGGGTTCTTACATTCTTGTTGTCGGAAAATCCGACACCATTTAATAATCATACAGATAATAGCTGTATTGTACCAACAAGTTACCCATAGAAAACGTAACTTGTAGTGGAATTACCGTCTATAGAAAACGGGATATCATCACCACATACTATTATAATTCACCAGCTATTCTGCTGGGAATTGTTCTTAAATACATTAGTCTTTGGACTTTACCATCATAAAAACATCTTATATAAATTAACTTAATTATCAATATTAAAGTAGAGTAAATGTGACCCTTCTATCACTTTCTGAAATGTGGACAATGTAAGCCAGGCGTCAGAGTGAGGAGGAGGGCAGCCATTGTTGTTTATACGAGACCAGAGGCTCACACGGGAGCAAATTCAGCTCCTGTTAATTTTACTTGGACGTAGTGTTATGAAACCCAAAGGTGTACCATTATCAACACGCTGTCTACAAATTCAAGTTAAGTGTCTATCCGAAACCCGTTTATCATTCATTTATGGCCATTAATGTCAGGATATAGGGTGACCCGGTTAGATCACGTGGAAGCCTCAAACTAAAGGTAATTAAGCCAGGTCTTCATGTTCCATGTACAGTTTTCTCTGAAATACTTGTCATATATAGGATTCTGGCTTCACAGCTAGCGCACTTTTGACAGGTCAAGACGAGGAAGCAAGATTTGTGCACCAGTTACTGGGTGATATGGAAGCTACCTCAAAGAGGATAATTTGGTGTCTACACCCTAGTTATACCTGGTGGACTAACCTGCTGTACTATAAGATAAGGAACCTTTTCAATGTATGTAGTTACTGTAGTTTGATTGGCTGCATATATATAATTTAATAACCCCCCCCTAATGTGTAGAGGATCGATTTGTGAGATTGAGATTATTGCAGAAATACAGTCCACTTAACATTATACAAATTGCTATCGAAGTATATAAATTAACGTAAATATAAATTCATATAAATTAAATAAATATAAATCTCACAGGTCGGTTCCCACATTATTTGGTCATCTTCGAACCGGATGACGGATTATTTGATCCTTTGAACCCACATTTGGTCATCTTAGTACCGGATGAACCAGTTAACCAGTGGATTCATTAAATATACTAGTGCAGTGTTATTTAAACAAAGGCCAGCCAGTCAAGACAGCGGCGAAGCCTCGTGGGAGCTCAGGAGTCTCCCTCAGCCCAGATCAGCTTCGTCAGCGGTTTCATGCACACCCACAGATTTGGTGGAGTGTTATTCTGTGAAATGACAGCGCTAATATAGAAGCCAGCCAAATTAGTGACTGTGTCGCGAGATTGTTCACGGATTTCGTGGTGTTACATTTCGCGAGAGATTATCTACGAATTTTGTGGAGTTTATTTCGCGAGGTCACTAATAATATTTAATACTTCTTGATAATATTAGAAGTTTCATAGAGGCTAATTAAGAGGCTATTATCAATAATTGTGTATATTATTTCTCCAAAATAGAGAATTATTTAATATATATTGCACTAGTGATCACAGTATAATATTTACTAATTGCCAACCCACAACAGGGTAGGATACTGACTAGTTGAACTATTATCGTTCATCCTAGTCCCATTATTACCATAGTCAGTTGTACTATATTGATTAACTTAGCACCATTAATGAATGGTCCAGACCCTATTTTGGGTGTAATTTTTATCAACTCGAGTTGAGTTGTATATATAATAATTTACTTATGATCATTACACCTTTGAGTGATTAATTAGTGTCTCTACCATCCTAGGGTGATATAGAAGAGCTAACCTAAAGGTACTTCCTGTGACACTGGTTTATCACTCAAATCATTAGTGTGTATGATTGTATATATATAATGTGTATTAATTTTAAGTGCTAACCTCTAGTAGAGGTAGGATTATTGCCTAGTGAGTTCAGAATTTAACCCTAGGCTGCCATTAGTACTTGCTCACAATTTATGAGCCAGTGGTGCCCAATTAACAAGTCACCATGACTAATCCACAGAAAGCAAAGCGTGCTTTAATATCAAGCAAACGCCAACTAACAAGAGATCTCAACCAATATGAACAGTTGTTATATGAGCCTGTAATTAATTATCGCCGGTTGAAAATACCACTGTTACAGATTCAAACCCAATTGCATATATTGAAAGCAAATAGGAAATCTTACCAAAATCAGGTCCACGACGACGACATAGTAGTTGAAGATGTGGAACCATTCCTGTCTGACCTTGCACAATATGAAGAAGAAACTCAAGCCAGGTTGGAACATTTACACAGGATAATTGAATCAGAACAAATAGCAAGTACATCAAATAAAGTAGATAATGTTATGGATGATCTGGATCTTTTTGAGAATAAATGTAAAGCCAGATTAGATCCTTTAATCAACAAGGATAAAGCTTCACCCAGTAAAGCTTCACCCACAGCAGCTTCACCTAATATTATACCACCAGAAATTAAGCAGTTTTCAGACAATTTATCCACAGTCTCTGTGGTTTCTGAAAACCCAATACCTGAAGCTACTAAGTTAACATGCCTCCAAACTAGAGGTGAAGCTGAACCAGTAGTAGAAAATGTAAATGAAAATAGCGACAGCACTAATTTCCCAGTCCAGCCTCCTAGGAATAATGCTGGCAATGTCATACATCTAGTACTACAGTTGCTGGATTTACCTCAACCTGATCAGACTGCTGACTCATTACAATCCTTCAGCATGGAGTTTGAGTCACTAATAAGAACATTCAGTCTTAAGGTTGATATAACTACTAGTGAATGGATGACCAAAGTAATCCTTCAACGAAAATTGTCCAGCGATATACTAGATGAATTACATGCACATCAACATAACACCATCCTGACAGTACAGGACATCACTGAAGGTTTACATTCCATCATAAACAAACGACGTGCAAATGAGGAAGTTAAAGCCTCTTGCAAGCCTTCAGTAATAGAAAATAGTCAATTAAAGGGTAAAACAACTTCCCCAAATAAACATCAGTCAATTACTCTAACATCAAGTTGCAGAAAATCTGACAATGCAGCAGCAACCTCCAAGCCTACTGTTACTAGTTCACCCAAACCGGTAACTTCCAAACGTGCAGTAGGCTGGGGGACATGTATGTTCTGCAAAAAGAAACATTCAACATACTGTTGTGCTAATTATCCAACCAGAGACACTCGTATTGAGCGACTCCAGGAATTAGGGAGATGTTCAAGGTGTCTCAAGTCACACAACATAGACTATTGTGATACCCAATTCAACACCTGCAACAGGTGTAGAAGAGGTAGGCACCATGCAGCACTGTGCAAATATACGAAATTAACGTATTCAAGACCCAAGGTGGAAGATAGCATTCCCACCTCAGTACAGTACTGCAAGGTGCAACAAACAAAGAGTGTCCAATCGGCAAAGTCTAAAGGTATTACGACTTTGCCTACTGCCCAAATTACCATCCTGAATAAGAGGGCCAAGGTCCATACCCGTGGGTTGTTTGACCAAGGATCCCAGAGAACATATATCACTAAAAAGCTGGCAGATGAACTACAATTAAGGCCTGTAGCCCAGATGTCATTCAACATCTCAGGGTTTGTAACAGATGCAGGACCTCAAGTCTACCAGGTGGTACAACCATCAGTACGCTTAGGCAGGTACGTCTGTCGAGTACAAGCCATTGTGGTGGACAAAATACCAGTAGACCTACAAGTTCAAGGTCTGAGAGCAACAGCCAAATTCCTGAGAAATAGAGGAATAAAATTGGCAGATAATATTAAGTCTGATCACCTCACTGACTTCGGTCTCCTTGTTGGTACAGACTATTGCCATCGATTCATCGGTAGCCCTACTAAATATCAGGGTATAACCATGTTAAACTCTGCAGGAGGTAAATTACTCTCAGGCCCAGTATCAAGCCTGAGGAGACCTATGCCTGCAGATAAACAATACCAGTAGAAATCTAAATTTGTCAGCTGATTATATTTCTCCAGTAGCATTATACTAAGGAGATTACAGCTGACTATAGTAACAGAGGTTGATGTTAGTATCATCATTTAAAGCTGAAGATGAGTTCATGAGGCCTCAGTGGCAAATCAGTGAACAGTAGCCTAAAACAGCTACAAGTCACTGCGACCAATGTCACTGAACCCACTGCAGTCTCAGAACCATACTTTACTTTAATGATGAGCTATTCAATCTTCTGAATCAATTAACTAAATTAAAACCCCAATAAATCTGATGACTGATTTGATACATTTATTATTTAATCAAGATGTATTCCTTGGGCCTCAGTGTTTATATATCAGTGACCAGTTACCTGAACAAACTTCAAGTTATATCTAATGTCACTGATCTCACTGCAGTCCCTGAATCATACTTGACTGTAGTACTTGATCATATTCAGTCTTCTGGGTTAAATAATATGTAATTAGGCTTGAATATTAGCCTTTCAAGAGTTGACAGGGAAATGAAATCGCATTAGACTTCTAACCCCTACAACTCTAGTACGGGACATCCGTCCTGTACGAACAGACACACAAATGTGTGATTACTAACTACTAACATCAAATTAATGTAATAATTCGATGGAGGAGTATCGGTGTTCGTCTGTTCTAATTAGGACTTCGACCCGTGAGCAGCCCCTGGGGAATTATGTCGGAAAATCCGACACCATTTAATAATCATACAGATAATAGCTGTATTGTACCAACAAGTTACCCATAGAAAACGTAACTTGTAGTGGAATTACCGTCTATAGAAAACGGGATATCATCACCACATACTATTATAATTCACCAGCTATTCTGCTGGGAATTGTTCTTAAATACATTAGTCTTTGGACTTTACCATCATAAAAACATCTTATATAAATTAACTTAATTATCAATATTAAAGTAGAGTAAATGTGACCCTTCTATCACTTTCTGAAATGTGGACAATGTAAGCCAGGCGTCAGAGTGAGGAGGAGGGCAGCCATTGTTGTTTATACGAGACCAGAGGCTCACACGGGAGCAAATTCAGCTCCTGTTAATTTTACTTGGACGTAGTGTTATGGAACCCAAAGGTGTACCATTATCAACACGCTGTCTACAAATTCAAGTTAAGTGTCTATCCGAAACCCGTTTATCATTCATTTATGGCCATTAATGTCAGGATATAGGGTGACCCGGTTAGATCACGTGGAAGCCTCAAACTAAAGGTAATTAAGACAGGTCTTCATGTTCCATGTACAGTTTTCTCTGAAATACTTGTCATATATAGGATTCTGGCTTCACAGCTAGCGCACTTTTGACAGGTCAAGACGAGGAAGCAAGATTTGTGCACCAGTTACTGGGTGATATGGAAGCTACCTCAAAGAGGATAATTTGGTGTCTACACCCTAGTTATACCTGGTGGACTAACCTGCTGTACTATAAGATAAGGAACCTTTTCAATGTATGTAGTTACTGTAGTTTGATTGGCTGCATATATATAATTTAATAACCCCCCCTAATGTGTAGAGGATCGATTTGTGAGATTGAGATTATTGCAGAAATACAGTCCACTTAACATTATACAAATTGCTATCGAAGTATATAAATTAACGTAAATATAAATTCATATAAATTAAATAAATATAAATCTCACAGGTCGGTTCCCACACTTGTACAGCCAATAGCACGCATAGCGTTATGGGTGAATGTCTATGTGTCTTACAGGCACACTCTCCCATGGTACATCACCACCATGTGTCTTACAGGCACACTCTCCCATGGTACATCACCACCATGTGTCTTACAGGCACACTCTCCCATGGTACATCACCACCATGTGTCTTACAGGCACACTCTCCCATGGTACATCACCACCATGTGTCTTACAGGCACACTCTCCCATGGTACATCACCACCATGTGTCTTACAGGCACACTCTCCCATGGTACATCACCACCATGTGTCTTACAGGCACACTCTCCCATGGTACATCACCACCATGTGTCTTGACCTTGTCAAGCACAAGACGAAGCTGGAAAAAGTTCAGAGGTATGCCACTAGACTAGTCCCAGAACTAAGAGGCATGAGTTACGAGGAAAGGCTGCGTGAAATACACCTCATGACACTGGAAGACAGAAGAGTAAGGGAAGGCATGATCACTACCTACAATATTCTCAGAGGAATTGACAGGGTTGATAAAGATAAACCGTTTAACACGGGTGGTACGCGAACAAGGGGACACAGGTGGAAACCTGAGTATCCAAATGAGCCACAGGGACGTCAGAAAGAACTTTTTCAGTGTTAAGAGTAGTTAACAGGTGGAATGCATTAGGCAGTGATGTGGTGGAGGCTGACTCCTGTCATGTTCACAGAAAATGGTACCATCCGTTTTCTATGTGCGGCGGCTGAGATGCCAGAGGGAGGTAAACAATAGAGCATACAGGACGCCCGCCAAGCTTGGTAGCTACTAGTCATGTAATCATATTAAGTATTAAAGTCAGTAACCAAGTCATGACTTTACATCAACCCTACAACCAAGACTTCCTCAGTAACACACAAACACCACATTGGCGACGAGGATGAACTGTGAACGCAGGTATTTGTTCAGTTTCAAACACAAGGGAGAAGCATGCTGCCTGGAGGAGGAAGAGAAGCTGTGAGCGCCATACCCGATGCTGTATGCTAACCGATGCTGTGCGCTAACCAATGCTGTGTGCTAAACGATGCTGTGTGCTAACCAATGCTGTGTGCTACCCAAGCTGTGTGCTACCCAAGCTGTGCTGAAGAAACAGTACTGAGGAATCTGCCGACGTTGTGTACGAAACGACGCATTGATGTGTACAAAACCTGATGTTTTGGTTACGAAACGACGCTTCGTGCTACAAAATTCATCACACTGAGCTGACTGCTGTACCGACTGCTGTACCAACTGCTGTACCAACTGCTGCTGTACCAACTGCTGTGCCAACTGCTGTGCCAACTGCTGTGCTGCTGCTGTGAGTAGGAACAACACATGTACACAAGGGCTAGGTAAGAAGTCAGTTGCTGCTATATTGTGCACTGTTGTGAACTTTTGCATTAAAATGCTTGTGTGCTTTGCAAAATTAAAGTAATTACAGTGAATTCTTGACTAACATATTCAGTGCAGTAAGTGTTTAATATTCTGAGGAACATTTAAGTGATAAGTTACATTTATTCAGTAAAAATGGCAAATATACCTCAGTTTCCTGCATTTGATCCTGACTGTGACCAGACAAACCTGTCACAGAGGTGGGTCAAATGGCTTAAAAGGTTTGAAAATTTGTTGATAGTTTCTGACATCAAAAGTGCTGAAAGAAAGCGTGCCTTTCTACTTCATTATGCAGGTGATAGAGTTTGTGACATCTTTGACACACTGAAAGACACTGGTGGTGCCAAAGATTATGACACTGCCAAAGCCAAACTAACAGAGCATTTCAAACCAAGGCAAAATACTGCTATGGAAATTATGCATTTCAGGAGAGCAAAACAACTCTCTAATGAAACTGTGGATCAATACCACACACGTCTGCAGGGTTTAGCAGCCCATTGTGAGTTTGCTGATGTTGACAAAGAAATCAAACAGCAAATAATTGAATCATGCACATCTACACGTCTTCGTCGAAGAGCTCTAGAACTTGTTGATGATGACAGTTCTCTTACCAAGATACTGGATATGGCTCGTCGAATGGAAGATGCTGCACGTGATGCTCGTGTCATGGAGTGCAGTGCCAATAACGGTTCTGCCACTGTTACTAACAGTGATGAGGTACGTAAGGTTCAGGGAGGACACCGTGATCAAAGAAGATATCATGGCAAACCTAACAGTAAATTGAGCCGAGAACCACGTCACAACTGGGGTCAAGGAACAAGGCTCAAGCAGTCACAACGACCCACATCAGAGGGTGTCAACAATAAATGTTACAATTGTGGAGGAGACTACCCACACCAAGATAATGTTTGTCCTGCTCAAGGTAAGAAGTGCTATGAGTGTGGAAAACTAGGTCATTTTGGTGCTATGTGTCGTTCCGCACTAAAGAAACCACAGTCAGTGAATAAAAACACTGTACGAGGATCAGGTCATAGGGGTCGAGGTGGTAAACACAATATTGCACCTCATATCCAGAATGTTAATAATGTACAAGACAACATTTCATTACAACCAGTCTCAGATGACAGTGAATGTGATTATACTTATGGAGTACAAGCAATCACAGAATGGAATGATCTTCCAAACAACCCAGAGACATGTGTATATATTGCTGGTATTTGTCTCAAAGTTCTTATTGACACTGGATCAAACATTGACACCATGGCTGAGTGCCACTATGAAAAATTTAGAAAACAGTTCCCAAAGCTAGAAAAATACAATGGTAAAGCCACTGCCTATGCTTCGAAGTTAGCCTTGCCAGTGATTGGAACTTTCACTGCAGAGATTAAGTCAAAGAATGCAATGCTCATTACTACATTCCATGTTGTTAGGAATGCAAAGGAGTCTTTACTCAGTTACAAGACTTCAACCAAACTGGGGCTACTTCAGCTTTCTAATGCTGTAGCAGTGGAATCTGCAAACAATGTTGATGGTATTGTTGCTGAATTTTCTGATCGATTTAAATCCATAGGTTGTTATACTGATAGCAAAGTACATCTGCATATCAACCCAGATGTAATTCCAGTTGCCCAACCACATCGCCGACAACCATTCCATACTCGCAAGAAAGTCGATGCCGAACTGGATAGGCTGATGGAACTAGATATCATTGAACCAGTAACAGGCCCAACACCATGGGTAAGCCCAATTGTCACTCCACCAAAGCCGAAGAATCCAGATGAGATACGCATTTGTGTGGACATGCGTGTTCCCAACAAGGCAATAATGCGTGAACACCATCCTACACCCACTGTAGATGATATGATTTACCGCTTGAATGGTGCAACTGTATTCAGCAAGTTAGATTTAAACAAGGGCTATCATCAGCTTGAACTTGATGATGAGAGTCGCTTCATCACAACGTTTACGACACATCGAGGTCTGTATAGGTACAAGCGCCTGAGTTTTGGTATTAACAGTGCTGCCGAGGTATTCCAGCACATCATCAGCCAGGTATTGCAAGATATACCTAATGCTGACAACATGTCTGATGACATCATTGTTTATGGCCGTACCCAAGCTGAACACGACAAAGCTCTTCGTGCAACATTGCAACGCTTACGAGAAAAGAATTTGACGCTAAGCCGAGCAAAGTGTGAGTTCAATCAACATAAAATTGAATTCTTTGGACATGTACTTAGTGACAAAGGTCTGTCTCCAGATCCTAAGAAAGTTGCAGATATCAAGAATGCTGCACCTCCTTCAACGTCCACTGAAGTACATAGTTTTCTGGGAATGGCAAACTACTGTTCTCGCTTCATTCCAGATTTTGCTACCATTACAAAGCCTCTACGTGAGCTCCTGAAGAAAAATGCATCATGGTACTGGAGCGATATCGAGCAAAATGCATTTGATGCTGTGAAAGATGCACTAGTAGAGAATGCGACTGCTGCGTATTTTGATCCATCAATGGACACTGAGTTAACAGTAGATGCTTGTCCTGTTGGATTAGGTGCTGTTTTAGCCCAACACAAACCTGGTCAACCAGATTCCAGAGTAGTAATTGCCTACGCCAGCCGTTCTCTCACAGATGTTGAGCAACGATACAGTCAGACAGAGAAGGAAGCTCTTGCTCTTGTATGGGGCTGTGAACACTTCAATGTGTATCTGCTTGGTGCACCCTTCACCACGATAGTCACTGACCACAAACCGTTGGAGACCATCTTCAATAATCCAAAGTCCAAACCACCAGCTCGCATTGAGAGATGGGCTCTTCGTCTGCAACCATACAACTTTACGGTGAAATACAAGCCGGGTGCAGGCAATCCCGCTGATTACATCAGTCGACATCCTGCCAACAGTTTCACCATCACCAAGCATCAGCAAGTTGCCGAGGAATATGTACACTCTGTAACCTGTGATGCAGTCCCTAAGGCTCTTACTCTTGATGAAATCCGTACTGCAACCCTAGAGGACCCAACTCTGCAAGCAACAGTGGATGCATTGACTAAGAAAAAGTTTCCACGCATCCCACCCTCAGGAATTGACCAAGATGCATTCAAAGCACTTGAACGCATCCAGACAGAATTAAGTGTTACGCAACAACGCGACACTGTGCTGCGAGGTACTCGTATCGTGATTCCAGCTGTTCTCCAGCAACGTGCTCTGAAGCTTGCACATCAAGGACACCAAGGTCTTGTTAGGACGAAACAGCTGCTAAGAGAAAAGGTGTGGTTTCCTGGCATTGATCGTCAAGCAAAGGATATGCATGATGCCTGTGTCCCTTGCCAAGCTGCAGTGGATACTTCAAGACCAACACCTCTACAACCTTCACCACTACCTGCTGCACCATGGACGGAAGTATCAATGGACTTCTGCGGACCACTACCAACTGGAGAGTACTTGATGGTAGTCATTGATGATCACTCACGTTATCCAGAAGTAGAAATCATCAATTCCACATCTGCAAAGGCCGTCATCCCAAAACTTGACAAGATCTTTTCAAACTTTGGCATTCCCGAAGTTGTCAAGACAGACAATGGACCGCCATTCAATGGACAAGACTTCGTCAACTTTGCTGAGCATATTGGATTCAAACACCGCCGTGTGATGCCACTACATCCCCAAGCAAATGGAGAAGTTGAGAGATTCATGCAACCTCTCATGAAAGCGGTACGCTGTGCTCATGCCGAAGGACGATCCTGGAAACAAGCTATGTATGCTTTTCTCAGGAACTACCGTGCAACACCGCATGGAACACTGGGCAAGTCACCTGGTGAACTTTTATTTGGACGTCCTATGAGAATCGCACTACCCGTCATGCCAGCCGAGGTAACGGATAAACGTCTCGCTCAGAAGGATGCACTAGCCAAGGGCAAAATGAAAATTGCTCATGATCAACGTGCAAAGGAACAGTTCATAAAGGTTGGTGACACTGTTCTCGTTAAAAAGAAAAAAGAGGGAAAGTTAGATATGCCGTATGATACAAAACCATATAAAGTGATTAGTGTAAAAGGAACTATGGTAACAGCTAGTAATAGAGATCATAGTATAACACGTAATATGGCCTATTTCAAAGTGATTCCAACTAGTGTAGAAAATGATGAAGTGCAAAGTCGTGCAAAAGAAAAAGAAAAAAATAGTTATAACCCGACAAACAATTCATCAAGGGATGTTATTGTATTTGGGGACTCGCGTCCTAAACGTCATGTTAAACGCCCTACACGATTTGATGATTAATTGTGTTCCTATGTAATGAAAAGTATTTACTTATTATGCTAAACTAAATTTAATATTGTTTGAATAATGCAGATATCTCATTCAATATTTTGTAACTTTGTATTACAGTTTCTTTCATGTTTAACATTGCATATGTATTTTTAACATTGAAATCCTTTGTGGAAAAGATTAAGTTGTTTAAATTCTTTGTGTGCTTAATTAATGTTAAATGTATGCAGTATCTCTTGATATGGTAATAACTTACTTTGTGTCAATAACTTTGCTTTGTGCTACAAGCATGGTAGACATCCTGTATTCATTCTTTTTAAAGAAAAGGAGGGATGTCATGTTCACAGAAAATGGTACCATCCGTTTTCTATGTGCGGCGGCTGAGATGCCAGAGGGAGGTAAACAATAGAGCGTACAGGACGCCCGCCAAGCTTGGTAGCTACTAGTCATGTAATCATATTAAGTATTAAAGTCAGTAACCAAGTCATGACTTTACATTAACCCTACAACCAAGACTTCCTCAGTAACACACAAACACCACAACTCCATACACAGTTTTAAATGTAGATATGATAGAGCCCAGTAGGCTCAGGAATCTGTACACCAGTTGATTGACAGTTGAGAGGCAGGACCAAAGAGCCAGAGCTCAACCCCTGCAAGCACACACACACAGGGGGCCGGTGGCTGAGTGAACAGCATGCTGGACGCGTAATCCTGTGGTCCCACTGTAACACGGGTTAGGGTTTCTCTCTACTTATCTTTCCTTCTTTGCCCTCTACCCGTATTCTTACTTTTTATTCTCTACCAAGGGACTCCAAAACTTTTACCAAAGCCAACTCCACGCCACGTGGTCCTAAGACGATTGACCGACTTAGGATTCTACACCCAGTATGACGTGACCTAGGCTTTGAGCAAAACCCTAGAGTCGCCTCTACGCTGCCACCACCAGACCAGCAACACCGAGCAATGATCGAGGTCTGGATCGATCACGCTAATTAATCAACCTTGGGGCTTGATCCCCACTCGATGACCGTGGAAACTTAAGAGTGTGAAATTAATTACACGGGAATGATTCGATGTTAGAATCGATGTTAGAATCGGCGCCCAATCCAACTCTGCCTCGTGTGGACCACGTGACCAGGACAAGTGTACACATAAAACACATGGAAATAATAAAAATGCAATTTAATAACTAATTAATTTATTAAAAGAAAAACTAAAACAAAATCTAAATATGTTCACTCCCTGTCACTTTAACACTCCCAACTTGACCTGAATGGCAATGAAGACTACCTCTATAAATAACCATAGCAACTATACCTTGGGCAACCAGCTAAAGATGTTGGGCTGGTCTTGGGGAGAGGTAAGATGTTTGACCTCTCCCAGCTGCTCTGTAGACCACACTGATCTGTCCTCGTCTGATCTAGCCCAGACTAGAACATTGTATCCTTCCGCATCGCTTACCCCAGTTACTTAGCAAGGTTTAAGTTATAACAATTAACCTCTGTTTGTACTGAATTGATCCAGACTGGTTGAATTATTTTACTGAAATTAAATTACACAAACATCTAACGGCAGAGCTGTTCCCGATCCCCAAAATGGTTATTAAAACTTTGAGAAATAGTAGACCTGTCAACCCTGATGACCTATGACCGCCGGTCACTCCGCCTTACAAGTTAGATCTGATTCGTGACGTCACTGATGGTGACTTAAACTCAATAATTAGAATACTCTTGATATTGTACCCAGTACTATTATACAATACAATTTTAATACAAAATGAATAAAGGCTAATTTCTCTAAATTACTGAATACTATAGGATGGTTCATTATACGCAGCTATGAACAAAGCGTCGGTTATTTCCACCGCGAATCCCCCTGGGGTCAGGTTCCTAGGTCACCATGCGGGCTCAGCTTCCCATTCTCTTTTGTCGATAAACCACTCTGGATAATTCTTACAACAGCCTAGTTTGTTACACCACGTTCGATTCCCGGCGCTGGCGAGAAACAATAGGCAAAGTTTCTTTCACACTGATGCTCCTGTTACCTAGCAGTAAATAGGTACCTGGAAGTTACACAGCTGTTATGGGCTGCTTCTTGGGTTTGTGGGTGGGGGGGGGGGATTAGAAGTTAGTTACAGTTGAGAGGCGGGCATAAAGAGCAGAGCTCAACCCCCGCAAGAACATGTAGGTGAATACCCACAAATCAAATCAAATCAAATATTTATTCAGGTAAAGTACATACATACAAGGTGAGATACACAACGTTGATGGATTTATAGATAGAGCTAGTATATACAATGCCTAAAGCCACTATTACGCAAAGCGTTTCGGGCAGGAAAAATACTAAAGACTAAAACTTAATACTAGTTGAGATTAAAGTATAAATTGTGTTGAGAAAATAAAAAAAATAAAAAAGGGGGGAACATGGCAGAAAAATACCAAATATACAATTTAGTCAACAAACAGCATTGTTTAAAATAGTAGATTATGGGTTGACATTTAGGGGTAAGGTAGGTTACAGGGAGTTAATTAGGTAGTGCTTAGTTTTTATCTTAAACTGGTTGAGAGGTACAGTCTTTAACATGATTGGGAAGGTCATTCCACATTCTGGGTCCTTTGATTTGCAGAGCATTTCTAGTTTAATTAAGTCGCACTCTTGGAATATCAAATAGGTATTTGTTTCTGGCGTGGTGCCCATAGGTTCTGTTACAACCTTCTAGGAAGCTTTAAGGTCAGGATTGACATTACAGTTCAGCGTTTTATATATATAAAATACACATGAGAGAATGTGCAGTAACATAATATCTAACATATTCAGAGATTTGAGTAAGGGTACCGAGTGATGTCTGGGGCCAGAGTTAGATATTGTCCTAATAGCAGCTTTGTGTTGAGGAATTAGAGGACGTACACACACGCACACGCGCGCGCCTTACATCTATCATTACAAAGATGGTTAATACCTCCCCTTCCCCCCTTCAACGAGGCAGCGGAAAGCTGACTGGTTATCCGGATATCCGTTGTCTCTCGGGCCAAGGTTGAGACATATTAGAGATATTGATTCTCCTTCGCGCCAGTCTACTCTAATAGTGAAGCCTCCGTTTTCTAAATTATAGAGAACGGAGATCGGAGAACAATATAGATGGTAAACTATACCATTCCGGTCCTTCCCGGAGCCCTTGGAAAGTAAGCCTCACCACGTCATGGTCAGGAATTCCAGCTGGCAGCTGAGTGACAGTAAAAAATTGATTTTTAATTTTAATTTCTGTTTATCTTTAATTCTGTCGGCCTCTGTCTGTCTCTTTCTGTCTGTCTCTCTGTCTCTCTCTACCCAGCCACTTGGGGTGGACGGTAGAGCGACGGTCTGGCTTCATGCAGGTTGGCGTTCAATCCCCGAACGTCCACAAGAGGTTGGACACCATTCCTTTCCCTCCGTCCCATCCCTAGTTCTTATCCTGACCCCTTCCCAGTGGTTGGGCATCATTCCTTCCCCCCCGTCAGATTCCTAATCCTTATCCTGACCTCTTCCCAGTGGTTGGGCACCATTCCTTACCCCCGTCCCATCCCTAATCCTTATCCTGACCCCTTCCCCGTGGTTGGACACCATTCCTTCCCCCCGTCCCATCCCTAATCCTTATCCTGACATTTTCCCAGTGATTGGACACCATTCCTTACCCCCGTCCCATCTCTAATCCTTATCCTGACTCCTTCCCAGTGGTTGGACACCATTCCTTCCCCCCGTCCCATCCCTAATCCTTATCCTGACCCCTACCCAGTGGTTGGGAACCATCACCAGCAATGGACCAGTGATGGACCAGTAATGACAGACCAATGATGGACCATTGATGGAGCAGTAATGACGGATCAGTGTCGAATCAGTGATGGACCTGTGATTGACCAGTGATGGACCAGGGATGATTGACCGGTGATGGGCCAGTACTCACCTAGTTGTGCTTGCTGGGGATGTGGGAAAACTTGATTCATGTAAATCATTTCAATACAATACAATACAATACAATACAATACAATTTTATTTAGGTAAGGTACATACATACAATAAATTTTTACAAGGATTGGTTGACTTATATGTAGAGCTAGTACATACAATGCCTAAAGCCACTATTACGCAAAGCGTTTCGGGCATGATAAACTTAAATGACAAGCTTAATACTAATTGAGCATAATGAGTAGATGAAAACAAGAAATGAAAACATAGATGAAAAACCAGCACAAATACAAATATGTCGACAAACAGCGCTCTTTAAAGAAAAACAGACATTGGTTGACAATAGAAGGGTAAGGTAGGTTACAGGGAATTTATTAGGTATAGCTTCGTTTTTAACTTAAACTGGTTGAGAGAGGTACAGTCTTTAACATGGTTGGGAAGGTCATTATTATTTCATATTATTATTCATTATTATCATCATATTATTATTATTTCATTATTTCTTTCATTATTTCATATAATAATATTTTCGATAGCTATGAAGGACATCCACTTTTTCTGAAAAAGTGGAAAACTGGAGCAAGTGGTTTGATATTAATTCCATGAACTAGTCTCCTATGGATGTTCTTAATTAATAATACATTGAATATTAAAGGGACTGTATTATGAGCCAAATTAACTCACCCAAAATGAGGGGTTACATGTGAAATGATTAATATATCCCAAGCATGATTTCAGTGCTGGTTCTTCACTGAAGTAATTGAATATGAATAAAATTAGTTATATAATAATAATTAGAAGTAAATGTACTTCAATATTCTACAGTAATATAAATAGTTTATGATGAATCAATGGGTTAGTACAAGTGATCTCAATATGAGATCATTAATATACTGTAGGGTTATTTATCTACAGACAAACATTAACAGCTTAGCTGTAAAATAAGAGTTGTGAAATCAGTTGCCACACTCCACTGACGACGTGTTGCATCGAGTAAATTGTTGCAGGTGAAGGTGGTGGTGGGATAGTCTAGCTCCTTGTGTGGCGGGGACCCGGGTGGTGGTGGGATAGTCTAGCTCCTTGTGTGGCGGGGACCCGGGTGGTGGTGGGATAGTCTAGCTCCTTGTGTGGCGGGGACCCGGGTGGTGGTGGGATAGTCTAGCTCCTTGTGTGGCGGGGACCCGGGTGGTGGTGGGATAGTCTAGCTCCTTGTGTGGCGGGGACCCGGGTGGTGGTGGGATAGTCTAGCTCCTTGTGTGGCGGGGACCCGGGTGGTGGTGGTATAGTCTAGCTCCTTGTGTGGCGGGGACCCGGGTGATGGTGGGATAGTCTAGCTCCTTGTGAGGCAGGGACCCGGGTGGTGGTGGGATAGTCTAGCTGCTTGTGTGGCGGGGACCCGGGTGGTGGTGGGATAGTCTAGCTCCTTGTGTGGCGGGGACCCGGGTGGTGGTGGGATAGCCTAGCTCCTTGTGTGGCAGGGACCCGGGTGGTGGTGGGATACCCTAGCTCCTTGTGTGGCGGGGACCCGGGTGGTGGTGGGATAGCCTAGCTCCTTGTGTGGCGGGGACCCGGGTGGTGGTGGGATAGCCTAGCTCCTTGTGTGGTGGGGACCCGGGTGGTGGTGGGATAGTCTAGCTCCTTGTGTGGCGGGGACCCGGGTGGTGGTGGGATAGTCTAGCTCCTTGTGTGGCGGGGACCCGGGTGGTGGTGGGATAGTCTAGCTCCTTGTGTGGCGGGGACCCGGGTGGTGGTGGGATAGTCTAGCTCCTTGTGTGGTGGGGACCCGGGTGGTGGTGGTTGGATAGCCTAGCTCCTTGTGTGGCGGGGACCCAGGTGGTGGTGGGATAGTCTAGCTCCTTGTGTGGTGGGGACCCGGGTGGTGGTGGGATAGTCTAGCTCCTTGTGTGGTGGGGACCCGGGTGGTGGTGGGATAGTTTAGCCCCTTGTGTGGTGGGGACCCGGGTGGTGGTGGGATAGTCTAGCTCCTTGTGTGGTGGAGACCCGGGTGGTGGTGGGATAGTCTAGCCCCTTGTGTGGTGGGGACCCGGGTGGTGGTGGGATAGTCTAGCTCCTTGTGTGGCGGGGACCCGGGTGGTGGTGGGATAGTCTAGCTCCTTGTGTGGTGGGGACCCGGGTGGTGGTGGGATAGTCTAGCTCCTTGTGTGGTGGGGACCCGGGTGGTGGTGGGATAGCCTAGCTCCTTGTGTGGTTCGGACCCGGGTGGTGGTGGGATAGTCTAGCCCCTTGTGTGGCGGGGACCCGGGTGGTGGTGGGATAGTCTAGCTCCTTGTGTGGCGGGGACCCGGGTGGTGGTGGTGGGATAGTCTAGCTCCTTCTGTGGCGGGGACCCGGGTGGTGGTGGGATAGCCTAGCTCCTTGTGTGGCAGGGACCCGGGTGGTGGTGGGATAGCCTAGCTCCTTGTGTGGCGGGGACTCGGGTGGTGGTGGGATAGTCTAGCTCCTTGTGTGGCGGGGACCCGGGTGGTGGTGGGATAGTCTAGCTCCTTGTGTGGTGGGGACCCGGGTGGTGGTGGGTTAGCCTAGCTCCTTGTGTGGCGTGGACCCGGGTGGTGGTGGTGGGATAGTCTAGCCCCTTGTGTGGCGGGGACTCGGGTGGTGGTGGGATAGCCTAGCTCCTTGTGTGGTGGGGACCCGGGTGGTGGTGGGATAGCCTAGCTCCTTGTGTGGCGGGGACCCGGGTGGTGGTGGGATAGCCTTGCTCCTTGTGTGGTGGGGACCCGGGTGGTGGTGGGATAGTCTAGCTCCTTGTGTGGCGGGGACTCGGGTGGTGGTGGGATAGTCTAGCTCTTTGTGTGGCGGGGACCCGGGTGGTGGTGGGATAGTCTAGCTCCTTGTGTGGTGGGGACTCGGGTGGTGGTGGGATAGTCTAGCTCCTTGTGTGGTGGGGACCCGGGTGGTGGTGGGATAGTCTAGCTCCTTGTGTGGCGGGGACCCGGGTGGTGGTGGTGGGATAGTCTAGCTCCTTGTGTGGTGGGGACCCGGGTGGTGGTGGGATAGTCTAGCTCCTTGTGTGGCGGGGACCCGGGTGGTGGTGGAATAGTCTAGCTCCTTGTGTGGTGGGGACCCGGGTGGTGGTGGTGGGATAGTCTAGCTCCTTGTGTGGCGGGGACCCGGGTGGTGGTGGGATAGTCTAGCTCCTTGTGTGGTGAGGACCCGGGTGGTGGTGGGATAGTCTAGCTCCTTGTGTGGTGGGGACCCGGGTGGTGGTGGGATAGTCTAGCTCCTTGTGTGGTGGGGACCCGGGTGGTGGTGGTGGGATAGCCTAGCTCCTTGTGTGGCGGGGACCCTGGTGGTGGTGGGATAGTCTAGCTCCTTGTGTGGTGGGGACCCGGGTGGTGGTGGGATAGTCTAGCTCCTTGTGTGGTGGGGACCCGGGTGGTGGTGGGATAGTCTAGCTCCTTGTGTGGTGGGGACCCGGGTGGTGGTGGTGGGATAGTCTAGCTCCTTGTGTGGTGGGGACCTGGGTGGTGGTGGTGGAATAGTCTAGCTCCTTGTGTGGTGGGGACCCGGGTGGTGGTGGGATAGTCTAGCTCCTTGTGTGGTGGGGACCCGGGTGGTGGTGGGATAGTCTAGCTCCTTGTGTGGTGGGGACCCGGGTGGTGGTGGTCGGATAGCCTAGCTCCTTGTGTGGCGGGGACCCGGGTGGTGGTGGGATAGTCTAGCTCCTTGTGTGGTGGGGACCCGGGTGGTGGAGGGATAGTCTAGCTCCTTGTGTGGTGGGGACCCGGGTGGTGGTGGGATAGTCTAGCCCCTTGTGTGGTGGGGACCCGGGTGGTGGTGGGATAGTCTAGCTCCTTGTGTGGTGGGGACCCGGGTGGTGGTGGGATAGTCTAGCCCCTTGTGTGGTGGGGACCCGGGTGGTGGTGGGATAGTCTAGCTCCTTGTGTGGCGGGGACCCGGGTGGTGGTGGGATAGTCTAGCTCCTTGTGTGGTGGGGACCCGGGTGGTGGTGGGATAGTCTAGCTCCTTGTGTGGTGGGGACCCGGGTGGTGGTGGGATAGTCTAGCTCCTTGTGTGGCGGGGACCCGGGTGGTGGTGGGATAGTCTAGCTCCTTGTGTTGCGTGGACCCGGGTGGTGGTGGGATAGTCTAACTCCTTGTGTGGCGGGGACCCGGGTGGTGGTGGGATAGGCTAGCTCCTTGTGTGGTGGGGACCCGGGTGGTGGTGGGATAGTCTAGCTCCTTGTGTGGCGGGGACCCGGGTGGTGGTGGGATAGTCTAGCTCCTTGTGTGGCGGGGACCCGGGTGGTGGTGGTGGGATAGTCTAGCTCCTTGTGTGGCGGGGACCCGGGTGGTGGTGGGATTGCCTAGCTCCTTGTGTGGCGGGGACTCGGGTGGTGGTGGGATAGTCTAGCTCCTTGTGTGGCGGGGACTCGGGTGGTGGTGGTGGGATAGTCTAGCTCCTTGTGTGGCGGGGACCCGGGTGGTGGTGGGATAGTCTAGCTCCTTGTGTGGCGGGGACTCGGGTGGTGGTGGGATAGCCTAGCTCCTTGTGTGGTGGGGACTTGCGTGGTGGTGGGATAGCCTAGCTCCTTGTGTGGTGGGGACTCGGGTGGTGGTGGGATAGTCTAGCTCCTTGTGTGGCGGGGACCCGGGTGGTGGTGGGATAGCCTAGCTCCTTGTGTGGCGGGGACTCGGGTGTTGGTGGAATAGTCTAGCTCCTTGTGTGGCGGGGACTTTGGTGGTGGTGGGGTAGCCTAGCTCCTTGTGTGGTGGGGACTCTGGTGGTGGTGGGATAGCCTAGCTCCTTGTGTGGTGGGGACTCGGGTGGTGGTGGGATAGCCTAGCTCCTTGTGTGGCGGGGACCCGGGTGGTGGTGGGATAGTGTAGCTCCTTGTGTGGTGGGGACCCGGGTGGTGGAGGGATAGTCTAGCTCCATGTGTGGTGGGGACCCGGGTGGTGGTGGGATAGTCTAGCCCCTTGTGTGGTGGGGACTCGGGTGGTGGTGGTGGGATAGTCTAGCCCCTTGTGTGGCGGGGACTCGGGTGGTGGTGGGATAGCCTAGCTCCTTGTGTGGTGGGGACCCGGGTGGTAGTGGGATAGCCTAGCTCCTTGTGTGGCGGGGACCCGGGTGGTGGTGGGATAGTCTAGCTCCTTGTGTGGCGGGGACTCGGGTGGTGGTGGGATAGTCTAGCTCCTTGTGTGGCGGGGACCCGGGTGGTGGTGGGATAGTCTAGCTCCTTGTGTGGTGGGGACTCGGGTGGTGGTGGGATAGTCAAGCTCCTTGTGTGGTGGGGACCCGGGTGATGGTGGGATAGTCTAGCTCCTTGTGTGGCGGGGACCCGGGTGGTGGTGGTGGGATAGTCTAGCTCCTTGTGTGGTGGGGACTCGGGTGGTGGTGGGATAGTCTAGCCCCTTGTGCGGCGGGGACCCGGGTGGTGGTGGTGGGATAGTCTAGCTCCTTTTGTGATGGGGACCCGGGTGGTGGTGGGATAGTCTAGCTCCTTGTGTGGTGGGGACCCGGGTGGTGGTGGGATAGTCTAGCTCCTTGTGTGGCGGGGACCCGGGTGGTGGTGGGATAGTCTAGCTCCTTGTGTGGTGGGGACCCGGGTGGTGGTGGGATAGTCTAGCTCCTTGTGTGGCGGGGACCCGGGTGGTGGTGGAATAGTCTAGCTCCTTGTGTGGTGGGGACCCGGGTGGTGGTGGGATAGTCTAGCTCCTTGTGTGGCGGGGACCCGGGTGGTGGTGGGATAGTCTAGCTCCTTGTGTGGTGAGGACCCGGGTGGTGGTGGGATAGTCTAGCTCTTTGTGTGGTGGGGACCCGGGTGGTGGTGGGATAGTCTAGCTCCTTGTGTGGTGGGGACCCGGGTGGTGGTGGTGGGATAGCCTAGCTCCTTGTGTGGCGGGGACCCGGGTGGTGGTGGGATAGTCTAGCTCCTTGTGTGGTGGGGACCCGGGTGGTGGTGGGATAGTCTAGCTCCTTGTGTGGTGGGGACCCGGGTGGTGGTGGGATAGTCTAGCTCCTTGTGTGGTGGGGACCCAGGTGGTGGTGGTGGGATAGTCTAGCTCCTTGTGTGGCGGGGACCCGGGTGGTGGTGGGATAGTCTAGCTCCTTGTGTGGTGGGGACCCGGGTGGTGGTGGGATAGTCTAGCTCCTTGTGTGGTGGGGACCCGGGTGGTGGTGGGATAGTCTAGCTCCTTGTGTGGTGGGGACCCGGGTGGTGGTGGGATAGTCTAGCTCCTTGTGTGGTGGGGGACCCGGGTGGTGGTGGGATAGTCTAGCTCCTTGTGTGGTGGGGACCCGGGTGGTGGTGGGATAGTCTAGCTCCTTGTGTGGTGGGGACCCGGGTGGTGGTGGTGGGATAGCCTAGCTCCTTGTGTGGCGGGGACCCGGGTGGTGGTGGGATAGTCTAGCTCCTTGTGTGGTGGGGACCCGGGTGGTGAGTGGATAGTCTAGCTCCTTGTGTGGTGGGGACCCGGGTGGTGGTGGGATAGTCTAGCTCCTTGTGTGGTGGGGACCCGGGTGGTGGTGGTGGGATAGTCTAGCTCCTTGTGTGGTGGGGACCTGGGTGGTGGTGGTGGGATAGTCTAGCTCCTTGTGTGGTGGGAACCCGGGTGGTGGTGGGATAGTCTAGCTCCTTGTGTGGTGGGGACCCGGGTGGTGGTGGGATAGTCTAGCTCCTTGTGTGGTGGGGACCCGGGTGGTGGTGGTCGGATAGCCTAGCTCCTTGTGTGGCGGGGACCCGGGTGGTGGTGGGATAGTCTAGCTCCTTGTGTGGTGGGGACCCGGGTGGTGGAGGGATAGTCTAGCTCCTTGTGTGGTGGGGACCCGGGTGGTGGTGGGATAGTCTAGCCCTTGTGTGGTGGGGACCCGGGTGGTGGTGGGATAGTCTAGCTCCTTGTGTGGTGGGGACCCGGGTGGTGGTGGGATAGTCTAGCTCCCTTGTGTGGTGGGGACCCGGGTGGTGGTGGGATAGTCTAGCTCCTTGTGTGGCGGGGACCCGGGTGGTGGTGGGATAGTCTAGCTCCTTGTGTGGTGGGGACCCGGGTGGTGGTGGGATAGTCTAGCTCCTTGTGTGGTGGGGACCCGGGTGGTGGTGGGATAGTCTAGCTCCTTGTGTGGCGGGGACCCGGGTGGTGGTGGGATAGTCTAGCTCCTTGTGTTGCGTGGGACCCGGGTGGTGGTGGGATAGTCTAGCTCCTTGTGTGGCGGGGACCCGGGTGGTGGTGGGATAGGCTAGCTCCTTGTGTGGTGGGGACCCGGGTGGTGGTGGGATAGTCTAGCTCCTTGTGTGGCGGGGACCCGGGTGATGGTGGTGGGATAGTCTAGCTCCTTGTGTGGCGGGGACCCGGGTGGTGGTGGGATTGCCTAGCTCCTTGTGTGGCGGGGACTCGGGTGGTGGTGGGATAGTCTAGCTCCTTGTGTGGCGGGGACTCGGGTGGTGGTGGTGGGATAGTCTAGCTCCTTGTGTGGCGGGGACCCGGGTGGTGGTGGGATAGTCTAGCTCCTTGTGTGGCGGGGACTCGGGTGGTGGTGGGATAGCCTAGCTCCTTGTGTGGTGGGGACTCGCGTGGTGGTGGGATAGCCTAGCTCCTTGTGTGGTGGGGACTCGGGTGGTGGTGGGATAGTCTAGCTCCTTGTGTGGCGGGGACCCGGGTGGTGGTGGGATAGTCTAGCTCCTTGTGTGGCGGGGACTCGGGTGGTGGTGGGAATAGTCTAGCTCCTTGTGTGGCGGGGACCTTGGTGGTGGTGGGGATAGTCCTAGCTCCTTGTGTGGTGGGGACTCTGGTGGTGGTGGGATAGCCTAGCTCCTTGTGTGGTGGGGACTCTGGTGGTGGTGGGATAGTACTAGCTCCTTGTGTGGTGGGGACCCGGGTGGTGGTGGGATAGCCTAGCTCCTTGTGTGGCGGGGACCCGGGTGGTCGGTGGGATAGTCCTAGCTCCTTGTGTGGCGGGGACTCGGGTGGTGGTGGGATAGCCTAGCTCCTTGTGTGGCGGGGACCTGGGTGGTGGTGGGATAGTCTAGCTCCTTGTGTGGTGGGGACCCGGGTGGTGGTGGGATAGTCTAGCTCCTTGTGTGGTGGGGACCCGGGTGGTGGTGGGATAGTCTAGCCCCTTGTGTGGTGGGGACCCGGGTGGTGGTGGGATAGTCTAGCTCCTTGTGTGGTGGGGACCCGGGTGGTGGTGGGATAGTCTAGCTCCTTGTGTGGTGGGGACCCGGGTGGTGGTGGGATAGTCTAGCTCCTTGTGTGGCGGGGACCCGGGTGGTGGTGGGATAGTCTAGCTCCTTGTGTGGTGGGGACCCGGGTGGTGGTGGGATAGTCTAGCTCCTTGTGTGGTGGGGACCCGGGTCGTGGTGGGATAGTCTAGCTCCTTCTGTGGCGGGGACCCGGGTGGTGGTGGGATAGTCTAGCTCCTTGTGTGGCGTGGACCCGGGTGGTGGTGGGATAGTCTAGCTCCTTGTGTGGCGGGGACTCGGGTGGTGGTGGGATAGCCTAGCTCCTTGTGTGGTGGGGACTCGCGTGGTGGTGGGATAGCCTAGCTCCTTGTGTGGTGGGGACTCGGGTGGTGGTGGGATAGTCTAGCTCCTTGTGTGGCGGGGACCCGGGTGGTGGTGGGATAGTCTAGCTCCTTGTGTGGCGGGGACTCGGGTGGTGGTGGGATAGCCTAGCTCCTTGTGTGGTGGGGACTCGCGTGGTGGTGGGATAGCCTAGCTCCTTGTGTGGTGGGGACTCGGGTGGTGGTGGGATAGTCTAGCTCCTTGTGTGGCGGGGACCCGGGTGGTGGTGGGATAGTTTAGCTCCTTGTGTGGCGGGGACTCGGGTGGTGATGGGATAGTCTAGCTCCTTGTGTGGCGGGGACTTTGGTGGTGGTGGGGTAGCCTAGCTCCTTGTGAGGTGGGGACTCTGGTGGTGGTGGGATAGCCTAGCTCCTTGTGTGGTGGGGACTCTGGTGGTGGAGGGATAGCCTAGCTCCTTGTGTGGTGGGGACTCGGGTGGTGGTGGGATAGCCTAGCTCCTTGTGTGGCGGGGACCCGGGTGGTGGTGGGATAGTCTAGCTCCTTGTGTGGCGGGGACCCGGGTGGTGGTGGGATAGCCTAGCTCCTTGTGTGGCGGGGACTCGGGTGGTGGTGGGATAGTCTAGCTCCTTGTGTGGCGGGGACCCGGGTGGTGGTGGGATAGCCTAGCTCCTTGTGTGGTGGGGACTCTGGTGGTGGTGGGATAGCCCAGCTCCTTGTGTGGTGGGGACTCGGGTGGTGGTGGGATAGCCTAGCTCCTTGTGTGGCGGGGACCCGGGTGGTGGTGGGATAGTCTAGCTCCTTGTGTGGCGGGGACCCGGGTGGTGGTGGGATAGCCTAGCTCCTTGTGTGGTGGGGACTCGGGTGGTGGTGGGATAGCCTAGCTCCTTGTGTGGCGGGGACCCGGGTGGTGGTGGGATAGTCTAGCTCCTTGTGTGGCGGGGACCCGGGTGGTGGTGGGATAGCCTAGCTCCTTGTGTGGCGGGGACTCGGGTGGTGGTGGGATAGTCTAGCTCCTTGTGTGGCGGGGACCCGGGTGGTGGTGGGATAGCCTAGCTCCTTGTGTGGTGGGGACTCTGGTGGTGGTGGGATAGCCTAGCTCCTTGTGTGGCGGGAACTCGGGTGGTGGTGGGATAGCCTAGCTCCTTGTGTGGCGGGGACCCGGGTGGTCGTGGGATAGCCTAGCCCCTTGTGTGGCGGGGACTCGGGTTGTGGTGGGATAGCCTAGCTCCTTGTGTGGCGGGGACTTGGGTGGTGGTGGGATAGTCTAGCTCCTTGTGTGGTGGGGACCCGGGTGGTGGTGGGATAGTCTAGCTCCTTGTGTGGTGGGGACCCGGGTGGTGGTGGGATAGTCTAGCCCCTTTTGTGGTGGGGACCCGGGTGGTGGTGGGATAGTCTAGCTCCTTGTGTGGTGGGGACCCGGGTGGTGGTGGGATAGTCTAGCTCCCTTGTGTGGTGGGGACCCGGGTGGTGGTGGGATAGTCTAGCTCCTTGTGTGGCAGGGGACCCGGGTGGTGGTGGGATAGTCTAGCTCCTTGTGTGGTGGGGACCCGGGTGGTGGTGGGATAGTCTAGCTCCTTGTGTGGTGGGGACCCGGGTGGTGGTGGGATAGTCTAGCTCCTTGTGTGGCGGGGACCCGGGTGGTGGTGGGATAGTCTAGCTCCTTGTGTGGCGTGGACCCGGGTGGTGGTGGGATAGTCTAGCTCCTTGTGTGGCGGGGACCCGGGTGGTGGTGGGATAGCCTAGCTCCTTGTGTGGTGGGGACCCGGGTGGTGGTGGGATAGCCTAGCTCCTTGTGTGGCGGGGACCCGGGTGGTGGTGGGATAGCCTAGCTCCTTGTGTGGCGTGGGACCCGGGTGGTGGTGGTGGGATAGTCTAGCCCCTTTTGTGGCGGGGACTCGGGTGGTGGTGGGATAGCCTAGCTCCTTGTGTGGTGGGGACCCGGGTGGTGGTGGGATAGCCTAGCTCCTTGTGTGGCGGGGACCCGGGTGGTGGTGGGATAGCCTAGCTCCTTGTGTGGTGGGGACCCGGGTGGTGGTGGGATAGTCTAGCTCCTTGTGTGGCGGGGACTCGGGTGGTGGTGGGATAGTCTAGCTCTTTGTGTGGCGGGGACCCGGGTGGTGGTGGGATAGTCTAGCTCCTTGTGTGGTGGGGACTCGGGTGGTGGTGGGATAGTCTAGCTCCTTGTGTGGTGGGGACCCGGGTGGTGGTGGGATAGTCTAGCTCCTTGTGTGGCGGGGACCCGGGTGGTGGTGGTGGGATAGTCTAGCTCCTTGTGTGGTGGGGACTCGGGTGGTGGTGGGATAGTCTAGCCCCTTGTGTGGCGGGGACCCGGGTGGTGGTGGTGGGATAGTCTAGCTCCTTGTGTGGTGGGGACCCGGGTGGTGGTGGGATAGTCTAGCTCCTTGTGTGGTGGGGACCCGGGTGGTGGTGGGATAGTCTAGCTCCTTGTGTGGCGGGGACCCGGGTGGTGGTGGGATAGTCTAGCCCCTTGTGTGGTGGGGACCCGGGTGGTGGTGGGATAGTCTAGCTCCTTGTGTGGCGGGGACCCGGGTGGTGGTGGAATAGTCTAGCTCCTTGTGTGGTGGGGTCCCGGGTGGTGGTGGTGGGATAGTCTAGCTCCTTGTGTGGCGGGGACCCGGGTGGTGGTGGGATAGTCTAGCTCCTTGTGTGGTGAGGACCCGGGTGGTGGTGGGATAGTCTAGCTCCTTGTGTGGTGGGGACCCGGGTGGTGGTGGGATAGTCTAGCTCCTTGTGTGGTGGGGACCCGGGTGGTGGTGGTGGGATAGCCTAGCTCCTTGTGTGGCGGGGACCCGTGTGGTGGTGGGATAGTCTAGCTCCTTGTGTGGTGGGGACCCGGGTGGTGGTGGGATAGTCTAGCTCCTTGTGTGGTGGGGACCCGGGTGGTGGTGGGATAGTCTAGCTCCTTGTGTGGTGGGGACCCGGGTGGTGGTGGTGGGATAGTCTAGCTCCTTGTGTGGCGGGGACCCGGGTGGTGGTGGGATAGTCTAGCTCCTTGTGTGGTGGGGACCCGGGTGGTGGTGGGATAGTCTAGCTCCTTGTGTGGTGGGGACCCGGGTGGTGGTGGGATAGTCTAGCTCCTTGTGTGGTGGGGACCCGGGTGGTGGTGGTCGGATAGCCTAGCTCCTTGTGTGGCGGGGACCCGGGTGGTGGTGGGATAGTCTAGCTCCTTGTGTGGTGGGGACCCGGGTGGTAGAGGGATAGTCTAGCTCCTTGTGTGGTGGGGACCCGGGTGGTGGTGGGATAGTCTAGCCCCTTGTGTGGTGGGGACCCGGGTGGTGGTGGGATAGTCTAGCTCCTTGTGTGGTGGGGACCCGGGTGGTGGTGGGATAGTCTAGCCCCTTGTGTGGTGGGGACCCGGGTGGTGGTGGGATAGTCTAGCTCCTTGTGTGGCGGGGACTCGGGTGGTGGTGGGATAGTCTAGCTCCTTGTGTGGCGGGGACTCGGGTGGTGGTGGTGGGATAGTCTAGCTCCTTGTGTGGCGGGGACCCGGGTGGTGGTGGGATAGTCTAGCTCCTTGTGTGGCGGGGACTCGGGTGGTGGTGGGATAGCCTAGCTCCTTGTGTGGCGGGGACCCGGGTGGTGGTGGGATAGCCTAGCTCCTTGTGTGGCGGGGACTCGGGTGGTGGTGGGATAGTCTAGCTCCTTGTGTGGCGGGGACTCGGGTGGTGGTGGTGGGATAGTCTAGCTCCTTGTGTGGCGGGGACCCGGGTGGTGGTGGGATAGTCTAGCCCCTTGTGTGGCGGGGACTCGGGTGGTGGTGGGATAGCCTAGCTCCTTGTGTGGTGGGGACTCGCGTGGTGGTGGGATAGCCTAGCTCCTTGTGTGGTGGGGACTCGGGTGGTGGTGGGATAGTCTAGCTCCTTGTGTGGCGGGGACCCGGGTGGTGGTGGGATAGTCTAGCTCCTTGTGTGGCGGGGACTCGGGTGGTGGTGGGATAGTCTAGCTCCTTGTGTGGCGGGGACTTTGGTGGTGGTGGGATAGCCTAGCTCCTTGTGTGGTGGGGACTCTGGTGGTGGTGGGATAGCCTAGCTCCTTGTGTGGTGGGGACTCTGGTGGTGGTGGGATAGCCTAGCTCCTTGTGTGGTGGGGACTCGGGTGGTGGTGGGATAGCCTAGCTCCTTGTGTGGCGGGGACCCGGGTGGTGGTGGGATAGTCTAGCTCCTTGTGTGGCGGGGACCCGGGTGGTGGTGGGATAGCCTAGCTCCTTGTGTGGCGGGGACTCGGGTGGTGGTGGGATAGTCTAGCTCCTTGTGTGGCGGGGACCCGGGTGGTGGTGGGATAGCCTAGCTCCTTGTGTGGTGGGGACTCTGGTGGTGGTGGGATAGCCTAGCTCCTTGTGTGGTGGGGACTCGGGTGGTGGTGGGATAGCCTAGCTCCTTGTGTGGCGGGGACTCGGGTGGTGGTGGGATAGCCTAGCTCCTTGTGTGGCGGGGACTCGGGTGGTGGTGGGATAGCCTAGCTCCTTTTGTGGCGGAGACCCGGGTGGTGGTGGGATAGCCTAGCCCCTTGTTTGGCGGGGACTCGGGTGGTGGTGGGATAGCCTAGCTCCTTGTGTGGCGGGGACTCGGGTGGTGGTGGGATAGTCTAGCTCCTTGTGTGGCGGGGACCCGGGTGGTGGTGGGATAGTCTAGCTCCTTGTGTGGCGGGGACTCGGGTGGTGGTGGGATAGTCTAGCTCCTTGTGTGGCGGGAACTCGGGTGGTGGTGCGATAGCCTAGCCCCTTGTGTGGCGGGGACTCGGGAGCTGGAAGGCAATAACATTGTAGAAATCTTCTACGTAACTAATTACAGACATATCTAATAATAAGGAATTCTTCCTAATATATGAAACGATATAGCTGACACTGCAGAATTCTTCTATAGATATTAATGAACATGAATTTGATTTTTATTATTAATATTAATTATTATTTATTTTAATTGATTGAATTTAATGAACATGAATGAAATTTGGCAAATATGGCTTCACAATAGAAAACATTAATTGGATTAATTCTACGAATTAGTAATGTTAGTAATTACTGAAGTTAATACAATTATGATGTATTAATGTTGGATAATTTCCAACAGGGGAGTTGAGCTCTGGCTCTTTGGTCCCGTCTCTCAACCGTCAATCAACTGATGTACAGATTCCTGAGCCTACTGGGCTCTATCATATCTACATTTGAAACTGTGTATGGAGTCAGCCTCCACCACATCACTGCCTAATACATTCCATTTACTGACTACTCTGACACTGAAAAAGTTCTGTCTAATGTCTGTAGCTCATTTGGGTACTCGGCTTCCACTTGTGTCCCCTTATGAGTGTACCACCTGTGTTAAATAATCAATCCTTGTCTACCCTGTCAATTCCCCTGAGAATTTTATATGTGGTGATCATGTCTCCCCGAGCTCTTCTGTTTTCCAGCGACGTGAGGTGCAGTTCACGCACCCTGTCCTCATAACTCATGCCTCTTAGTTCTGGGACTTGCCTAGTGGCGTACCTCTGAACTTTTTCCATCTTTGTCTTGTGCTTAACTCGATACAGGCTCCATGCTGGGGCCGCATACTCCAGGATTGGCCTTACATATGTGGTATACAAGGTTCTGAAGGATTCCTTACACAGGTTTCTGAAAGCAGTTCTGATGTTAGCCAGCCTCGCATAGGCCGCTGATGTTATTCTTTTGATGTGGGCTTCAGGAGACAGGTTTGGCGTGATGTCAACTCCCAGATCTTTCGTGAAGGACTTTATCTCCCATTCGGTATCCAGTGTGTGGCCTCCTAGTTCCTCCTCCTAGTTTCATTACCTAACATTTAATTGGGTTGAACTTTAGTAGCCATTTGTCGAACCATTCCTTCAGTTTGTCTAGGTCATCTTGTAGCCTCATTCTGTCTTCCTCTGTCTTTATTCTCCTCATAATTTTTTAATCATCAGCAAACATTGAGAGGAACGAGTCAACTCATTCTGGGATGTATATTTATTTACATTCTCATTTACGTATATCAGAAACAGTATAGGTCCAAGGACTGATTTCTGTGGGACTCCACTGGTGTTTCCTCGTCACTCTTGGGCCTCTCCCTTCACAGTGACTTGCTGTGTCCTGTTGCTTAGGTACTCCCTCATATAGTTGAGTACCTTCCCTTTTACTCTTGCCTGCATCTCCAGTTTGTGCAATAGTCTCTTATGTGGTACTGTGTCAAAAGCCTTCCGACAGTCCAGAAATATGCAGTCTGCCCAACCCTCTCTCTCTCTTGCCTGATTTCTTTTGCCTGGTCATAGAAATCAATTAATCCTGTTAGGCATGATTTGTCATCTCTGAACCCATGCTGATGGTGTGTTATAAAGTTCTTTTGCTCCAGATGTTCCACTAACTGTTTTCGCACAATCTTTTCCATCATCTTGCATGGAATACAAATTAGGGACACTGGCCTGTAGTTCAGTGCCTCCTGCCTATCACCCTTCATGTATATTTGGGACAACATTGGCTGTCTTCCAAATTTTTGGCAGTTCACCTGTTACCAGTGATTTGTTGTACACCATGGAGAGTGGCAGGCACAGAGCTTCTGCTCCTTCCTTTAGAATCCATGGTGAGATTCCATCCGGGCCTATAGCCTTTGTCACATCCTAATCTAGCAAGATGCCTCCTCACCTCTCCACTGGTAATCGGACCTAGTGGTGTCTAACACTTAACATAGAAAAGACCTACTACATCTTATTTGGAAGCAAATCATCGAATGCAATTCAGCTACAGATAGACAACATTAACATCAGTAATAAAAATTATAGAAAGTTTCTTGGCCTATTCCTAGACAAGAGACTCAACTTCAGCACCCACATTCAACACATAACTAAGAAAGTCTCTAAAACAGTTGGTATACTCTCCAAAAAGTATGATATTATGTTCCTAACTCTGCTCTCCTCTCACTATATTATGCACTAATCTATCCTTATTTTAATTATGGTATCTGTGCATGGGGTTCTACCTCTGCAAACCACCTTAAGTCCATCATCACCCAGCAAAAATCTGCTATCAGAATAATAACTAACTCTGCTTTCAGACAACACTCAGCTTCCTTGTTTAAATCCCTTAACTTGCTAAATATTAACTCTCTCCATACATTCTCTTGTGTCAACTACATTTACAAAACCCTGTTCTTAAATGCAAACCATACTCTGAAACTCTCCCTGGACAGATGTAATAGAACACATTATCACCACACCAGAAATAAATATCTCGTTGATATCCCGAGGGTCAAACTTAATCTGTGTAAACACTATGCAAATTAAGGGACCTAGTCTATGGAACTCACTCCCTAGTGAATTGAAAAGCTGTCAAACTTTTGCCTCATTTAAAAACAAAAACAAAAAGTACCTAATTTCATCTTCTTAGTTTCCTACACTGAGCTTTAAATTTGCTCTGTATCTAGTGTTACCCTATCTCCCAATCTTTATGTACTTAATCCAAACAACTTTATCATTGTGTTCATTGCTGTCTTCATTTATGTGCTAGCCATATGCTGTATTGTGCCAATTAATTTTTGTCAACTACCATTCAAGCTGTCATTGCAATCAATCTGAGCTACCTATGTGCTTTAATATAGCTACAATTTTCTTTCATCTTTTATTTTTTTCTTGCTATGTAACTTTTATCATTTTTAACAATTTTGTAAGTATTTACCTACTTAATTTTTTTTTAGATTAAGGACCAGCCCAAAACGCTGCGCGTGCTAGTGCTATACAAAAATGAAATTACTATGCTATGTATCCTCACAATCCCAAAGTACCTTCTTGTATGTAAATAAATAAATAAATAAATAAATAAATAAATAAATAAATACAATGCCTAAAGCCACTATTACGCAAAGCGTTTCGGGCAGGAAAAACACTAAAGACTAAAACTTAATACTAATTGAGATTAAAGTATAAACTGAGTTGAGAAAATAAAAAATATAAAAGGGGGGAACATGGCAGAAAAATAGCAAAAACACAATTTGGTCGACAAACAGCATTGTTTAAAAATAGCAGACATGGGTTGACATTTAGGGGTAAGGTAGGTTACAGGGAGTTAATTAAAATAAATAAATAATAAATAAATAAATATGTTTATTCAGGTAAGGTACATACATACAAGTGATGTTACATTAATGGATTGATATATAGATAGAGCTAGTACATACAATGCCTAAAGCCACTATTACGCAATGCGTTTCGGGCAAGAAAAACATTAATATCTAGAACTTAATACTAATTGAGCATAAAGAATAAAAAGTGTTGAAAACAAATACAAATAAAGATAAAAAAAAGGGGGAACATGACTGAAAAAGCAGCACAAATACAATAGGTTGACAAACAGTGTTGATTAAAAAAAAAAATAATAATAATAAAATAAAAAACAGACATGGGTTGACAATAAAGGAGTGAGGTGGGTTACAGGGAATTTATTAGGTAGTGTTTAGTTTTTATCTTAAACTGGTTGAGAGAGGTACAGTCTTTAACATGGTTGGGAAGGTCATTCCACATTCTGGGTCCCTTGATTTGTAGAGCATTTCTAGTTTGATTAAGTCGTACTCTAGGAATATCAAAACTGTATTTATTCCTGGTGTGGTGCTCATGGGTTCTGTTACAACCTTCAATGAAGCTTTTCAGGTCAGGATTGGCATTACAGTTCAGCGTTTTATATATGTATAATACACAAGAGAGAATGTGCAGTGACTTAATATCTAACATATTCAGAGATTTGAGTAAGGGTACCGAGTGATGTCTGGGGCCAGAGTTGGTTATTGTCCTAATAGCAGCTTTGTGTTGGGTAATGAGAGGACGTAAATGATTTTGGGTAGTAGAACCCCAAGCACAAATACCATAGTTGAGGTATGGATAGATGAGGGAGTAATAGAGAGTAACCAGGGCAGGGCGGGGTACATAATATCTGATCTTAGAAAGAATGCCAACAGTTTTTGAAACTTTTTTTGATATATTTAGAATGTGACCCTGGAAATTCAGCTTGTGGTCGATGAGAACGCCAAGGAATTTGCCATCTAATTTGTTACAAATTTGGGTATTGTTTATTTTGAGATTTATCTGATTAGAGGATTTATTGCCAAACAGAATATAAAACGTTTTGTCAATGTTAAGGGTGAGTTTGTTGGCAGTTAGCCAAAGATGGACTTTCTCTAGCTCAGTATTTACTGTGGCATTTAGAGCAAGGGGGTCAGGACTGGAGTAAATGAAGGTTGTGTCGTCAGCAAATAGAATTGGTTTGAGGTGTTGGGAGGCATTTGGAAGGTCATTAATGTAGATGAGAAAGAGGAGAGGGCCAAGTATGCTGCCCTGAGGAACACCAATGTTGATGGGTAGGGTGGAAGAAATTGTATTATTCACAGAAACATACTGGAGCCTGTCAGTAAGATAAGATTTGAGGTATTGCAGGGAGTGTCCTCTGACTCCATAATGATGTAATTTAAGAAGAAGGTTTTGATGGTTGACAGTGTCAAAAGCCTTACGCAGGTCCACAAATAACCCAACAGGAAACTCCTTTTTATCAAGAGCTGCGTGAATTAAGTTAATCATACTAATAAGTGCATCGTTAGTGCTTTTTTTGGGTCTGAAGCCATATTGACAAGAGCTAAGTATATTGTGTTTGGCTAGAAAAGAGTAAAGCTGCTTGTAGATTAGCTTTTCGAATATTTTTGACAAGTTAGGCAGGATTGATATAGGTCTGTAGTTGTTAACATCAGTGAGATCACCACATTTGTAGACAGGGGTTACTCTTGCTTTTTTTAGAATGTCAGGAAAGGTTTGGAGTTCAAGTGACTTGTTGAAGAGCAATGCAATAGCAGGGGCTAGAGATCTGGAGGCTTTTTTGTAAATTAAAGTTGGTATCTCCTCGAGGGCACTAGACTTGGTTTTAAGGGAAAGGATTATTTCATTGACATCAGTGGAACTAGTAGGCTTTAGGTACAGAGACTGTGGATAGTTACCTGTAAGATAGTCCTTAACATCAGTACAGGAAGATGGAATATCATTTGCAAGGGATGACCCAATGGAAGAGAAGAACCTATTGAACTCAATAGCAGAATCAGAAGCTGAAAGCTGACCAACGTTATTGGAAAGGAGTGTTGGTTTGTTATTTAAAATCTTCTTTGATCCCAATATTTGTGAAATTGTGCTCCAAGTTTTTTTAATGTTGCTCTTTATTTGGGTAAATTTATCTTCATAGTATTTAGTTTTGGCTCGTCTAATTATTTTAGATAGCAATAACGAGTAATTCTTTGAGAATTCTTTGGAGACTGTTCCTAGCCTATACTTCTTCTCAAGGTCGTGTTTTTTGATAATGGATTTAAGTATTCCCTTTGTAAGCCAAGGATTGTTAAGTCTTTTGCTTGTGACTTGTTTTGTAAGCATAGGACAGTGGGTGTTATAAAGGCTAAGAGTTGTTTGTAGAAAAGATTTCACTGCTAGGTTGATGTCCCCTATGTTACCTAACTCGGACTCCCAGTTGACATTATCAGCAGCAGTTATAAAATTGTTTATAGCAGTTTCATTGTGCAGCCTAAAGCTTAACTCCCTTGTCTCTAGAGGTGGTTTGCTAATGTTAGTTAAGAGAAATGTGGGGTAATGGTCTGTAGTGCTATCGGTGATTATACCTGAAGTAAGCGGAGAGGTTATGTTGGTCCAGATGTGATCTAGAGTCGTAGCAGTACTATCAGTGATTCTAGTTGGTCTAGTGATTAAGGGTATGAGGAAGCAGGAATTCATACAGTTGAGGAAGCTAACAGCAGTAGGGTGTTCAGGCTCGCAGAGGTCAATATTAAAGTCCCCTGCGATAATTAGATGGTTTTTGTTCAATCTGTTATCTAGTATTAGATTTCTAAGGTTTGAGTTGAATTCAGACACATCAGTGTTAGGAATTCTATAGACTGCACCCACAGACAGGACAGACTCGGCACCCTTGACTCTGAAACTGGCGAAGATATACTCCCCACAGCGGTCTCTAGTTCTAATTATTTTTAAGCATGTTAGTTCTTGGTGGTAGTAAAGAGCAGTACCACCACCTCTCTGCATTTGACGACAGTTGTGAATTGCCGAGTAGTTAGGCATGTTAAAGAGTTGAGTATTATCCTCTTTCAACCACGTTTCAGTAAGTATAATAAAAGAGAATTTGTTGTCAATAGTTTCAATCAAGGCACTAACATCATCGAAGTGTTTACCTAGGGATCTAACGATCAAGTTGATTACAGAGATATTGAGCTTATCTGTTAATACATTGTTTACATCATGTGCTGTAAAATATCTGCAATTTTGATCATTGAAGTGATGATTGTCATAGATAGTGGATAAGAGGTTTAGTTCTGGGTCTATACTTGTCTGCATAAAAAGGCTGATTGCAGGAAAACAAGGTAAGAATGGCAAATTACAAAATAGAAAACAAAGAAAAAAGTAGATTAAAAATTCTAAAGTAAAATAAACTTAATGGTAATTTTAAGTAAAAAGAAAAAAAAAAAAAAAAAAAAACTTAATGGGAACTAGGAATGTAAAAAATTAACTAGAATAATTAATAACAATAGATGACCAAAAAAGTAAAAAAACAATTATGAAATCTATAAGATAATAAGCTTGCTTACTATACTATTATAAGTACACTATAATTGAATACTAAAGTTACACTAAAACAAACTGAGGTAGTTTAAATAGAGATGCACTCAGGAACATTGGATAATGAAGTTAATACTAGAGGACACAGGCAAAGCCAGTGTACTATGGAACATGGGAGTAAAAAGAAAAAAAAGACAATAATAAAGATGACAATATTATTCTTTTTATTTTTTTTTTTTTTTTAAACTAAAGTTAAAACCTTTTGAAGGGAAAGGCAGAGCTAGAGTACACAAAGGTAGTTATATGAGATTATAATCTGAATTCAGGCTATACAGCAGCTATCCCACAGTCACTGAGGAAAGAATTAAGGTGAGCGTCTGTGGTTATTGAATAGGTTTTTCCAGTGTCAGTCCTCCTAGCTATAATTTTACCATCTCGCACAAAACAGTGTTTAATTGTAGGGGAATTTTTGCAGAAGCCACGCAGTTTAAAAAAGAGATTTTGCCTGCACCTGGTCAGACATTCATTCACATAAACAGTGGATTTACTAGCAACTGCAGATGAGATAAGATCAGTCTTGCGGGAGCAGCTATCTAATTTTAAACGAATACGCCTATTATTAGTACCAGATGATTTGGTACCCACTCTATAAGCTGCTTTGATGTCATTTTTTTGGATCGAATAATTCAACTTATCCTGCAATACTTTGATCACAATGGCAGCACAGTCTTCACCATCAGTTTCTTGGGGAAAATCACGTGAAGAGATAATTACCGATTCAAGTAGTTTATGTTGGTCTGTCTCGTCTTGGGTAACAGTGTGTTGTTGTTGTAGGTTGTTCAGATGGTTCTCAAACTGTTGCAATATTTCTTCCTGTTTTTTAGTGGTTGCATCTGGATTAAAGTTTTTAACTGTGTTCTTGAGAATGCTTAATTCTTGTTCGAGGTTGACGACTGTGGTAGATAGATCTTGATTGTTCTTGTGTAAGTCTACAACTTCATTCTGCAAAGATAATAATGAGCCTTGCAGGTTCATTATTAAGGCCGACTGCTCTTTGATTAGGTAGTGCTTAGTTTTTATCTTAAACTGGTTGAGAGAGGTACAGTCTTTAACATGGTTGGGAAGGTCATTCCAAATTCTAGGTCCCTTGATTTGTAGAGCATTTCTAGTTTCATTAAGTCGTACTCTTGGAATATCAAAAAGGTATTTGTTTCTGGTGTGGTGCTCATGGGTTCTGTTACAACCTTCAAGGAAGCGTTTAAGGTCAGGATTGGCATTATAGTTCAGCGTTTTATATATATAAAATACACATGAGAGGATGTGCAGTGACTTAATATCTAACATATTCAGAGATTTGAGTAGGGGTACCGAGTGATGTCTGGGGCCAGAGTTGGATATTGTCCTAACAGCAGCTTTGTGTTGAGTAATTAGAGGACGTAAATGATTTTGGGTAGTAGAACCCCAAGCACAAATGCCATAGTTGAGATATGGATAGATGAGGGAGTAATAGAGAGTCACCAGGGCAGGGCGGGGTACATAATATCTGATCTTAGAAAGAATGCCAACAGTTTTTGAAACTTTTTTTATATATATTTAGAATGTGTCCCTGGAAATTCAGCTTGTGGTCAATGAGAATGCCAAGGAATTTGCCATCTAATTTGTTACAAATTTGGGTATTGTTTATTTTGAGATTGATTAGAGGATTTATTGCCAAACAAAATACAGAAAGTTTTGTCAATGTTGAGGGTGAGTTTGTTGGCAGTTAGCCAACACTGACGTCAATGAGATAATCCTTTCCCTTAAAACCAAGTCTAGTGCCCTCGAGGAGATACCAACTTTAATTTACAAAAAAGCCTCCAGATCTTTAGCCCCTGCTATTGCATTGCTCTTCAATAAGTCACTTGAACTCCAAACCTTTCCAGGTATTCTAAAAAAACCGAGAGTAACCCCTGTCCACAAATGTGGTGATCTCACAGATGTTAACAACTACAGACCTATATCAATCCTGCCAAACTTGTCAAAAATATTTGAAAAACTAATCTACAAGCAGCTTTACTCTTATCTAGCCAAACACAATATACTTAGCTCTTGTCAATATGGCTTCAGACCCCAAAAAAGCACTAACCATGCACTTATTAGTATGATTAACTTGATTCATGCAGCTCTTGATAAAAATGAGTTCCCTGTTGGGTTATTTGTGGACCTGCGTAAGGCTTTTGACACTGTCAACCACCAAAACCTTCTTCATAAATTTACATCATTATGGAGTCAGAGGACACTCCCTGCAATACCTCAAATCCTACCTTACTGACAGGCTCCAGTATTTTTCTGTGAATAATTCAATTTCTCCCACCCTACCCATCAACATTAGTGTTCCTCAGGGCAGCATACTTGGCCCTCTCCTCTTTCTCATCTACATTAATGACCTTCCAAGTGCCTCCCAACACCTCAAACCAATTCTATTTGCTGACGACACAACCTTCATTTACTCTAGTCCTGACCCCCCTTGCTCTAAATGCCACAGTAAATACTGAGCTAAATAAAGTCCATCCTTGGCTAACTGCCAACAAACTCACCCTTAACATTGACAAAACTTTCTATATTCTGTTTGGCAATAAATCCTCTAATCAATCTCAAAATAAACAATACCCAAATTTGTAACAAATTAGATGGCAAATTCCTTGGCGTTCTCATTGATCACAAGCTGAATTTCAAGGGACACATTCTAAATATATCAAAAAAAGTTTCAAAAACTGTTGGCATTCTTTCTAAGATCAGATATTATGTACCCCGTCCTGCCCTGGTGACTCTCTATTATTCCCTCATCTATCCATATCTCAGCTATGGTATTTGTGCTTGGGGTTCTACTACCAAAAATCATTTACGTCCTCTAATTACTCAACACAAAGCTGCTATTAGGACAATATCCAACTCTGGCCCCAGACATCACTCGGTACCCCTACTCAAATCTCTGAATATGTTAGATATTAAGTCACTGCATGTTCTCTCATGTGTATTATACATATATAAAACGCTGAACTGTAATACCAATCCTGACCTCAAAAGCTTCATTGAAGGTTGTAACAGAACCCATGAGCACCACACCAGAAATAAATACAGTTTTGATATCCCAAGAGTACGACTTAATCAAACTAGAAATGCTTTACAAATCAAGAGACCCAGAATGTGGAATGACCTTCCCAACCATGTTAAAGACTGTACCTCTCTCAACCAGTTTAAGATAAAAACTAAACACTACCTAATAAATTCGCTGTAACCTACCTCACTCCTCTATTGTCAACCAATGTCTGTTTTTTTTTAAACACCGCTGTGTGTCGACCTGATTATATTTGTGCTGCTTTTTCAGCCATGTTCCCCCCTTTCTTATTTTTATTTTTTCTCAACACATTTTATACTTTAAACTCAATTAGTGTTAAGTTTTAGTCTTAGTGGTTTTCCTGCCCGAAACGCTTTGCATAATAGTGGCTTTAGGCATTGTATGTACTAGCTCTATCTATAAACCCATCAATTTTTGTAAAAATCTCTTCTATGTATTTACCTTACCTGAATAAACATTTATTTATTTATTTATTTATTTATTTATTTATTTATTTATTTATTTATAGTAGTAATACTGGCTGACCTACTGCCTACTCTAATACTAACATAATAAGAAATATACTAACGAGATATATATATGTGTACTGGGCCTACTTGGCCTAGTCATCAAGGGACAATGGGAGGGGAAATAATGATCTACCTTTATCACTCCTGTCCATCGACGCCTGTCCTCCGATGGTAGAAGTTACACGGTTCCCTGGTCGTTCCACGGTGTTCCGGTTGTGTGTCACAGGTCCTCAGGCATCGTGGAGAAATCACGTTTTCGTAGTACCTAATCCCTGGATTCAGGTCTTCCAAACTGGTCCAACCAGTGGTCACTGAGCATGTCACTGTCCACAATCGCTCCTTCAACGAGACATTTTCTCCTGGATCTGGATGCGGTGCCTTCCCTTCAGGAACTCAGTAGATGTGACCTGGTCACTGCAGCACTGCACGTCGTACCAGAGCGGACTCGCAGGGCGCCAGACTTGCCCTCCCAGAGTCGCCGTTCACCTTCCGACGCCGACTAACAGCCACGAGTATTTGACACTTCTTTGCCCACTAAACTCGGCTTCTTCGTATTCTGCGGAAGTACAGTATCTTCTGCGACAATGGTAGACTGCCTATGGCTGCTCAGATCCACTGAGCGAGGCTCCCAGAACCTCCAATCTCGGGAGCTCACTGACGCACTTCTGCTCGCGTCAAAAATCTGTTAAACTCTGCTTGGCGCAGTGACCTGCAGCTTTTGCCAGGCCTCCTGGTGACGTCATACCAGGCTCTGATTGGTCAGTCACGTCACGTGACCTCAGCCAGCCAATTGCCAGCCTGTTGGCGTCTTCACGTCTAGGCGCCAAATCATATAAATGTCGTCATTTTGTATGTACAAAGGGCATAACCCCTCCCCCTTTGCCTGCAAATCTTATAAATGATAATTTCTCCATAAATATGTTATCTATCCAATAGCCTCTCATATGAAATGACTCCCTGCATCTCAGGGAACCTGCAAGGTAAGTGGATATGACTCTTAACGCTGGCTCTGCCGGAAGAAATAGGAGAGGCCACTGTAACATACCCCTCCCTTTAAGATAAGTCATATTGGTTAGTAAATCCGTGAAAGGGCAGCCGCTATCACGTTCTCTCTTCCTTTAATGTATCTGATTTCCAACCAGTACTCTTGCAACAGTAGGGACTATCTTGGCAGCCTTTGGTTCGAGTTCTTTATTTTGTGCCCGAACGTCAAGGGGATATGATCGGTGAACACTCGCGCCGGTCTCGTACCTCTACCCACATAGACATTGAAATGTTTCAGTGCCGTGATCAGGGCAAAGGCTTCCTTCTCCACTGTACTATAAGCTCGCTGGTATTTCTCGAACTTTTTCGAGTGGAATGTCACTGGACGGTGAACTCCGTTCTTCTGAGCTCACATGACTCCTATCCCTACGTCGACATACAAAATATACTCTGACTCGAAGTCAGGTGAGATCAACACTGGTGCTTCTGTTAACAATTTGTTCATCTTCTCGAATGACTCTTGACACGCTTCACACCACTTCCATCTAACCTTCTTAGATAACAATTTTGTCAGAGTGTGTGCCACTGTCGAGAAGTTCTTACAAAATCCGCGATAATACCCTATCATCCCAAGGTATCGTAACAGCTCTTTCCTCGTCGTGGGAATCGGATATTCCTTGATAGCCACCACCTTCTGTTCCACGGGAGCTACTTTTCATTGGCCCACGACAAAACCCTAAATACTCTAATCGGGCCTTCCTGAACTCGCTCTTGGCAAGATTAAGTTCTTGGCGTCGGGCTTGCTTCTTCCAACCTTCAGAATAATTCTCTCAGTCGATTCATGTGTTCCTTCTAGCTGTCGGCATACAGAACTACATCATCAATGTACACGGTGCAACCTGTCATTCCTCGTAGCACTTCATTCATCATCTTTTGAAAACAATTTCCGCTGTTCTTCATGCCAAACGGAAGTACTTTGTACTAGTACAAACCGTTCGGAGCAGTGAATGCACAGATCCTTCTTGCACTAGGAGACAAAGGAATTTGGAAGTAGCCTTTCAGCAGGTCGACTTTGGAAACAAACCTGGCTTTTCCCACTTGGTCGATGCAGTCACTTATTCGAGGCATATGGTGGGAATCTGAAACAGGGATGGAATTCACTTTGCGATCATCGGTGCAAAAGCGAAACGAGCCGTCATTCTTCTTCACTAACACTAACACTCCACTCACTGTTGCTAGGCTCTGCAAGATCAATTGCTAGTAAATATTCCACCTCCTGTTGCGTGATCTTCCTCTTCTCAGGACTGACCCGATATGCGCTCTGCTTGATTGGCTTTCCACGCTTCACGTCCACATCGTGCACCACAACTCTTGTGCCGTCAGGGACCAGCTGTGAAGAGCTAGACCTTATTAGGGTCACTAGGTCTCCTCTCTGCCTATCGTTCAGATGATGTAGCTTCTCTTCCAGGTGCACCAAACTCTGTATTAGAAAGACACGTACCAACGACACGGGCCCACTTTCCTTCCTGTGCCGGCAACTCTTGGTTCATTCCCATATATAGACCCATCTTCTCTCTTGACTGTGTCGTTTTCTTCCAATTCGCGCTCCCCTGTTCTTGGAAGTATGGCTTCAAACAGTTGATGTTACATACATGTGTCTTGTGGGGGCGATTCAGCTTGCTGATTTCGTAGTTTACAGGATCTACTCGCCTGACCACCGATTATGGACCACCAAAGCGTGATTCCGTCATTCTACCTCTCTCTGGTAGCAGCATCATCACTCTGGCTCCCACCGCGAACTCCCTCGGGACAACATTCTTGTCGTACCAAATCGACATCTTCTCTTGAGCTGTATTCAGGTGCTCAGCAGCCAGCTTCTTCGCCGTTTTCAACCGTTCCGGGAATTTCCGCACATACTCTTCCACGGTCATTAATGACTCCCTCGACGTCAACTGCTCCTTTAATATCAACAACGGACTTCTTACTTCGTGTCCAAACACTAGTTGGAACGGAGAGAATCCCAGAGACTCTACCACAGGATCTCTGAGCGCAAACAGGGCTGGACAGATAGCTTCATCCCACTCTGCTACCTGTTCCGCACAATACAGTCGCAAAACGGCTTTCAGGGTGGAGTGGAACCTCTCAATCGCTCCTTGCGACTGAGGTCTGTAAGGTGATGATCGTAATTGTGTTATTCCCCAGCATGCAATAGCCTGCCTAAACCACTTCATTTGGAAAACGTTTCAGCAATCGGACTGAATTTCCTTGGGTACTCGTACCCAAGAGAAGAATCGCTGAAGGTGTCCCATATCGCATCTCGATGTCGCCTTCCGCACTGGGATCGCTTCCGGAAGTCTCGTCGAAGCACACATGATGGTCAGCAAGTAACTATTTCCTCTTTTTGTTCTAGGTAAGAGTCCCACAACGTCGATTATTAGGCGTTCGAACACCTGGCCAAACGCAGTTACTGGAACTAAAGGTGCTTTCGGGATGGCAGGGACGTTCTTTTCCGCCCTTTGGCACGGTAAGCATGTCTTGCAGACTCTCCTTTCATCCACGTCCATGCCCGGCCAATAAAATTGTTCCCAAATCCGGCTTAAGGTCTTGATCACTCCCAAGTGACCTGCGGGATTCACTGAGTGGATCCATTGTTCAGTTAGTTCATTTATCAGCCTAAGTGACAACAGAGAGGAATGTGCTGTTATACTTGAGAGAGACATAGACAGGAGTGCTAAACTAGGCTGTTGATTAGCTTACTTTAACGTGTCACTTAAGGACATTAAAGTAATGTCAAGATTGTTTTTATGTATTAGATTTAGTTCTTTATGAATAGTTTTGTTATTGTTGCCAAAGAATCTGTCTTTCTGTCAATACCTTCCAATATTATTGCCACATATATTCTGTAACATGTTGAACTGTTCTTGAGATCTTCAATGAAGGCTTTTGGATTCGAAGCTGATTCATAGTCGCACACATCAAATCAAATTTGGATTGAGCACTCGAGAGCTACCCTTATTATTGCACTGGCAGTCGAGGAGCTCAACGATCTAGTGGATTAGGATTCCCATTGTTAGAACCCTGGCGTTTGTCCTCGCCTATCTATTTTCAGCGTTAATGTATGAGCTGCCCTTACATTTAATATGCTGGCTTGTGCAGTCCTTACTGACTGAGGACATTTGTATTAATGTTCAAATCCTTTTAAGGAAGGAAACAAAGAAAAATCTCCCAACTGATAATCAACAAAAGTGCAAAGACCTAACCCCTTCTTCCCTTAGTTTTATAATCTTTATTTAAACATTACACTTTTAAATTCGTAGGTCATTATCTGCCTTAACTGAATCCAAGATGATGCTTTATGAGAAATCTTCATTTTCTTAAGTGTTCTAAGAGACGTTTCCTTGCAAGCTTCTCTAGCGCCTAACTGAGAATGGTCGATAATGAAGCTACTGTGTAGTTTAGTGGCTCCGGTGTCCTTTCTTTCTGGTACATTGACTGTCTTCCATTCCTTTGACAACTCCTACTTTTTCAGTTTTGAGTCGAAGAGTTAATGGGAGGCTCAAGTCCACAGCTACATCTTTCAGTCTCTACAAATACTATTTGTTGTTAGAAGTACAATGTTGGGTGAGTGTTTATGACTCACATGTTACTTAAGAACATAAGAATAAAAATAACTGCGGAAGGCATATTTGCCCATACGAGGCAGCGCCTATCTATAACCACCCAATCCCACTCATATACATGTCGAACCCACATTTGAAACAATTTAGGGACCCAACCTTCACCAAGTTATCCGGTAATTGGTTCCACAAATCAACAACCCTGTTACTGAACCAGTATTTACCCAATGTCTTTCCTAAATATAACCTTATCATTATTCCCATTACCAATGGGAATAAAATATATTCCCATTGTTTCGTGTTCTGTCTTGTGTTGACACTTCTTGTTCTTGTTTGTTGTTTTAGACTTAGTTACGCAGAACGAAATGTCCATGTAGCACGGGCTATGGTGAGCCCGTAATTGAGTTCGGTTATTCGCGATGACCTTGTTACTGTGATATATGGGTCAACGTGTTAAATGGAGGTTGGGATTCCTTCTTTTTTCCTGTTTCTTTCCCGCTTCTGTTTTTAGTACACTGGTTTTAGTCTTGTTTTATTAACATTATCTTGGTGGCGGATGTAGATGCAGAATGCTCACTAATGAGTCCCATTCCTCAACGGCTTTTCTAATCATTGTAGTCGCGGTGGAATGTGCATCTAATGCAGCTGCTGTCGTTGGATTAATGTTGAGTTTGATGCTCAGGGCTTCAGTAGCTTCACATTCCAGTAAGTAGTACAAAAGTGGTGCCTCTGTTTCTGTTCCACAGATATGACACTTATTAACTATTGGGTTTATTACCTCCCAGCAGCACTTGTAACCAAGTCTGAGTCTGTGTATGGCTACTGCAATGTCTCTGGATATCTTTTTGCCAGGCTTGAAAGAGTAGTACCCAGTGGCTTGTTCGTACTATATCACAGTGGATCTTCCTTCCGCTACTTTGGCTCTGTGGCAACTTTTGATAGTTGGGAGTATTTTCTTCTTGATTTGCTCCTTATTCTGTGGAAAAACTTGGAGGTATTTGAACCTGTACAACAGGTAGAGCAGTGGAAGTTTTTGCTAGTGAGTCTGCCTTTTCATTACCATCTATGCCAATTTGACTTGGTATCCAATTTAGGGTGATTGACAGCCCTAGATTATGGGCTTCTTTTCCTATATGTTGGATTTCTGTGAAGAGTTGTATATTATCTCTGTGCTGACTGGATAACAATGCCTGGAGCGAAGATTTAGAGTCGGCATGAATGATGACATCATGTAACTTATTCTCAATTGTATAGTTTATGGCTTTCTTCAGGGCATATAATTCTGTTTGCAATGTTGAGCACCCACTGTTCATGCTCCAGTAAGCTTCATAGTTGGTAGTGTAAACTGCTGCCCCAGCAGAACCTCTTTCTTGATCAACTGATCCGTCTGTGAAGATGTGAGTCGTTGTAGGTCTTGAGATGGTTTCCATTTGTCGTTCTATGGCTGCTTTGAGCCTCTGCGGGTCACATGCTGATTTTGTAACTGATAATCCTTCAATGATGATATTTAGACTCGATTATTCCCATGGAGGAGGCTGCCGAAAGTGTTGATATGGTCTACCTTCTCCTTTGTATTTAATGGTCCATTTCAAGTCCACTTTCTCTAGAATCTTGAGCAGATTATCCGTCCATGTGCTTGTTCTTTATTGAAGGTTTCTCTGAAGCGATCTGTGTATGCTGTCTTTGATTGACAGTCTGGCGGTGGTGCCAACAAGTTTTGCTGTTATGGCGGCTATCCTTCGTTTGATCCTGTTTTCTAAGGCTGGTAAGTTGGTTTCCATTCTTAGATTCTCTCGACGCGTCCATATAGGTGATCCCATCATAGTTCTGAGACCATCATAATAAGGGATTGATTGATAAAGATTAAGCCACCCAAGAGGTGGCACGGGCATGAATAACCCGTAAATAATAAGGGAATTTGTTGTTGTTTGAGATTTAGCTACTCAGAACGAAATGTCCATGTAGCACGGGCTATGGTGAGCCCGTAATTGAGTTCGGTTATTCGCGATAACCTTGTTTCTGTGATATTTGTTTTTGTTTTAATGGAGGACGGGATTCCTCCTTTTTCCCTGTTTGTTTATCACTTGTGTTTTAGTGCACTGGTTTTAGTCTCGATTTATTAACATTATCTTGGTGGGGGATGTAGATGCACCTGTACAACTCTACGCTCCCAATACATACACTTTACCATACACCTTTACTTGCACCTCAATATACACATCTGCACACATGCTACACAGGCTCCCCCCCCCCCTATACTAAGCCATACACCCCCCCCCCATTCATCACACGGAGACGTAGAACGTCCGCGAGCGGGGCACCTCTCACCCCTTGAGACGGTACCCCCGCCCGCACCTGGGACAGCTGGCCACAGGTGGCTCATCTGTCCAGGTGGCGCGGACGCCCTACATCTCCTCTACTGAGGTTGTCCAAGACACAGCTGACGGCTGGCTCCCTCACTGGTGCAAGGCCAGACACACTAACATTCCTCCTCCTACAGTACTATTTGTGGTGTTATTACACTATATACACACATTATATATAAGTATCCACATGTCTTGTTCACCATAACTGTACAACTAAGCTGGTATGGTGACCAAGCAGCATAGTGGCCACTGCATGACAAGTCACACAGCAGCCACCTGACGACAGCCTCACTCACTCACTCACCAAAATGGCTCCTCCCAACAAACTCCTTTTGCTGTTATTTCACTCTATACACAAGTTATGTATAAGTATCTACATTTGTGTTCACCATAGTGAACCATTAAGCTGGTATGGTGGTTCAGACAATAACATGTTGCCACACACCACCCAGCAGACGACGCTATCTCTATCCCTCCCTCCCTCACCAACAATATTCCTCCCACCACACTATGCACATCAATAATTCTAACCACAATCCTGTTATTATCAGAATCCTGGTCACTTGTTCACATAAATGAATAATTTTCCACATGTTTATTTTGTAAAGGAACAGAGAAGTCGTTTAAAGAATTTTAGATGGACTAAATAATGGCTTGTGAATAGTTTAAACAGTATTTATTCACTGATATCTGAACATTGTACAGTCTTTATAACAGTCAGGCTCTTCTGTAATACTATCATATCTAAATAATAAAAGATACTGATATATTTTGACATTTTTAGGCAATGCTGTGGTCACAAGATGAACAACAATGCTGTTAGCTCAAGCTGCGTGTGCCAGCCTTGGTTGCTCACTCAGTACTGAGGCTCTTACACCCTGGAATGTTGCCCACGATTTGTTCTAAAAGTGGCGTCTGTTTAGGAGAGCCCTGAGGAAGCTGATGTGAACTTTGTGTAGCCGCGGACGTGTTGAATGATACGCTATACCTATGAGAGCCCTGACACCCGTTGTGCACCACCTGTTGAGAGCCCTGACACCCGTTGTGCACCACCTGTTGAGAGCCCTGACACCCGTTGTGCACCACCTGTTGAGAGCCCTGACACCCGTTGTGCACCACCTGTTGAGAGCCCTGACACCCGTTGTGCACCACCTGTTGAGAGCCCTGACACGCGTTGTGCACCGCCTGTTGAGAGCCCTGACACCCGTTGTGCACCACCTGTTGAGAGCCCTGACACCCGTTGTGCACCACCTGTTGAGAGCCCTGACACCCGTTGTGCACCACCTGTTGAGAGCCTCTGGGCGCGTTGAGCAGTGTAGTGGCTAGGTACTAAACTATCGTCTATTATTTTAACAGAAACATTTCTAAGTAAAGACATACCAGACTTTACAACTTAGCCGGTTATACAGCCATTCACAACTGTAGGCCAAATAAAAAAGGAGGTGGCACAGTTATCTATTACCAAAATACCTTCATTTCCAGTAGTGTCATTAGTGATAGAGACGAATACTGTGAATATACCTTTTGCTCAGTTCTCGATTAAATCCCTTAAATCCTCCTTGACTATTGGAGCTATCTATAGATTTCCCAATAATAATATAATTGCATTCTCAGATAACCTAAGGAATCTTATCATAAACAACAAGCTCAACAAATGTCATATCATTCTAGGAGGTGACTTCAGTATTGACCTGTGTCAACAAAATAACTCTCAAGTCGATTATTTCCTAAAAAGCTTGCTCTCCTGAATGCTAATCCCCACAATCACCAAGTCCACCCGAATCGCTCAAACATCCGCTACTACATTGGATCACTTATGGACTAACATAACAGCTCCCCTTGCATCTGGTATAATCACTGACAGAACCACTGACCACTGTCCTAACTTCCTCATCGCAAACATGGACATAACACCACCAGACACCAAGAAACTTACCTTCAGACTACACAGTAAAGCAGCAATAGGCAATCTCACAAATGTACTTCACAATATTAAATGGGAATCTGAATTCAATAATACCCAGGATATAAATTCATTAGCCAGCATCTTCCTTTCCAAAACTCTAAGCCTCTACAACACTCGCTGTCCTCTTCTCACCAACCAAGTAACTGCAAAAAGATTAAACAACCCCTGGCTCACAAGTGACATATTCAAAGCATTCAACAAGAAACATTCATATGAAAAAAACTTAGGATGGGCCTAGTTACAAAAGAAGTAGTTAAGAGATACTCATCAAGGCTTACCAGTATAATAAGACCAGCGAAAATTTCCTATTATGAGAGTAGATTCAAAGAAGCAAAAGGAAACATGAAAAGCACATGGAAAGCCATCTCTAACATCCAACGATCTAAACAGCAAACACATATCAAGCAGATGAAACTCTCCAAGGATGGTTATACACCTGCAACAGATTTTGAAACGTCAACAGAATTTAATAGCTTCTTTTCATCAGTTGATGCCAACCTTGCCAGAAAAATCCCGCAGACCCAAACACATGTTACTACTTATCTTTCAGGCAGCTATCCAAACTCTCTTCTCCTTTCACCAGTCAGCCCGACAGATGTTGTGTCCATCATTCACTCACTAAAAACCAACGCTAGGAACATTAATGAAATACCATCTATGGTATATAAGAGTGCCTTCCACGCCCTTGCACCATCCATAGCTCTGCTATTCAATAGATCTCTAGAGTGTCATACATTCCTGATATCCTTAAAAAGCCCGAGTAAAGCTAGTTCATAAAGGAGGCAATACGGCAGATATAAATAATTTCATACCAATATTAAATCTACATATATTACTAAAAAATATTTGAAAAATTATTTATAAAGAGCTCTACTCCTACCTCGTAAAATTCAACATACTAAGTCCTTGTCAGTCTGGCTTCCGCTCCCATAGGAATACCAACGATTTAATTATTAGTCTGCTTGATATCATTTACACAGACCTTGACAAAAATGAATTTCTAATTGGACTCTTCATTGACCTGAGAAAGGCCTTTGATACTGTTTACCATAACTACCTCTTACTTAAACTTCACCATTATGGAATCCGAGGCCTTAACGCCCTGAACTATATTCGATCTTATTTTAGTGGCAGACACCAATAAGTAGCCATCAATGATATAACCTCCCCCACTCTACCATTAACCGCAGGAGCATCCTAGGACCTCTCCTATTTCTTACATACATCAATGATCTGTCTAATGTCTCTAACATTCTTAAACGTTTACCTATTTGCTGACGATACTACCATCATCAACTCAGACCCCAGCCCACACACACACACATTAAATAATGTTGTAAATAATGAATTTAAAAAGTTCACTCATGGATGGCAATCATCAAACTCACACTAAACATGAAATAGTCCTACTACATATTATTTGGAAGCAAATCAACAAATGTAATTCAACTTCAGATAGACAATGTTAACATCAGCAATAAAAAGGCTGGAAAGTTTCTTGGCCAATACTTTGACAAGAGACTCAACTTCAGCACCCACATATAATACATAATAAAAGTTTCAAAACGGTCGGTATACTCTCTAAAATCAAATATGTTCCAAATTCTGCTCTCCTCTCATTATACTATGAGTTAATTATATCAAATTAAATTTTTTATTCAGGTAAAGTACATTCAAAGTTGATTTACAAACCTAAAGTTGGATTTATAGATAGACCTAGTGCATACAATACCTAAAACCACTAATATGCATATAGTTTCTGGCTAGGTGTTGGGGAAGAAAAACACTTAGACTAAAACTTAATAGTAATTGGGATTAGGTATAAATTATTTTGAAGAGGAATACAAAATAAAAAAAGTGGGAACATGACAGAAATTATCAATTGTACAAGTTGGAGAACAAACAGCATTGTTCAACATAGCAAGATATGGGTTGACATATAGGGGGTGAGGTAGGTTACATAGAGTTAATCAGGTAATACTTGGTTTTACTCTTAAACTGATTGAGAGAGGTACAGCCTTTGACATGATTGGGAAGGTCATTCCACATTCTGGGTCCATTGATTTGTAGAGCATTTCTAATTTGGTTAAGTCGCACTCTTGGAATATCAAATAGGTATTTGTTTCTGGTGTGATGCCCATGAGTTCTGTCACAACCTTCTAAGGTCAGGATTGACATTGCAGTTCAGAGTTTTAAATATATAGAGTACACATGAGAGGATGTGCAGTGACTTAATATCTAACTTATTCAAAGATTTGAGTAAGGGTAAAGGTACTGAGTGCTGTCTGGTGCCAGAGTTAGATATTGTTTTAATAGCAGCTTTGTGCTGAATAATTAGAGGACATAAATGATTTTGGGTAGTAAAACCCAAAGCACAAATACCATAATTGAGATAGGGATAGATGAGAGAGTAATAGAGTGTCACCAGGGCAGGGCGAGGTACATAATATCTGATCTTAGAAAGAATGCCAACAGTTTTAGAAACTTTTTTTTTATATATTAAGAATGTTTCTATGAAAATTCAGCTTGTTATCGATGAGAACACCAAGAAATTTGCCATCTACTTTGTTACTAATTTGGGTATTGTTTATTATTTGATTAATTTAATTTGAGGATTTATTGCGAAACAAAATATAGAAGGTTTTGTCAGTGCTAAGGGTGAGTTTGTTGGCAGTTAGCCAATGATGGAATTTATTTAGTTCAGTATTCACTGTGTCATTTAGAGCAAGAGGGCCAGGACTGGAGTAAATGAAGGTTGTGTCATCAGCAAAAAGAATTGGTTTGAGGTGTTGAGAGGCATTTGGAAGGTCATTAATGTAGATGAGAAATAGGAAAGGGCCAAGTATGCTGCCCTGAGGAACACCAATGTTGATGGGTAGGGTGAGAGAAATGGACTTATTCACAGAAACATACTGGAGCCTGTCAGTAAGGTACGACTGAAGATATTGGAGGGGGAGACCTCTGACTCCATAATGAAGTAGTTTAAGAAGAAGGTTGGTGGTCGACAGTGTCAAAAGCCTTACGCAGGTCCACAAATAACCCAACAGGGAACTCATTTTTATCAAGAGCTGCATGTATCAAGTTAATCATACTAATAAGTGCATCGTTAGTGCTTTTTTAGGGCCTGAAGCCATATTGGCAGGAGCTAAGTATTTTGTGTTTGGCTAGATAAAAGTAAAGCTACTTATAGATTAGTTTTTCAAATATTTTTGACAAGTTTGGCAGGATTGATATAGGTCTGAAGTTGTTGACGTCAGTGAGATCACCACATTTATGGACGGGGGTTACTTTCGCTTTTTTTTAGAATATCTGGAAAGGTTTGGAGTTCAAGTGACTTGTTGAAGAGCAATGCAATGGCAGGAGCTAAAGATCTGGAGATTTTTTTGTAGATTAGAGTTGGTATCTCCGCGAGCGCACTAGACTTTATTTTAAGGGAAAGGATTATCTCATTAACATCAGTGTAATTAGCAGGCATTAGGTACAGAGACTGTGGATAGTTACCTGCAAGGTAGTGCTGAATTATAGTACTGGAGGATGGAATATCATTAGCAAGGGATGACCCAAATGGATAAGAAGAACCTATTGAATTCAATAGCAGAATCAGAGGCTGAAAACAGAGCATCGTTATATAACAGGAGTATTTGTTTTTTATTTAAAATCTTTATTGATCCCAATATTTGTGAAATAGTGCTCCATGTTTTCTTGATGTTGCCCTTTGTGTGGGTACATTTGTTTTCATAGTATTTAAATTTGGCTCTCCTAATTATTTTAGATAGCAATGATGAGTAATTCTTTGAAATTTCTTTGGAGACGATTCCTAACCTATACTTCTTCTCAAGGTCATGTTTTTTATTAATAGATTTAAGTATTCTCTTTGTAAGCCAAGGATTGTTTAGCCTTTAAGTTGTGACTTGTTTCGTTAGCATAGGACAGTGGGTGTTATAAAGGATGAGAGTTTGTTGAATAAATGATTGCACTGCTAGGTTGATGTCCCCTATGTTATCTAATTCGGACTCCAAGTTGATATTACCAGCAGCAGCTATAAAATTGCCTATAGAATTTTCATTGTACAGCCTAAAGCTTATCTTCTTTGTTTCTAGAGGTGGTTTGATAATGTTGGTTAGGAGAAAAGTGGGGGTAGGGGTCTGTGGTTCTATCAGCGATTATCCCTGAAGTAAGCGGAGAGGTTATGTTGGTCTAGATGTGATCAAGAGTCGTGGCAGTACTCTCAGTGATTTTAGTAGGTCTAGTGATTACGGGTATGAGGAAGCAGGAATTCATACAGTTGAGGAAACTAGCAGCAGGAGGGTTATCAGGCTCGTAGAGGTCAACGTTAAAGTCCCCAGAAATAATTAAGTGGTTTTTGTTCAGTCTGTTCTCAAGTATTAGATTTCTAAGGTTAGAGTTGAATTCAGTCACATCAGTGTTAGGAATTCTATAGACTGCTCCGTTACTACAGACGGAGCAGGACTGGACTGTCAGTTACTACAGTCAGAACAGCCTCGCCACCCTTAACTCTGAAACAGGCAAAGATATACGCTCCACAGGGGTCTCTAGTTTTAATTATTTTTAAGCAAATCAGTTCTTGGTGGTAGTAGTACTGGGCAGTACCACCACCTCTTTGAATAGGACGACAGTTGTGAATTGCTGAGTTGTTTGGAATGTTGTGGAGTTGAGTATTATCCACTTTTAACCACGTTTCAGTAAGCACAACAACAACAAAATTTGTTTTCAACTGTTTGAATCAGGGCACTAACATTATCAAAGTGTTTGCTTAGCGATCATACATGTTAGTTAATTACAGAAACATCGTGATTATGTGTTAAAACATTGTTTACATCATGTGCTGCATAATACCTGCAATTATGATCATTAAAATGATGATTGTCATAGATACTAGATAAGAATACTAATCTATCCCTATCTTACATATGGTACTTGTGCATGGGGTTCAACCACTGCAAACTTCCTCAAGTTCATCATCACCCAGCAAAAGTATGCTTTCTTAACAATAACAAACTCTGTTTTCAGACAACACACAGCCCTCCTGTTTAAATCCTTCAACATGCTAAACATAAACTCACTCCTCAAATTCTACTGAGCCATTTACATGGTAAACTGTGCCAAGAAAACTATTCACACACCCTCCGTCACTATGTGATGGAGTGCGAAAAGATACGTGAATTCAGAGACAACTTTATAGTAAATGTTCAAGAGATGTGTCAATATTTAATTCAAAATGATCTGCTACCAGGAACCTTAGCCAAATATCCCCAGTATTCAAACTATAGATACTATCTAAGTGATTGTTACCTATCCACCATTGCGTACTGGATGGGGGGCGGTGTGTAGGATAAACATTTCAATTGTGACACTAGCTCTCCACATATGTCAGTTACTTAAATTAGAAACTGTAATTGTGGTCGGTCCCGAGCCCATTGTTGATGTGACGATGTGCATTGAATTTTGTAACCTAGCTCATCAAGATTGTAACTTGCTTAGCTAAATGAATTTTGGGGCTCAGTTCCTGAGCCTATTATATTAACCCATTATGTAACATTCTCCACTAATGCCCACAGGATGGGTATTGGGTGCAAAATAAATGAACTAAACTAAAGCCATTTACATGTAAAAAATCTTGTTCCTAAATGCAAACTCTAATCTGACACTTTTCTTTGACAGATGTTATAGAACTCACTCTCACCATACCAGAAATAAATCTCTTTGATATCCCCAGAATCAAACTAACTCTGTATAAACACTCTACGCAAATAAAGGGACATAGTCTATGAACTCACTCCCTAATGAATTAAAAAGTTGTCCATCCTACCGCTTATTCAAAAGAACCACCAAAAAGTACCTAATTTCATCTTCATAGTTTTCTACCTAGTGCTTCACACTCGCATTGTATCTTGTGCTGCCCCAAAATATGTGTCTAAGCCATATAACTTCACCGTTGTATCTTGTGCTGCCCCAAAATATGTGTCTAAGCCATATAACTTCACCGTTGTATCTTGTGCTGCCCCAAAATATGTGTCTAAGCCATATAACTTCACCGTTGTATCTTGTGCTGCCCCAAAATATGTGTCTAAGCCATATAACTTCACCGTTGTATCTTGTGCTGCCCCAAAATATGTGTCTAAGCCATAAAACTTCACCGTTGTATCTTGTGCTGCCCCAAAATATGTGTCTAAGCCATAAAACTTCACCGTTGTATCTTGCCATCATCTTATCATGGTTGTTATGTTAAACGCAAATTTTACTACAATATACCTAGAAATAATCTTCAAATTTTACTAAAATGTACCTACTAATTTTCTTCAAATTTCCTTACAATGTAACTATTAACTTTTCTCAATTTAGCTACAATTTACCTACTTAAAATTATCTGTTAGATTAAGGACCTGCCTGAGACGCTATGCGTGTTAGTGGCTTTACAAGAATGTAAAAACATCAATGTTATGTACTCTCGTAAACCTATTGTACCTTCTTGTATATATATAAATAAATAAACAAACTCCTGTGTATATAAATAAAGACAATTAAAAAGTCAGTTTCGGGAAAGATCAGTAACCAAAGAAAATGTACGGAGCAAGATGGCGGGCAAGCGAGCTAGTGACGTCATCACAACAAAAGCAAGCTGCTACACGATGTGTAGACGACCCGTGAGATAATACTGCCACGCCTCAACTGATAACAATGTCGCCACTTGATCACCACCAACAATAAGATAATAACTCAGATAAGAAAAACTGCAGCTACCATCAAGAAGAAGATAACACTGCCGCTCCTCACTGTCTTAGAGACGGTCTCCTGTGACCACAATACCCGCCAAATTGTCCCTCCCACAGTACTCTCAGGACACTTATGGCAGTGTAAGTGTGTGGTGAGGCCACACCACTGAAGACATTGAGGATATACCACGAGGGAGAGACAAAACTGTTGAAGGTCACTGGCTCCACCTGACCACCTTGTTCCTCGCACTCTCATAATCCTCCGTAAGTACTGGAGTACTTTCTGCTCCACCATTGTCTTACATAGGCCTACACACCCCATAGTTTGGGGTGTGGACATGGGTGTATGGAACTGCTGGGTTGTAGACTAAGGCCTGTGGAATTGTTGGGGGTGTGGACATGGGCCTTTGGAATTGTTCGGGTGAATCATATGTTCAGGTGTGGATATAGGCCTTTTGAATTGTTTGGTTGGGGACTGGTATTGTTGGGGTGTGCACCCAGGCCTATGGAATTGTTCAGTGTGAACATAGGCCTCGATAATTTTTGGGGTGTGGACATATGCCTTTGGAATTGTTAGGGATGAATTATATGCCTATGCCATTGTTGGGGTGTGAATATTAGCCTATAGAATAATAATACTAATAATGTTTATTCAAAATAATGTGTGTGAACAAAGAACGTAAGAATAATGTACAATTGGAAGGACAGGAGTTACACTTACTACTTATAATGAAGCCACTATCACACAAAGCATTTTGGGCAAAACTTAAAATAATATAGGATTTTGTTTAACTAGATGTGAGGGGGGGGGTATATACCCACACGTTATATATAACGTGTGTGTGTGTGTGTGTGTGTGTAGTGTAATACCAGCAAAAACTGCATATTGAGAGAAGGATTCTTGCTGAGTAAGGTGACGTTGTTTGCTTGCTTGTGTGCTGACACTAAGCTGTTTGGACACCATACCAGCTTAGTGGTTCATTATGGTGAAAGTTTGAAGTCAAAGTGAAAGCAACATGTGAGTCATAAGCACTCACCCACTACGTTACTGTAACATGTGAGTCATAAACACTCACCCATCACGTTACTGTAAGTAACATGTGAGTCATAAACACTCACCCACCACGTTACTGTAAGCAACATGTGAGTCAAAAACACTCACCCACCACGTTACTGTAAGTAACATGTGAGTCATAAAAAATCACCCACCACGTTACTGTAAGTAACATGTAAGTCATAAACACTCACCCACCACGTTACTGTAAGCAACATGTGAGTCATAAACACTCACCCACCACGTTACTGTAAGCAACATGTGAGTCATAAACACTCACCCACCACGTTACTGTAAGTAACATGTGAGTCATAAACACTCACCCACCACGTTACTGTAAGTAACATGTAAGTCATAAACACTCACCCACCACGTTACTGTAAGCAACATGTGAGTCATAAACACTCACCCACCACGTTACTGTAAGCAACATGTGAGTCATAAACACTCACCCACCACGTTACTGTAAGTAACATGTAAGTCATAAACACTCACCCACCACGTTACTGTAAGCAACATGTGAGTCATAAACACTCACCCACCACGTTACTGTAAGTAACATGTGAGTCATAAACACTCACCCACCACGTTACTGTAAGTAACATGTAAGTCATAAACACTCACCCACCACGTTACTGTAAGTAACATGTAAGTCATAAACACTCACCCACCATTACACTGTAAGCAACAAATGGTATTTGTGGAGACTGAAAGATGTAGCTGCGGACTTGATCCTCCCATTAACTCTTCGACACATCAGTGAAAAAGAGGGAGTTGCCAAAGGAATCGAAGACAACCAATGTAGTGCCAATGTGCCGGAATGAGAGGACACAGGAGCCACTAAACTACACAGTAGCTTCACTATCGACCATTCTCAGTTAGGCGCTAGAGAAGCTTGCAAGGAAACGTCTCTTGGAACACTAAAAAATTAATATTTCTCTCAAAGCACCAGCATGGTTTCAGTTAAACAAGATAATGTCCTACGTGTTTGTGTTTTGTTTAAATATAAATGATAAAACTAAGGGAAGAAGCGTGTTTATGACTCACATGTTGCTTACAGTAACGTTGTGGGTGAGTGTTTATGACAGGGAAAGTTGTTTATTTTTCAACTCTACACTTTCCTTGTAGCTGCCTGTATTTTCATTGATAGCCAGCCTGCGGTCTATCCCCGTGCCCATAACGTTTGTACGTTCACTGTGCTTGCTGCCGTCTTTGGCACCATGTCCTGGGCTGGCATTCTGGCACGGGGCTTTTGGCGGTCGTACAGGGTCCTGGCTGCTCGTTACCTCGTGCACGTCCCTGGGCCTAGTCAGGCCTGTGTCATTTAGGTCGGCGGTTGCAGCAAGTTGTCTTGACTTCGAGTTGTGGAGTGAGCAACGACCGCCTCCCGGGTAAGTTCCTACGTTCTTCCTCTGTGGGTAGTTAGCTCCGGGGAGCCGAAGGGGGTCCCCCCAGAAAACCAGCGTTGAATGTAATGAAACGCCATTTTCTGGGTGAGACCCGGAGGCTGCCCGGCATCCCTCCCTTCCCCCGGTCGGCGTTTTTTTCGTGTGTTTTGACATCCAGCCTCAAAACTGACTGGTGGATAGCCGGCGTGAGGGGTCTGGGGCTCCCCCCTTCCCCCTCCCGGGGACGGGGGAGCTGTGTAACAGCGGCTCGGAGACGTGTGACGTCATGATCGTTTGTTCGTTTCTTTGTGGGGAGTTCTATCCACTTGTTCGGCTTTTGGTAGCAATAATTTCACCAGAATAGGGGTTTGTTTTGGGATGCTTACCTTTCTGGGTGCCTGACCGGGTCGATGGCAGACATAGAATGCTTCCAACCACACGGGGGTTTCTATAGGGCATTGCTCCCCTTGCCTCTCTGAGGGGGCCAGGTTCTGGTTCGTGGTCCCCAGTAGACCCACAGAACTCCATACACATGATTGATGCCAATGTCTGACATTAGCATGTCAGCCTAGTAAGCTCCGGGGAGCCTCCGGGTATCACCCAGAAAATGGCGTTTCATTACATTCAACGCCGTTTTTATTGGGGGGGGGGACGGATTAATTAAACTTACATTATTTCTTATGGCAAAATTTGTTTTGTTGCCGAATTTTTGCTTGACGCCGAGTCTCTGGGAATGGATTACGATCGTAAATGAAGGTACCACTGTATTTGAATTATTCATGTAGTAAACATTATATTCCACAATATGCCATGTTTAATACTATAGAACATTTTATTTAGCGTACAAAGGGACTTATGGCAAGCAGGTGTTTTTTGTGTATGTTAATTGTGTTATGTATGTTATTATGTTACTGTGTATGTAAATTGTCAGATAGTTTGTTCCTCGCCCTGCCCTAGTTACTCTGTATTATTATAATGATATTAATAACTATATTATTATAATAATAATTATAATACGACTTGTTGTAATTAATAATTATTACTCTTCCTTCTGCTGGGTCATGAAGGAAGGTAGCCTCGGTTGAAAGGTGGCTGTGATGAACCCATAGGTGCAGGGCTGGACATCCTTCACCTGGGGCTCAGGGAGCCCAAGCTCTGCTTCAGGAGGCTGGGGTCGTTCTTGCCCCTTGCTGGGCTGGTTCTTCTCCGACCCCGGCGGTCTCCGGGTCTGGAATCCCTGTGCCCTCTTTTACCAACCTTGAGGTTAACTCCGGAGTTGGAGTCTCTCGTTCTGACAGTTCATGCGACGGCGCTGGAACCAATCGTATTGGCGTTTGCCTTTCCATTGGAGACTTTCGGCGCCTGCTGCTTGGATAAGTTTCTCCAGCATATCAACCTACCCAGGCTTTGCACCCTGGAGAGGCCACTCCAGACCGACAAGCAGAGCACAACTCAATAGTCTCCTGAGACTGATGGATGCCTACTATTATGTAAATTATGTTGTGTAAATGATGTAAATTATGAATGAATGAATGATGACATAAAATGTTTCAAACATTTCCATTAATCATAGAGTTGCTACATTCTGTTTTCTAGTTTATTCTTTATATGCTTTTGTCTTTCATATTTGTTTTATTATACATTTAAATAGATGTTTATACACTCATAAATACACATTTACACCAGTAAATTACATTTTTAAATGTTAAATTTGTCGACGTTTAACATTTAAAAGATTTGGTATATCCAACTTTCTGATATAAAGGAAATGTTTGAAATTATATGGAGCGAGAGAGAATGTATGAGAGTCACTCCAGGAATATTCAAGCTAACGTATGTTAGCGTATTATTGGTAGGTAAAATGCATTTGAATTTCCAAGTGGTCAATGAATCACATTACAAGAGTCTTCTCTATACCTTATTTGTTAGGTTTATTCTATTTAAATTTGTGATTTCAGTCTGTAAATTTTGGTGTTTTTCCGTCTACTGTAGAGTTAGCCACATTTTCTCATTACAGAATCCTATATATTTTCTCATCAGATGTTTAATTATGAATACCTGAATGTCTTATAAGACATAACTAACACTGGATACCTAACTTGTGATCGCGCTTCCCTCCGTTAATTACACCTCTGACTCTTGCACACTATTACGTAGGTTCTCAATGGTTAAAATAATCTGGCATTATTATGAGTGTTTTCATATGGAAAGATCAGAAACCTTTCATTCAGTGAGTGTGGCCTGAGTAGGCTTGGCTGATTTATATAAAGTATTTCCAGACAAGAGGTTTAATAATATAAGTGTATGTATGCCTTGTTTTGGACTTGAAATTAAGTATTAGAATAGTTGTAGGCAAGGTTAGTTATTAGTGCTAAATATGTAAAAATGACCTGAATATGCTTGATAGAGGTCATATATCCTGGATAATATATTATATATACTGTATGAACTCGATTATCCAGACTATATGGGAAGGACCCCTATCCAGTTAAGCCCGACATCCGTATTAGCCGAGTTTTACCGGGGAAGAAAAAAATTAACATTCACAATCTTTATGTATCACAGCCAACGTAATTTGATTTTCCACACACACTATAATTAGTGTGTGGTGCTGGGTGGGTGGTGAGCTGGGTGGGTAGCTGCCTGGCAGGAAGGTGGGCAGGGCAAGTGGGCGGGCAGATGGGTGGGTGAGCGGGTGGGCTGGATGGCTGGAGGGAAAGTGGGCTGGATGAACGGATGGCAGGAAGATGGGTTTGATGGTGGACAGGTGGGTGGATGAGCAGATTTGCAGGTGGATGAACACCCACTCCAGCCTCCCTGCTTGCCCACCCACCCATAGCCTGACTCCCTCCTTCCCTCCATGCCAGACAGGGTCCCTCCTTGCACTCCTTACCCTCCTTGCCCTTCTTACTCCTGCCCACCCTCCTTACTCCTGCCCACCCTCCTTACTCCTGCCCACCATCCTTACTCCTGCCCACCCTCCTTACTCCTGCCCACCCTCCTTACTCCTGCCCACCATCCTTACTCCTGCCCACCATCCTTACTCCTGCCCACCCTCCTTACTCCTGCTCACCCTCCTTACTCCTGCCCACCCTCCTTACTCCTGCCCACCCTCCTTACTCCTGCCCACCCTCCTTACTCCTGCCCACCCTCCTTACTCCTGCCCACCATCCTTACTCCTGCCCACCCTCCTTACTCCTGCCCACCATCCTTACTCCTGCCCACCATCCTTACTCCTGCCCACCCTCCTTACTCCTGCCCACCCTCCTTACTCCTGCCCACCCTCCTTACTCCTGCCCACCCTCCTTACTCCTGCCCACCCTTTTTACTCCTGCCCACCCTCCTTACTCCTGCCCACCATCCTTACTCCTGCCCACCCTCCTTACTCCTGCCCACCATCCTTACTCCTGCCCACCCTCCTTACTCCTGCCCACCCTCCTTACTCCTGCCCACCCTCCTTACTCCTGCCCACCCTCCTTACTCCTGCCCACCATCCTTATTCCTGCCCACCCTCCTTACTCCTGCCCACCATCCTTACTCCTGCCCACCCTCCTTACTCCTGCCCACCCTCCTTACTCCTGCCCACCCTCCTTACTCCTACCTGCTCTCCTTAAACTTGTTCACACTCCCAACTTCTGCTCAAAGTACGATATCTAAATTTTTTTATTTAATTTTCCTAAACATATATTATTTTTTTGTGGGAATAATTTTAGTTCTAGAAATCTTATATTTGTTTTATTTTCCCCCAACAGGTAATACTGCTTCCAGTCTCTGCTCGGCTACCCAGGACGATAGCAAACACAATTTCTGCCCATTAATGATGGTAAGGACAATTTTATTCTTACTGTACTACCAGTGTGTGTGTGTATCATGTTGATGTATTAACTAGTGAGGGTGAGCGATATTGATATTATTAACTAGTAATAGTGAGTGTATTAATCATGATGTTGTTATTAACTAGTGACTGTAAGTGTATTAATCATATTGTCATTACCCAGTGATGTTGAGTGTATTAACCCTCAGAACTGCACATAGCACCTTAACCCTTTAACAGCACAAATTGTATATATACAATTTTGGTCTAACTGCCTGCACACCGCACACTGTATATATACTGCCTGCACACCGCACACTGTATATATACTGCCTGCACACCGCACACTGTATATATACTGCCTGCACACCGCACACTGTATATATACTGCCTGCACACCGCACACAGTATATATACTGCCTGCACACCGCACACTGTATATATACTGCCTGCACACCGCACACTGTATATATACTGCCTGCACACCACACACTGTATATATACTGCCTGCACACCGCACACTGTATATATACTGCCAGCACACCACACACTGTATATATACTGCCTGCACACCACACACTGTATATATACTGCCTGCACACCGCACACTGTATATATACTGCCTGCACACCGCACACTGTATATATACTGCCTGCACACCACACACTGTATATATACTGCCTGCACACCACACACTGTATATATACTGCCTGCACACCGCACACTGTATATATACTGCCTGCACACCGCACACTGTATATATACTCCCTGCACACCACACACTGTATATATACTGCCTGCACACCACACACTGTATATATACTGCACACCGCACACTGTATATATACTGCCTGCATACCACACACTGTATATATACTGCACACCGCACACTGTATATATACTGCCTGCACACCACACACTGTATATATACTGCCTGCACACCACACACTGTATATATACTGCACACCGCACACTGTATATATACTGCCTGCACACCACACACTGTATATATACTGCCTGCACACCGCACACTGTATATATACTGCCTGCACACCACACACTGTATATATACTGCCTGCACACCACACACTGTATATATACTGCCAGCACACCGCACACTGTATATATACTGCCTGCACACCGCACACTGTATATATACTGCCTGCACACCGCACACTGTATATATACTGCCTGCACACCACAAACTTTATATATACTGCCTGCACACCACACACTGTATATATACTGCCTGCACACCGCACACTGTATATATACTGCCTGCACACCACACACTGTATATATACTGCCTGCACACCGCACACTGTATATATACTGCCTGCACACGGCACACTGTATATATACTGCCTGCACACCACACACTGTATATATACTGCCTGCACACCACACACTGTATATATACTGCCTGCACACCGCACACTGTATATATACTGCCTGCACACCACACACTGTATATATACTGCCTGCACACCGCACACTGCATATATACTGCCTGCACACTGCACACTGTATATATACTGCCTGCACACCACACACTGTATATATACTGCACACTGCACACTGTATATATACTGCCTGCCCACCACACACTGTATATATACTGCCTGCACACCGCACACTGTATATATACTGCCTGCACACCACACACTGTATATATACTGCACACTGTATATATACTGCCTGCACACCGCACACTGTATATATACTGCCTGCACACCGCACACTGTATATATACTGCCTGCACACCGCACACTGTATATATACTGCCTGCACACCGCACACTGTATATATACTGCCTGCCCACCACACACTGTATATATACTGCCTGCACACCGCACACTGTATATATACTGCCTGCACACCACACACTGTATATATACTGCACACTGTATATATACTGCCTGCACACCGCACACTGTATATATATTGCCTGCACACCGCACACTGTATATATACTGCCTGCACACCACAAACTTTATATATACTGCCTGCACACCACACACTGTATATATACTGCCTGCACACCGCACACTGTATATATACTGCCTGCACACCACACACTGTATATATACTGCCTGCACACCGCACACTGTATATATACTGCCTGCACACGGCACACTGTATATATACTGCCTGCACACCACACACTGTATATATACTGCCTGCACACCACACACTGTATATATACTGCCTGCACACCGCACACTGTATATATACTGCCTGCACACCACACACTGTATATATACTGCCTGCACACCGCACACTGCATATATACTGCCTGCACACTGCACACTGTATATATACTGCCTGCACACCACACACTGTATATATACTGCACACTGCACACTGTATATATACTGCCTGCCCACCACACACTGTATATATACTGCCTGCACACCGCACACTGTATATATACTGCCTGCACACCACACACTGTATATATACTGCACACTGTATATATACTGCCTGCACACCGCACACTGTATATATACTGCCTGCACACCGCACACTGTATATATACTGCCTGCACACCGCACACTGTATATATACTGCCTGCACACCACACACTGTATATATACTGCCTGCACACCGCACACTGTATATATACTGCCTGCACACCACACACGGTATATATACTGCCTGCACACCGCACACTGTATATATACTGCCTGCACACCACACACTGTATATATACTGCCTGCACACCACACACTGTATATATACTGCCTGCACACCACACACTGTATATATACTGCCTGCACACTGCACACTGTATATATACTGCCTGCACACCGCACACTGTATATATACTGCCTGCACACCACACACTGTATATATACTGCACACTGCACACTGTATATATACTGCCTGCACACCACACACTGTATATATACTGCCTGCACACCGCACACTGTATATATACTGCCTGCACACCACACACTGTATATATACTGCACACTGTATATATACTGCCTGCACACCGCACACTGTATATATATTGCCTGCACACCGCACACTGTATATATACTGCCTGCACACCACACACTGTATATATACTGCCTGCACACCGCACACTGTATATATACTGCCTGCACACCACACACTGTATATATACTGCACACTGTATATATACTGCCTGCACACCGCACACTGTATATATATTGCCTGCACACCGCACACTGTATATATACTGCCTGCACACCGCACACTGTATATATACTGCCTGCACACCACACACTGTATATATACTGCCTGCACACCGCACACTGTATATATACTGCCTGCACACCACACACTGTATATATACTGCACACTGTATATATACTGCCTGCACACCGCACACTGTATATATATTGCCTGCACACCGCACACTGTATATATACTGCCTGCACACCGCACACTGTATATATATTGCCTGCACACCGCACACTGTATATATATTGCCTGCACACCGCACACTGTATATATATTGCCTGCACACCGCACACTGTATATATACTGCCTGCACACCGCACACTGTATATATACTGCCTGCACACCGCACACTGTATATATATTGCCTGCACACCGCACACTGTATATATACTGCCTGCACACCGCACACTGTATATATACTGCCTGCACACCGCACACTGTATATATACTGCCTGCACACCACACACTGTATATATACTTATAAAGTACCGCGTAAGATTTAAAAGTCCCGCGGCTACATGGGGTCCACATCAGCTTCCTCAAGGTTCTAGTAAACAGACGAAATTTAAAAGAAAATCGTGGGCAACATTGCCGGGTGTGAGAGCCTCAGTACTGAGTGAGCAACGAAGGCTGGTGCACGCAGCATGAGCTAACAGCACTGGTGTTCAGCTTGTGACCACAGCATCACCTAAAAATGTCCAAATACATGTGTAACTGCTATTATTTATTGATGATAGTATTCGTTACCGTGGTTCGTAATAGTAAACACAAATGTAGATACAGTACTTATATATAACGTGTGCATATAGTGTAATAACAGCAAATATATTTTTGCAGTGTTTAACCACTGCACTGTGTAACGTGCCTTGAGGCGCTCGACGAGTGGTGTTAATGTCTCAGGGACCTCATATATATAGCGTATGATTCAAAGCTGGCGAGAGGTGACGCGGGTACGAAATGGATGCCTGAGGCCTCCAGTGATCGTCCACCATTTTAAATTCCCTGCATGCCCCAGGGCCGTGCGGAGCCTCAGTTTCAAGGCAGCAACCATGTCTGATGCATTGCCTATGAGCTCCCGGTCCACGGTCAGCTGCGGTCCAGCAAAACGACTCCAAAAGCAAAACCACTGGTGTACTTGTGTGGGAGGATTGTGAGACTTTTGTCCCACAAATTTCAACATTTGATGATAACGATCCTGGTGAGACATCTTTATTCCTCTATACAGGTGATGATAAGGCTTAAATAAATTATTTTATGACATATTTTGATCAGGAATTCATGGACCATCTCGTTGCAGATACGAACAGATACACTCACGGCCTCATTGACTCTGGCATTTTACCTGCCTCTCGCATGACACCTTGGAAAGACACGACCAATGAGGAAATGCAAGTGTTTTTAGCATTCTGCATGATAATGAGGCATTCAGATGAATACATCATCCAGATTATTGGAGTAAAGAAGACAGCCTTGTTCCATCTCCCGTGTTCAACAGGTACATGTCACGTGATAGGTTCGTACTGCTTCTCATGTGCCTGCACTTTGAGAACTGATATTGAAGATAGACGTGACAGACTGTGGAAAGTGTGGAAGATATTTAGTGATATGAGAGGAAAGTTCCGTGGACAGGATCAGTTGTGGATATTCTGTCCAGGGACAGAAAGTTGTACCAGGACAAAATGTGGTGATTGATGAATCGCTAGTCCTCTTCAAGGGACGACTGGCGTTCAAGCAGTACAGTCCATTTAAGCGGCACCGGTTTGGGCTCAAGTTTTTGGTGCTATGTGACTGCGAAACTGGTATTGTCATGTTCATGATACTGTATTCAGGTGCAGACGTTGACATACTAGGTCAAGATATTCACGGATTTTCAGGCACGTCACAGGGTTTTCACGTGTCATGAAAACACTCATGGAACCATTGGTGAACAAGTTAGCATATCCTGTTCCCTGACAACTACTATACCAGCCCCTTGCTAACCAGACTCCTCCTTGACCACAACACCGGCGTATATGACACTGTCAAGGCCTTCAGGACGGAAATGCCAGTGTTTAACATTGGTATTGCAGTGGGTGATTGCCAGCTGCGACAGTGTGAAAAAAATGTTATCAGTGTGCTGGAGAGACAGACGCGAGGTAAATATGTTGACCACTATTCACACCGGTTCCATGTTGGACAGTGGCAAAGTGCACTTTGCAACACGGTTCCCAATATATAAACCTGATTGTGTCATTGACTACAACATAAACATGCGGCTAGTTGATAAATGTGACATGATGCTTGGTGCCCTCAAGTGCCTCACAATTATGTGAAGTGGACCAAGAATTTTGTTTCCCTCATTGACGTTGCAGTGCTCAACTGTTTCAACATGTATCTCGTGAAATAAGGCAAGAGACCCCCATTACGTACATTCAGTGTTGCTCTAGTGTCCCAACCTCTCGTGAAGTATGGGTGAAGGGCTGTGTTGCCACATGTGGGGTGCCAGCAACAATGCCTCACACAGTTCCTGACAGACTCAGGAGTAATGAGCACCTTGCTGTACTCGAGCTGGGTTATATGCCAGGCACAGGCTAACGGAACAAGGGTAAACGTGCTTGCAAAGTTTGCAAGAACACACAACGTAGGGTACACAAGTGAAGATGCATCTGCACCTGGTGCTTTGAGTGCAAACTTCCCCTATGCCCCGTTGACTGCTTCACTGATTATCACACTCGTGGAGTTCTAAGTTTGTTGATAGGGGATGTATATAGTGTGTGATAGTGTACAGTGTGTAAATATGTTATAAATGTACATAATTGAACATGAAATATTGTAAATATGAAAAATGTTTGTGGACACATTTGTTATGCATGTTACACAGTGTCTTGGAACAGTACGGATGTTCTACTGCCAGAATATTGTATATGTGTTCAATATACATAGGATTAGGCAGAAAAAATAATATAAATGCATTTGTAATTGCGCAGAAAAAATGCCCCTCCATCGTATGATATATACCTACGAGATCCCTGAGGCGCATTGTGCACCATCCGTCGAGAGCCTCACGGCTCTCGATGGATGCAGTTGTTAAGGGGGAGACAAGATTTAAACCCGTTTTCAATGGTTTTTAAGGGAGGGGGAGGGGGGACCCGGGTCACTCGGCGGTTGCTGGTGCAGCTGTGCGGGAACCTGAAATTTGCCATGATACTTTACTCGCTGGGCAGGGTTTGGCTTCGGAGGATGTTCTAGTTTCCTCAGGACAGCCCCTTTCACCACTCTTGCGACCACTGGGTTTGTCCCCTGGGGTCCTTATGTCGGTTGCTGTGTCTCTGGCTTCCTCTTGGGGTTTTCGGGGTTTGGTGGATGGCGCCTTCCCCTTTCCTTGCTCGATGTGTTAACGGACGCCTCGTCTCTTGACTTGGGCTTAGTGACCAGCGCTCACCACGCCACGTATCATTCCTCTCTCCACGGAGTGGACAGTCGATACCAGCTCCTTCCACTTTCTTTGTCGGACATTCTGGAGCCCAGAGGTGGACCTCTTCGCGTCGACGCGATCTCGGCATCTCCCATTATCTGTGGCGCTGTTCCCCCTTGCCTACGAGGCTATCGCGGTGGACGCTTTCCAGTAGGACTTGTTGAGGTGGGGGTCCTAATACCTTTCTTTCCCGGTCCAGCTGCTGCTCCGTGTTCTGGCTCGACCTTAATTCTATCAGCGGAGAGGGAATCTCCTAGCCCCATGGTGGCCGGCCCAGCCTTGGTTTCAGGTGCTGCTTGCTTGGTGCCTGAACCCGGGAGTCTTTCCGTGACTCTGCCTCTTTCGGCAAGTTTGGCCGGTAAGGTACCTCGTTGGTTCGTTGTGTTCTTCCACTCTTCGCGTGTATTTTTTTTTTTTTACATGGGTGTGTCGCCCTTTGTATGGTGATCAGGGGACTTTTTATAATGTTGTCCCACCTGCAGTCTTCATTTCAGCGATGGTATGTAGTCTCCTGGCAGTCTTTCTGCAATTTCCTTTCCCTTCATAAGGTGTTGTTGGTGTCTGTCAATTTATTTTGTCTTTTCTCTCTCTTGGCTCTTTCTGGACTGGCATCTAATATCGCATGTTTTCACTTCTTATTGTGCGGCATTGGCAGAGCCGCTCTAGCTTGCTTTTGAGGTGGTTGTCACTTCTGTTCCATTCTTCAAGCTCTCTCGGGCATTTTTTCACCTCTGGCCGGCTCGTGCGCCGCCAGACACGTCCTGGTCTTTGAATCGGGTGCTCTCTTTTTTCTCTTCTCCTTGGTGGCCTCTTCAGTTCAGGTTTGTTTTATGAAAGCCTTGTTTTTGTTGACTTTGGCCTCTAGGAGTCGGGTTGGAGACCTTCATACCTTCTCAGGACCGGGGGCACTGTTCTTTTCAACGTGGTGGTCGTTTTGTTCATTGACAGCCTTCTCCTTTTCTGCTAAAGATTGAGATGGCAAGCTTCCAGAAGGGTCCAGTGGTGGTGGATGCGTGGTTGATTTGGCGAGTGATGCATCATGTTGTGTCTGGTGGCGGCTTTACGTCGCTGCCTGGGGCCCAATGGTTCAGTGTCTGTGGACGCGCTTTGGGTGGATCCGGTTTCCCTGGTTCCCTGCTCTAGAGCTTGTATGTCTCAGGTTGTCCACAGTGTCATCAAGTCTTGCCAGCCTGTGGTCTACCTTCATGCTTGTGTATGAAGGGATGTCCGCACAACATGATGTGTGGATATATGCTGCTCTGGCGGCTGTCCTTGGTAATATGTCTTGTGTCAATATTCGGGCGCAGGGGTTTTGAAGGTCGCACAGGGTCCTGGCCACCAGATATCTCGTGAACGTTCTGGATCCTCTCAATCCTTGTGTGGCACTGGTGCATCTGTTGTGGCCAGATGACTCTTCTTCGTCTTGAGACCTGCAGTGCTGCCGCCTCCCGGGTAAGTCCCCGTTTTTACTTATTTGGGGGGTAGTTAGCTTCAGAGAGCCGACAGGGCTCCCCACAGAAAACCAGTGTTGAATAGTAAGAAATGCCATTTTGTAGGCGGCTCACTGACACCCTCCAGTAGTGTAGATGAGGACTACGACCGTGCGCATCATCTGGCCAGGTGGCACTCTTGAGTGCCAACTGGGCAGGTGGTGCGCAGGTGTCTAGTCCCAAAGGGTTTGGGGGGATTTTCCCGGAAGTTTGGCGCGTGTGAGCGTCCGGTGTTAGGGTATGTGGTCAGGAAAGATGGGAGGTCATGTTGTTGGGGATGTAGGAGAGTATGTGGGTTATGTGGTAGAGTAAGAAATACAAGGATAAGAGTGGAAAGAGTAGTTAAATATGTATGTGTGTTTGCCGTAGACTTAATCCTGTGTGTAGATAATAGTTTTGATGATAGTAAGTAAGCTATGTAGAGGCTGAGTGTAGGTGAGAGGGGTCCCAACATAGTCTGTTATGTTGTTTGGGGTGGGGGGAGGGGTGAGGGAGGGAGGGAAGGGTGAGGGGAGGTCCCCCTCGGCGTGAGACTGCTCAGGGGTTATTTGCGGTTTTGACAACCATTAGCTTCCCCTACAGGAAGCCGTAAGTGGGAGAGGAGGGTAGGAGAGAGCAGAGTCCAGGAGGAGGGATGTAGTCCATTTGCCTTAATGGCTTTTCGATGTCTTCAGACAAGTCTTGGAGATGTTCACCCCAGCATGGCTCTACCTCCACTGCGATTCGTTAAGGAGGGGGCTAGGGTCTTACTTCCGCCAGCAGGGGGCTCACCTGTCATTGTCAATCACCCCCACCCCTCATCCCCCTCCTCTCCCATACCATCAGGGACCCCCTCTCCATCCCCGCCATTACCTTCTAGAGTGGGGCACCCCTCTTCCCCTTACCTTCTAGAGTGGTACGGACCAGGATCACATACCGTCACATCGACCTGAGAAGTGTCACCACATGGCACATCACTTAGTAAACTCAGTCAAAGTCAGTAGGTTAGCGTTTACTAAAAGAGGGAAACATTTCACATCGTCACGGAGACGCGATCTCTACCTACAAATTGTTCTTGTTAACTGTGATCATTGAAATGTATGCATGTTTACTCAATCTCCATCACCTCTTCTTCCTACAGCCATTACTGTTGTGCAGAGCTTGTATCACACAACGGCGTTATCATAGCAAGACAATGTCACAGAATGTTCAAGACTCCTGAATGAATGAAACGGCAATCCATCTCGTTAAGGTCTAACCTATGCGGCGGTTTGAGACGTTGTGAGATGGACAAGGTAGTGGGATGGCCTTACCCTCTCCCCATCCACCCCCACCAAACCCCTACCCCCCTCCCACCCCCCCTCCTACCCCAAACCATCAAGTATCACTTCACCCTTCCCAGACCAGATGTTCTGTGCAAAACCTTTAGTATTATTATTTCTGATCATATGTGTAACCTTGTATCGCAATGTGACCAACATGGTATCCTCATTCTTTGCTCAAATAGCATTTTTTAAGATTATCCAGTCATAAGCTGGTCTTCAATCTTATTATTATAACAAATCATAATTTGTTGTAAACACAACTGCATGGGATATACATAGCAGTCAGTGGTTTCTCTCTCTCTCTCTCTCTCTCTCTCTCTCTCTCTCTCTCTCTCTCTCTCTCTCTCTCTCTCCAGATCATTTAATAGTTGGGGGGAAAGTAACAGCATTTCCTTTCTCCTGCCGCCGCTGTTCACGTATCTTTTTTTCATTTCACTTAGACTGACAGTGCACCAGAGGATGGACGACTAATGTCAATTTTCGAGCCCCCATCACTCTCACTCTTATAACCTTGTAAGGTAACACGACCAATATGGCAACTTCGTTCTTTGCCCAAATATCATTTTAAGAGTAACGAGCAACTTTCTGTCCGATGTCTGAATAATGAAATGTAAACCATGTTTAACCATTACATCCAAACACAATAAAAGATTACCACAACCTTGTTTAGTTCTTGTATCACATAACGTAACGTAACGTAACGCAAATCAACTTTTTGCAGTCCAAAATGTCATTTTTAAATGAAAGTATGACTTAGTCCATCTCCATTACATCTCCTACCATATGAATATTATGGCCTACCAGTTTTAGACCCTGTAACACAATGTAACGTAACGTAACGCAAATCAACTTTTTGCAGTCTAAAATGTCGTTTTTAAATGAAAGTATGACTTAATCCATCTCCATTACATCTCCTACCATATGAATATTACGGTCTACCAGTTTTAGCCCTCTGTAACACAATGTAACGTAACGTAGCGCAATGAACTTTTGCAGTCCAAAATGTCATTTTGAAACGAAAAGTGAGCCTTAGTCCATCTCCATTACATCACTTACCATATAAATATTGGCGTCTACCAGTTTTAGCCCTCTTTAACACAATGTAACGTAACGTAACGTAGCGCAAATCAACATTTTGCAGTCCAAAATGTCATTTTTAAATGAAAGTATGACTTAGTCCATCTCCATTACATCTCCTACCAAATGAATATTATGGCCTACCAGTTTTAGACCCTGTAACACAATGGAACGCAACGTAACGTAACGCAAATCAACTTTTTGCAGTCCAAAATGTCGTTTTTAAATGAAAGTATGACTTAGTCCATCTCCATTACATCTCCTACCATATGAATATTACGGTCTATCAGTTTTAGCCCTCTGTAACACAATGTAACGTAACGTAACGCAAATCAACTTTTTGCAGTCCAAAATGTCATTTTTAAATGAAAGTATGACTTAGTCCATCTCCATTACATCTCCTACCATATGAATATTACGGCCTACCAGTTTTAGACCCTGTAACACAATGCAACGTAATGTAACGTAACGCAAATCAACTTTTTGCAGTCCAAAATGTCATTTTTTATTGAAAGTATGACTTAGTCCATCTCCATTACATCTCCTACCATATGAATATTACGGTCTACCAGTTTTAGCCCTCTGTAACACAATGTAACGTAACGTAACGCAAATCAACTTTTTGCAGTCAAAATGTCATTTTTAAATGAAAATATGACTTAGTGCATCTCCATTACATCTCCTACCATATGAATATTACGGTCTACAAGTTTTAGCCCTCTGTAACACAATGCAACGTAATGTAACGTAACGCAAATCAACTTTTTGCAGTCCAAAATGTCATTTTTAAATGAAAGTATGACTTAGTCCATCTCCATTACATCTCCTACCATATGAATATTACGGTCTACCAGTTTTAGCCCCCTGTAACACAATGTAACGTAACGTAACGCAAATCAACTTTTTGCAGTCCAAAATGTCATTTTTAAATGAGAGTATGACTTAGTCCATCTCCATTACATCTCCTACCATATGAATATTACGGTCTACCAGTTTTAGACCCTGTAATACAATGTAACGTAACGTAACGTAACGCAAATCAACTTTATGCAGTCCAAAATGGCATTTTTAAATGAAAGTATGACTTAGTCCATCTCCATTACATCTCCTACCATATGAATATTACGGTCTACCAGTTTTAGCCCTCTGTAACACAATGTAACGTAACGTAACGCAAATCAACTTTTTGCAGTCCAAAATGTAATTTTTAAATGAAAGTATGACTTAGTCCATCTCCATTACATCTCCTACCATATGAATATTACGGCCTACCAGTTTTAGACCCTGTAACACAATGCAACGTAATGTAACGTAACGCAAATCAACTTTTTGCAGTCCAAAATGTCATTTTTAAATGAAAGTATGACTTAGTCCATCTCCATTACATCTCCTACTATATGAATATTACGGTCTACCAGTTTTAGCCCTCTGTAACACAATGTAACGTAACGTAACGCAAATCAACTTTTTGCAGTCAAAATGTCATTTTTAAATGAAAGTATGACTTAGTCCATCTCCATTACATCTCCTACCATATGAATATTACGGTCTACAAGTTTTAGCCCTCTGTAACACAATGCAAGGTAATGTAACGTAACGCAAATCAACTTTTTGCAGTCCAAAATGTCATTTTTAAATGAAAATATGACTTAGTCCATCTCCGTTACATTTCCTACCATATGATTATTACGGTCTACCAGTTTTAGCCCCCTGTAACACAATGTAACGTAACGTAACGCAAATAAACTTTTTGCAGTCCAAAATGTCATTTTTAAATGAGAGTATGACTTAGTCCATCTCCATTACATCTACCATATGAATATTACGGTCTACCAGTTTTAGACCCTGTAACACAATGTAACGTAACGTAACGTAACGCAAATCAACTTTATGCAGTCCAAAATGTCATTTTTAAATGAAAGTATGACTTAGTCCATCTCCATTACATCTCCTACCATATGAATATTACGGTCTACCAGTTTTAGCCCTCTGTAACACAGTGTAACATAACGCGGAAAATCAACTTTGTCGGATGACCAAATAACATTATTGAAAATGTCATCCATGTTTAGCCATTACATCCAAACACAAAGAAAAATATTACCGCTTTTCTTGAGAAACTTATATGTGGAGATCATATCTCCAGAGTCCACACAATTAACCACACATCACCCATCTTCTGTTTTCAAATCACAGCTCGCATCTAATTTAATGTTTTTTTTTTTTTTTTTTTGCAGAAACTATGTTTTGAGAATATGCTCAATGTCAGCAATTACTATTCGTATCATCAAACTCCTTTCAGTCATCAAAAACAAGCAGAGGTGCTGCATAAACCACTAAAGATTTGATGTATGGAAGGTACATCATTTTTGACAATTCTGTCACCGACACACCTTAGCGAGATGACTGCGCGCAACAGTACCCTAACACTCTTAATAATTTTATTCAAGCACTGTTAACATAGCATAATGTAAGATTTTTTTCACATTTCATATCGCGTGTGTAGATTAGAGAGAGAAGGCAAACATAGCTTGCAGCTAGTCAAAACTTATCATAACAGATATGATTTCACAGAGTTTTCAACCTTTGCCAGTTTTTCAATGTTTTCTCTTCACTTGTGCTAAGTGAGTCAGACAAAATGTGACATTTCATTTCATTATTAGCCAGGCAATATGCTATTAGCTAGATAGTCAAAACATATAACAAGCATTATTTCACAGGAATTTTTTCTAGCAAATATGCTTCCTTTAAGCAGTTCAACACATCAAACACCAGCAATCCGCGAAATTCCCTTTAGTCAATAATCATCCTTTACAGTATTTCTTGACTAAAATAGCACTCCAAAACATAAGTGGTCATTTTTATTCTCACTGTCGCACTATAGTCAATAATTTGTTTCGCAGAGTGACAAGTTATGCCTAGTGACGAGATTTCACGGTGAGTATAGTTTAAGAGAGTTCACACTGTATTAATTACGGTCATGGATATCTTATGTTATGTTTATGAAGATCATTACTTCTTATTTTTAACATTTTTCTTGCCCCCCAGCTTTTCAGTCTTCTCATATTCTTTTTCAAATAAAGTTTGCTTACTGTTTTCCAGTAGAATGGCTTCACATTACATATATTAATCAATTTTCAAATTCAGTTCAGTTTCTTTTCAATATCACAGCTTTGTTGTCCCCCTGCCAGTATCTAGTTCAAGACCTCTTATTATCAATGTCAATAATACTGCTATCATCAACCATGTATTGGATGTCTCAGACATTCAGTTAACAACTTAGTAAGTGTTTAATGAACGTGAGAATCACTTCATGTGCGCTCATTTTAATTTAGTTTAAAGTTTTCCATCTTGAATTAATACTACTATCACCAACTATGTATTGGATAGCTCAGACATTCAGTTAACAACTCAGTAAGTGAAAATCACTTCATGTGAGCTCATTTTTAGTTTAGGATAAGATTTTTCCATCGTGAAATACTATTATCATTAACCAGGTATTGGGTGGCTCTACCATTCAGTTTACAACTCAGTAACTGTTTACTGAACATTGTTATCCCTCCATGCGACCTCATTTTTTAGTTTAAAGTTTCTCCATCGTAAAAAATAAAATATTACGATCACCAACTATGTATTGGGTGGCTCAACCATTCAGTTCACAACTCAGTAACTGTTTACTGAACATAGATATCCCTCCATGCGACCTCATTTTTTAATTTAAAGTTTCTCCATCGTAAAAAATAAAATATTACTATCACAAACCATGTATTGGGTGGCTCAACCCTTCAGTTTACAACTCGGTAACAGTTTACTGAACATAGATATGCCTCCATGTGACCTCATTTTTTAGTTTAAAGTTTCTCCATCGTAAATAAAAAAAAAAATATTACTATCACAAACCTTGTATTGGCCGGCTCCGGCATTCAGTTTACAACTCAGTAAGTGTTTACTGAATGCAAAATCGCTACATGTGTGTTCATTTAGTTTTAAGTTTCTCAATCTTAAAATATTACTATCATCATCAACCATGCATTAGCTGGCTTAGTCTTTCAGTTTACAACTCAGTAAGTATTTACTGAATGCAAAATCGCTACATGTGTGGTCATTTAGTTTAAAGTTTCTCAATCTTAAAATATTACTATCATCATCAACCATGCATTGGCTGGCTTAGTCTTTCAGTTTACAACTCAGTGGGTGTTAACTGAACGTGGAAATTATCACATGTGTGAGCATTTAGTTTAGTTTTAAGTTTCACAATCTTAAATTATATACTATCATCAACACCGTATTGGGCTGTCGGGCATTCAGTTATCCACTCGGTAAGTGTTTACTGAACGTCGAAATCATTTCCTGTGTGCCCATTTTTTACTTGAACCCGTCTCCACTCCAAACCGGACCTGCGGTCCGAGTCGGGACCCTAGGTCCTGACTGGTTTGGAGTGGAGACGGGTTCAAGTAAAAAATGGGCACACAGGAAATGATTTCGACGTTCAGTAAACACTTACCGAGTGGATAACTGAATGCCCGACAGCCCAATACGGTGTTGATGATAGTATTTAATTTAAGATTGTGAAACTTAAAACTAAACTAAATGCTCACACATGTGATAATTTCCACGTTCAGTTAACACCCACTGAGTTGTAAACTGAAAGACTAAGCCAGCCAATGCATAGTTGATGATGATAGTAATATTTTAAGATTGAGAAACTTTAAACTAAATGACCACACATGTAGCGATTTTGCATTCAGTAAACACTTACTGAGTTGTAAACTGAAAGACTAAGCCAGCCAATGCATGGTTGATGATGATAGTAATATTTTAAGATTGAGAAACTTAAAACTAAATGACCACACATGTAGCGATTTTGCATTCAGTAAACACTTACTGAGTTGTAAACTGAATGCCGGAGCCGGCCAATACAAGGTTTGTGATAGTAATATTTTATTTTTTATTTACGATGGAGAAACTTTAAACTAAAAAATGAGGTCACATGGAGGGATATCTATGTTCAGTAAACTGTTACTGAGTTGTAAACTGGATGGTTGAGCCACCCAATACATGGTTTGTGATAGTAATATTTTATTTTTTACGATGGAGAAACTTTAAATTAAAAAATGAGGTCGCATGGAGGGATATCTATGTTCAGTAAACAGTTACTGAGTTGTGAACTGAATGGTTGAGCCACCCAATACATGGCTGGTGATAGTAATATATTATTTTTTACGATGGAGAAACTTTAAACTAAAAAATGAGGTCACATGGAAGGATAACAATGTTCAGTAAACAGTTACTGAGTTGCAAACTGAATGGTAGAGCCACCCAATACCTGGTTAATGATAATAGTATTTCACGATGGAAAAACCTTATCCTAAACTAAAAATGAGCTCACATGAAGTGATTTTCACTTACTGAGTTGTTAACTGAATGTCTGAGCTATCCAATACATAGTTGGTGATAGTAGTATTAATTCAAGATGGAAAACTTTAAACTAAACTAAAATGAGCGCACATGAAGTGATTCTCACGTTCATTAAACACTTACTAAGTTGTTAACTGAATGTCTGAGACATCCAATACATGGTTGATGATAGCAGTATTATTGACATTGATAATAAGAGGTCTTGAACTAGATACTGGCAGGGGGACAACAAAGCTGTGATATTGAAAAGAAACTGAACTGAATTTGAAAATTGATTAATATATGTAATGTGAAGCCATTCTACTGGAAAACAGTAAGCAAACTTTATTTGAAAAAGAATATGAGAAGACTGAAAAGCTGGGGGGCAAGAAAAATGTTAAAAATAAGAAGTAATGATCTTCATAAACATAACATAAGATATCCATGACCGTAATTAATACAGTGTGAACTCTCTTAAACTATGCTCACCGTGAAATCTCGTCACTAGGCATAACTTGTCACTCTGCGAAACAAATTATTGACTATAGTGCGACAGTGAGAATAAAAATGACCACTTATGTTTTGGAGTGCTATTTTAGTCAAGAAATACTGTAAAGGATGATTATTGACTAAAGGGAATTTCGCGGACTGTTGGTGTTTGATGTGTTGAACTGCTTAAAGGAAACATATTTGCTAGAAAAAATTCCTGTGAAATAATGCTTGTTATATGTTTTGACTATCTAGCTAATAGCATATTGCCTGGCTAATAATGAAATGAAATGTCACATTTTGTCTGACTCACTTAGCACAAGTGAAGAGAAAACATTGAAAAACTGGCAAAGGTTGAAAACTCTGTGAAATCATATCTGTTATGATAAGTTTTGACTAGCTGCAAGCTATGTTTGCCTTCTCTCTCTAATCTACACACGCGATATGAAATTTGAAAAAAATCTTACATTATGCTATGTTAACAGTGCTTGAATAAAATTATTAAGAGTGTTAGGGTACTGTTGCGCGCAGTCATCACGCTAAGGTGTGTCGGCGACAGAATTGTCAAAAATGATGTACCTTGCATACATCAAATCTTTAGTGGTTTATGCAGCACCTCTGCTGGTTTTTGATGATTGAAAGGAGTTTGATGATACGAATAGTAATTGCTGACATTGAGCATATTCTCAAAACATAGTTTCTGCAAAAAAAAAAAAAATAACATTAAATTAGATGCGAGCTGTGATTTGAAAACAGAAGATGTGTGATGTGTGGTTTATTGTGTGGACTCTGGAGATATGATCTCCACATATAAGTTCCTCAAGAAAAGCGGTAATATTTTTCTTTGTGTTTGGATGTAATGGCTAAACATGGATGACATTTTCAATAATGTTATTTGGTCATCCGACAATGTTGATTTTCTGCGTTACGTTACACTGTGTTACAGAGGGCTAAAACTGGTAGACCGTAATATTCATATGGTAGGAGATGTAATGGAGATGGACTAAGTCATACTTTCATTTAAAACTGACATTTTGGACTGCAAAAAGTTGATTTGCGTTACGTTACATTGTATTACAGGGGGCTAAAACTGGTAGACCGTAATATTCATATGGTAGGAGATGGACTAAGTCATACTTTCATTTAAAAATGACATTTTGGACTGCAAAAAGTTGATTTGCGTTACATTACGTTACATTGTGTTACAGAGGGCTAAAACTGGTAGACCGTAATATTCATATGGTAGGAGATGTAATGGAGATGGACTAAGTCATACTTTCATTTAAAAATGACATTTTGGACTGCAAAAAGTTGATTTGCGTTACGTTACATTGTATTACAGGGGGCTAAAACTGGTAGACCGTAATATTCATATGGTAGGAGATGTAATGGAGATGGACTAAGTCATACTTTCATTTAAAAATGACATTTTGGGCTGCAAAAAGTTGATTTGCGTTACATTACGTTACATTGTGTTACAGAGGGCTAAAACTGGTAGACCGTAATATTCATATGGTAGGAGATGTAATGGAGATGGACTAAGTCATACTTTCATTTAAAAATGACATTTTGGACTGCAAAAAGTTGATTTGCGTTATGTTACATTACGTTGCATTGTGTTACAGGGTCTAAAACTGGTAGACCGTAATATTCATATGGTAGGAGATGTAATGGAGATGGACTAAGTCATACTTTCATTTAAAAATGACATTTTGCACTGCAAAAAGTTGATTTGCGTTACGTTACGTTACGTTACATTGTGTTACAGAGGGCTAAAACTGGTAGACCGTAATATTCATATGGTAGGAGATGTAATGGAGATGGACTAAGTCATACTTTCATTTAAAAATGACATTTTGGACTGCAAAAAGTTGATTTGCGTTACGTTACGTTACGTTACATTGTGTTACAGAGGACTAAAACTGGTAGACGCCAATATTTATATGGTAAGAGATGTAATGGAGATGGACTAAGCCTCACTTTTCGTTTCAAAATGACATTTTGGAATGCAAAAAGTTGATTTGCGTTACGTTACGTTACGTTATGTGATACAAGAACAAAACAAGGTTGTGGTAATCTTTTATTGTGTTTGGATGTAATGGTTAAACATGGTTTACATTTCATTATTCAGACATCGGACAGAAAGTTGCTCGTTACTCTTAAAATGATATTTGGGCAAAGAAAGAAGTTGCCATATTGGTCATGTTACCTTACAAGGTTATAAGGGTGAGAGTGATGGGGGCTCGAAAATTGACATTAGTCGTCCATCCTCTGGTGCGCTGTCAGTCTAAGTGAAATGAAAAAAATATACGTGAACAGCGGCGGCAGGAGAAAGGAAATGCTGTTACTTTCCCCCCAACTATTAAATGATCTGGAGAGAGAGAGAGAGAGAGAGAGAGAGAGAGAAACCACTGACTGCTATGTATATCCCATGCAGTTGTGTTTACAACAAATTATGATTTGTTATAATAATAAGATTGAAGACCAGCTTATGACTGGATAATCTTAAAAAATGCTATTTGAGCAAAGAATGAGGATACCATGTTGGTCACATTGCGATACAATGTTACACATATGATCAGAAAAAATAATACTAAAGGTTTTGCACAGAACATCTGGTCTGGGAAGGGTGAAGTGATACTTGATGGTTTGGGGTTGGAGGGGGGTGGGAGGGGGGTAGGGGTTTGGTGGGGGTGGATGGGGAGAGGGTAAGGCCATCCCACTACCTTGTCCATCTCACAACGTCTCAAACCGCCGCAAAGGTTAGACCTTAACGAGACGGATTGCCGTTTCATTCATTCAGGAGTCTTGAACATTCTGTGACATTGTCTTGCTATGATAACGCCGTTGTGTGATACAAGCTCTGCACAACAGTAATGGCTGTAGGAAGAAGAGGTGATGGAGATTGAGTAAACATGCATACATTTCAATTATCACAGTTAACAAGAACAATTTGTAGGTAGAGATCGCGTCTCCGTGACGATGTGAAATGTTTCCCTCTTTTAGTAAACGCTAACCTACTGACTTTGACTGAGTTTACTAAGTGATGTGCCATGTGGTGACACTTCTCAGGTCGATGTGATGGTATGTGATCCTGGTCCGTACCACTCTAGAAGGTAAGGGGAAGAGGGGTGCCCCACTCTAGAAGGTAATGGAGGGGATGGAGAGGGGGTCCCTGATGGTATGGGAGAGGAGGGGGATGAGGGGTGGGGGTGATTGACGATGACAGGTGAGCCCCCTGCTGGCGGAAGTAAGACCCTAGCCCCCTCCTTAACGAATCGCAGTGGAGGTAGAGCCATGCTGGGGTGAACTTCTCCAAGACTTGTCTGAAGACATCGAAAAGCCATTAAGGCAAATGGACTACATCCCTCCTCCTGGACTCTGCTCTCTCCTACCCTCCTCTCCCACTTACGGCTTCCTGTAGGGGAAGCTAATGGTTGTCAAAACCGCAAATAACCCCTGAGCAGTCTCACGCCGAGGGGGACCTCCCCTCACCCTTCCCTCCCTCCCTCACCCCTCCCCCCACCCCAAACAACATAACAGACTATGTTGGGACCCCTCTCACCTACACTCAGCCTCTACATAGCTTACTTACTATCATCAAAACTATTATCTACACACAGGATTAAGTCTACGGCAAACACACATACATATTTAACTACTCTTTCCACTCTTATCCTTGTATTTCTTACTCTACCACATAACCCACATACTCTCCTACATCCCCAACAACATGACCTCCCATCTTTCCTGACCACATACCCTAACACCGGACGCTCACACGCGTCCGACACGCGCCAAACTTCCGGGAAAATCCCCCCAAACCCTTTGGGACTAGACACCTGCGCACCACCTGCCCAGTTGGCACTCAAGAGTGCCACCTGGCCAGATGGTGCGCACGGTCGTAGTCCTCATCTACACTACTCCCTCCCTCCCTCCGGTCAACAGTTTTCATCATTCAAGAACAAAAGGGGAGAGCCGCTGGCTGAGCTGGCTCCATTCCCCCCCCCCCCTCTCCTCTCGGGGGAAAGGGGGGCACTAATGAGTGAGTGCAATAGTTTGATGACTTTTTTTGTGGGGAGTTATTTTGCTATGTTTGGACATAGGTTACAATTTTAACCAGCTAGTGGCTTTTTTTGTTTCGCTAATTTTCCTGGGTTCCCTCCCCAGTCGATGGTAAGTATGACATTCTCTAAATGTAGAGTGCTCACAGGCTATTGCTCCCTGCACCTCTCTGAGGGAACCAGGTTCTGGCTCATGGTCATCGGTAGGCATAAAGCACTCCCGTTACTGATGAACCCAAACTAATATTTCACATGTCAGTTTGGATAGCTTCAGGGAGCCTCAGGGCTTTCCCAGAAATTGGCGTTTCATTACATTAAACTGTTTTTTTCTTGGGGGAGCCCCTAGGTTTCCCCGGAGCTATCCAGGCTGATATGATTATCCCTAACTTTGGCATCAGTCGATGTGGGTAGAGTTGTAGGCCTACCGGGGACCACGAGCCAGATCCTGGCCTCCTTAGAGAGGCACGGGAAGCAATGACCTATAGAAATGCACATGTGATTGTGGAGCATTCTATATCTGCCATCGACTGGGACAGGCACCCAGAAAGGTAAGCGCCCCAAAACAAACCACTATTCTGATTAAAACGACGAATATAGACAAACGAGTGGACAGAACTCCCCAATTGAAGACGAGCAAACAAGCATTACGTCACACGAGCCGCGCTCCATATCTGCACAGCTACCCCCTCACCCCAAGAAAGGAAAGGGGAAGCCCCCGCGCCAGCGATCCACACCCCAGTTCTTCAGCTGATGCGAGACATCACGGTCGTATGGCTCCAGCTCCAGACTCTTTGTGTTACGCTGTGCCTTAGTTCAGTACTGCTCCTATGGTGGTGTGCGAGCAGGGAGTAATATTTCTAGGTACTTGGGCTGCATGGGTTTACATGCACGGTGCATGCACGGTGGTACCATCGGTGGTACCCCCCTTCCCCCTCCTTCGCCGCTGTGAGTGGATACGTCCCGGAGGTTCAGCTTTAGCAGTTCGTTTGGTAGACTTGGGTATGGGTAATACCAGGCAGTACCCTGCCTGGGATTACCCTTAGCAGACCCAGTCTAGGGGCCCTCGGAAACCCCACAGGGGCTCTTGGGTGCGATGGATGTGACCCCTAAATCCCTTCTCGCCCTTCTCTTTGTTTAAATGTGAGGATTGCTCTGTCCCCTTGTCTCAAGGCGACGCTCATTGTTTTTGTCTGTCATGCTGCTTGTTGGGTTGATGATACCTTCGGCACAAAGTCCTGCGAGCTTTGTTGCTTGTTTGTCACTCAATTCACCCATTCTCCTGGTGATATTATTTGGGTGTAGGCGGGTCATGCCTTGCAGGATAGGTTTTGGTTGCAACGTGTTAGGCTAGTTGCTTCCCCGGATGCCGTGAGGCTGCTCCGTTTTGCCTATAGGGACCTGGACTTGGGGGTGTCTGTCGCGTTGGCCTTGGTTCAGTCCGCGCCCCCTCGTTTTTCCCCTGCTGTGCATCACTCGGCCTTCCCCCCCCCACCTGCTTCCGGCTCTTAAGAGTCTGAGAGCTTCGGGGTTGGGGAAGAGTTTAGAGGTTTCTGAGACTTGGGCAGGAACACATTTTAACAATCTTAGAAGAATTTTTTTCTTGCACACAGCAATGTTGTCAGCTATTACCAGCTGCGCTGCACAGGGGTTAATGTGCTCGATCAGGGGTGCACATAACCCATTAACCACTGCACTGCGCAATGAGGCACTTGACGGGTGGTGTGCAACACGCCTCAGGGATCTCTTATATATAGCGTACTATTTAAAACTGGCGCATGGTGACGTGGGTATGAAATAGATGCCTGAGGGGCTCCAGTGATCGTCCGCCATTTTGAAAAAAAATCCCAGCATGCCCCAGGGCCGTGGGGGGCCTCAGTTTCAAGGAAGCAACCATGTCTGATGCATCGTCTACGAGCTCCCAGTCCACAATCAGCTGCGGTCCAGGAAAACGACTCTCAGAGGACGAAATATGCGACATATTGTATGGTGATGGATGATCATTTAGACTACAATCCAGAGAAAGACCTAACACAGAGGTCTGACACGAGTAAGGGGGAGAATGAGGTGGAGGAGGTCACGAGTGTGTTCAATACACGCGCCTCACCTGGCCAGCCCTGCCGCCCTGGGTGAGTACTGTTAGTCACCACAACCATGTGTGTTCTCTGAGGCAAATTTATTTAGTGATAGTACATGTGGTGAATCATTTTCGGGCTTCGGTGACATAGGCTCTGATACAAGCAGTGTTGACGAACAAAGTACGAGCAGCGATGGTGTTACTAGGCGGGGTTTTGCTGCCCCAGCAACACACCGAGGCAAGCGGCAGCGTCACGCGGCCCGAGGACAATGTTGACAGTGTTTCCTCGACATCAGGTGTTCGTGGTAGGCCTACACTATGCAGAACACTTTCATCTACTGGTTTGCCTATACACAGCTTTAGCACAAGACAACGGAGCTGTGTTTTTGGTGCTCGTGGTGGTGTTGGCTCCAAAACCAAACCCACAGGTGTACTTGTGTGGGAGGATTGTGAGACTTTTGTCCCACAAATTCCAACATTTGATAGTACCGATGCTGGTGACACCGTTATTCCTCCCTAATCAGATGATGATATGGCTGTAATTGACTATTTTTATGGGGCATATTTTGACAAGGAATTCTTGGACCATCTCGTTGCAGAGACGAACAGATATGTTCACAGCCTCACTGACTTCAGCATTTTACCTGTCTCTCGCATGACACCATGGACAGACACGACAAATGAGGAAATGTATGTGTTTTTGGCGTTGAGCATGATGATGATGAAACATTTTGATCACAAAGACAAGTGATCCAGGATTATTGGAGCTAAGACAGCCTTGTTCCGTCCCTCGTGTTCAACAGTTACATGTCACGTAATAGGTTCCTGCTGCTTCTCAGGTGCCTGCACTTTGAGAACAATGATAATGAAGACAGACACGATAGATTTTGGAAGATGCAGAAGATTTTTAGTGATATGTGAGGAAATATCACTAAAAAGTGGTAGTGGCTCCGGGAGTCTATGCCTCGGGCGACCACCAAACCATGACATCACCTGCGATTTTCTGAACCACACTGCGGCCAAAGTAGGTACAATTTCGTATTTATTTCAATATATATATGATCATGGAAGGGTATTTAACATTATTAGAAGCACAAAAAAATTTGCGAACAATTTATTTTCTGCGCACCAGGGGTTTGCCATATTTGGGGGCAGAGCTGGTTAAGGCAATCATAGGTGTATTGTATAATTCAAAGCTTGGGTACAAGATGGAGGCTTGAGGGCCTCCAGTGAGCGTCTGTCAGCTTGAAAAAAATTACTAGCTTGCCACATAGCCGGTAGTGGGCAGGCTCATGTTGAAGGTAACAACCATGTCAGACGTATTCACATCAAGCTCCCAGTCCCCAGCCAGCTGTGTTGTTGAGAAAACACTCTCTGATGTTGACATACAGGGCATATTGCTTGAAGATGACCATGCCAGCGATATTGATAACACAAATCTGGACAAAGACCTATCACAGGTGTCTGATACTAGTGAATATGGATATTGAAGTGGACGAGGTAGAGTGTGTGTACAGTACACAGCTCTCACCAGCCCTGCCCTGCCGACCAAGGTCAACACCATCATTCAACTTGACTACAAATAATTAGCTAAGTTAAGACTTAGATTAATATAATACATATAATAAAATTAATATAATACATATAATAAAATTAATATAATACATATAACAAAATTAATATAATACATATAATAAAATTAATATAATACATATTATAGAATTAGATTAATTATAATACATATATTAGAATTAGATTAATTATAATACATTAATATCATATGGTAATAATACAAGCTGGGCAAGGATATGCAATGTAAACAGGCGAAGAAAAGAGAGAACAAAGTGAGAATTAGAAAAATAATTAAGAGTATGAATAAATAAATGGATTCAGATTCATATTAGTTAATAAAATAGTATACATATAATTAATCAAATTAAAAATTCAGTAATCTCTTAAGATTGTAATACAGTAATATTATATGGTAATAAGACAAGCTGGATAAGGGTAAGCCATAGAAACAAACACGTATAAGCTGGAGACACTCATGTACTTAATGTTTAAGAATCCATTAACAATATAGGAATATTATACAACAGATAGGACTAGTAGCTAATATTAATGGGCAGGTATGTATAAGCGAAAAATTAAATGAATATTTTTTAATTCACAAAGTAATGAATTAAAGATTCAGATACATTGGCAAATTAAGAATTGAAGGTTTATAAAATTTTGTGAAATTGAAGTCTTAGTAGTGACAGACAAATGGATAAGTTGCAAATATTTTAAGCTAAGAAGCTGATAACTAGACATATTAGGCATTCAAAGAATTATTACATTGTATAAAATTGAAGTGTTTGTAGTAACAGTTATAAGAGGGCAAATTACATGTAACTGAAGCCAATAATATAAAAAGGAAGCATTTAGTAACTAATATACAAATATAAAAAGTCTAAATATAAATATGGTTAGGGAAGGTAAGGCTTGGTCACTCATGTGTTACTCTCAGTAAGGTTTGGTCACTCGTGTGTTACTCTCAGTAAGGCTTGGTCACTCATGTGTTACTCTCAGTAAGGCTTGGTCACTCATGTGTTACTCTCAGTAAGGCTTGGTCACTCATGTGTTACTCTCAGTAAGGCTTGGTCACATGTGTTACTCTCAGTAAGGCTTGGTCACTCATGTGTTACTCTCAGTAAGGCTTGGTCACTCATGTGTTACTCTCAGTAAGGCTTGGTCTCTCATGTGTTACTCTCAGTAAGGCTTGGTCACTCATGTGTTACTCTCAGCAATGACATTGGAAGTTTGCTGACTTCCAGTTATGTCACAATCAACAAAGAAAACCAGTAATTGTTGGACACTTTTGATTTCATGTCTTTTGCCTGTTCTTTCTTAGCAATGATCGTTCCATTCCTGGTGTAGCACTGCTTGATAAGATTTGGGTTTTGTTTGTGAATATCTTGCTGTCTGTAGAGGAGGATCAACGCTGCTTGGTAAGGCACTCATTAATATAATATGATGCTGTCTGTAGAGGAGGATCAACGCTGCTTGGTAAGGTACTCATTAATATAATATGATGCAGTCTGTAGAGGAGGATCAACGCTGCTTGGTAAGGCACTCATTAATATAATATGATGCAGTCTGTAGAGGAGGATCATCGCTGCTTGGTAAGGTACTCATTAATATAATATGATGCAGTCTGTAGTGGAGGATCAACACAGCTTGGTAAGGCACTCATTAATATAATATGATGCAGTCTGTAGAGGAGGATCATCGCTGCTTGGTAAGGCACTCATTAATATAATATGATGCAGTCTGTAGAGGAGGATCAACGCTGCATGGTAAGACACTCATTAATATAATATGATGCAGTCTGTAGAGGAGGATCAACGCTGCTTGGTAAGGCACTCATTAATATAAAGATTGGTTTTATATTTGTAGCTGCTTGAATGAGGTCTTACTTATCATTGGGATAAGCTAGTTTAGTGAGCATCTGCCTGGTGCTGTGGTGATTGTTTTTATCTATTCTGATAGATTTAATAGTATCAGTAAAGTTTATCTCTGATGTAATCAGTTGATGGGCTACACTCGAACAGTTTTGACCTTCTTGTACTTCAGGCAGTTCAGTAGAGCTGATGATGAGCAAATCATGGAGTTTTTGTTGATACTGTTGTCTGGAGAGCCTGAAACACTTATAAATTCAGTACTACCTACCTAACTACACATGCTGTATTGCATATTAATGGGTTATAAGCCAGTCCAAACAGGGTATAAGTATGAAATACTATAACTCTCATATTGGGTGGGGTGGATATTATGAGGGACTGGTGGCTCATAACAGTTGTCACTAACCTGTGTTGGTGAGTGTATTAATAACACTTTCACGCTTCGATGTCGCTTTCCAGTGACATCCGTTTTTCTCCTGGGCCGTCTCGGATGACGCGGTCTGAAATCATCCATTAAAATATTTGTTAAAAATTACAATTTTAACTGATCAATCTGGGTGTGGTTTCAAAATGAGCACCTTTAGATTGCACACAATTTGATGCCAAAATGAAAGACGTCACATGAAAATTGATGTCAAAACACTGGAAAGATATAAATAATTTTGTCGTGATTGAGTGTTAAAAAGTGTCCAAAAGTTAAAATATTTGTTAAAGTTTATTTATTGTTTTATTATTATGGGACTAGTTTTAAAATACGCGCCTTTAGATTGCGCACAATTTGATACCAAAATGGAAGACGTAACACGAAAATTGATGTCAGAACACTGGAAAAAATATTTAGTATTCTAGTATTTCTTTTGTTTTTGGCTATGATGAATTGTTCTAAAATTAATGGTAATTCCTGTACTGTAGTGTATAGGCCGCTCCACATCCCCCTTATCCCCCCAGGTGGTCCCTCCCAACGCTCCCTTCTCTCCCGATACCAACCACCCCACCCCACCCCGCCTACACCATGCGCCTCGAGCCACAGCCGTATGGAATTAATACGGTACGGCCCGCGGCCTGGCTTTCATATCCTGACAGTTCACTCTTTGTCCGGCTGACTGTCCGGATATTGCAACATCGGCAGCAAGTTAACCGGCCCAGATTTTTATCCGGACAAACACCTGATTTTCCGGCTCCTATGGACATTTTGGCCGGATATTGAGATAACTTTATCCGGTCACGATTTTGACCGTATATGGGTGTTTTCCGGATATTCGAATCCCGGATAATCGAGTGTCTACAGTAATTATTTTGTGTGACATGGCATTGGAATTGAGCTGTGTTTTTATCATTCAGTAAATTTTGTGAGTATAGATTGTTTTTTTTTGTTTTTTCATTTTGTTCTGTTTTTTAACTGTTTTTCTTATATTTCAGTGATGGGAACATCAGATCATTTGGGAATGCATAAGACGAGGGAGTGGGGAATGGTGGGGAGGATGAGGGGGCGGGAGTGGGGGGGGGATGGTGAGGGGGGACAGGGGAGGGGGTAATGATGGGAAGGATGAGGGGATGAGGGGAGTTGGGGATGGTGACGTGGGGACCGGGGAATGGAGAATGGTGGGGAGCACAAGGGGACAGGGGAAGTGGGTGATGGTGAAGAGGATGAGGGGACGGGGGAGTGAGAGATGGTTAGGAGGCCGAAGGGATGGTGGAGTGGGGAATGGTTAGGAGGAGGAGATGGTGGGGAGGACTAGGGAACGGGGAAGTGGGGAATGGTTGGGGACGAGGGAACTGGGGAGTGAGGAATGGTTGGGAGGATGAGGGGACTGGGGAATGGTGGGGAGGACTGGGAGACAGGGGAAGGTTGCTGTGGCTCAACAACGCACATGTGTTGTTGAGCCACATCAACGCGTGGCCAAGTACAGCTAGTGAGGAATAATGTATATTGGATTAATCAGTTCCAAACCACAAAAATAAATACTGTATAGTTATACAATAATTAAATGGAATAAATGCTAACACACTACACTTTACCTGTACTTCGGAGAGTTGATGGCATATGTGGAAACTAGTGAGGCAGAGGAAGAGAGATGTTCTTTGGCAGGGGAGTTCCCTAACATTAAAACTTCTGGAAGTTGTGCTTCTGATGTTCTTTCTCTTTTCTGTCTTTTTCTGTTTCCCTCATTACACTCACTGAACGCTTTCCTTACAAGTGACTTGTCCAAGGATGATTGTTTTTGCCTGTGCATTAAAAAGTTTTTAAAGTTAGCCATAGCACTGTCATTCAACAGATTTGTAACACAGTTTGTCAAGGTGATAATTTCAAGAAAAGGTTTACACTTTCCCTCATTTTGAACACATTTCTTTTAATAGAGAACTAGAGTTAGGCATAACAAACTCTGTAACAAGAGCTGACACTCAGGTACCACTCTCATATTTAGCTGTGAGTTCTTTCTTCATCTGTATCATGATTCTAACCATTTTTCTTTTTGATTGACTCATATCACAAACTTTCATAGGTGTCATGGTGACTTATTTACAATAAGAATATAAAAAATATCCAAGAGAAAAGTGTAGTAGGTTGTGCACTGAACAACAGCTATGGTGAAACTGATGCATCAGGGCACGTGTTTACATCTGAATGCCGAGCAAACAGACGAATACCGAACATGAACACAGCGTCTGAATACCGAAAAGTGCGAATTATGAGCAGTGCAAACACCGAGGCTCCTCTGTACAAAGAAATTAAGTAAATATTATATAATTTGTATTGGTAAATACAGTACAATAATGTAATATTGCTTTTTGTTGTAAATTCTTCTAGCTTAACCAAATATTTTTTTCCACAGGATAACAACCCAGAGGAATGTTCAGTGTGTTTTAACAATTATGATGACAATCAGCTACGGCCTGGCACACTGCCTTGCGGACACACATTCTGCTCCCAGTGTATTAACAATGGTATCAAGAATGGGCAGCTGACCTGCCCCAGCTGCCGTGCCGAGCACGCTGCCACAGCTGCTACTCGGTTTCCAATTAATTATGCTGTGGAGGCCCTTATCAGAAAACTAAAAGGTATCGAGGTTGTACCAGAGAAAACGTTATCAGCAAAACCCATTAAAGCTCCTGCAAGAGGAATCAGCAAGAAGTTACGCTCCCTGGTGCAGGAGCAGAAGAGCTTCATCAGCAGCCTCATTACTAGCTGTGAAGAGGTACTGTCCCAGCTGGGGGAGTACCGGGGGCAGCTGGGGGACTGGAAGACTCACCACCTCCAGCTCCAGGACAAACTCTATGATCTGGTAGAGCAGAACAAGTCAGCAATGAAGCTCTTGGAGCTGGAGGATACCAGTGTGGTGGATATGACAACACAAGGAGAGGAAGGGAAGACTCAGCTGCAGGCCATGTTGGGGAACCTCGACACAGTCAACACAGCGCAGGAGGTTGACACAACCATAGACACAGCTGATGAGTGCAGCATGAAGATGGAAGATTGGCTCCAGAAGTGCCAGGAACTCTTCCCAGATGTCAAGACTGTCCACACCTCAGTGAAGGTACGCTGCTGAAGGTCACATTGTTCTTACCTAACTGTGTGTAGTATTGCCTCTATATAAACACTTTTGACATGGACACACAACAAGATGAGAGTAGACTTTATATATAGGAAACTTTTTGCTCTAACACCTGAAACATTTTTATTAATAAAGTCAACTGTCATCTTGGTGTTTCTCTACACTGTTGTCAGCACTCAGATTCACTACACACATGTCAACTATCATCTTGGTGTTTCTCTACACTGACCACAGTGTAGAGAAACACTGTGGTCAGTGTAGAGAAAACGTTACTTGTATTTTCCAGTTACTTAGAGCCTGATGCTTCATTATAGTCCAGTTACTGTACTAAGAACCTGATACTTCATTATAGTCCAGGTTCCACATTAATGTTTGTGTTGGTAATGACAGGTGCAGGAGACCATCAGGGAGGCCCTGGAGATGACAACCACAGAGACAGGTGCCACAGCTGACCCCGTACACCTGGGAGACTCAGCCTCCACCATTAATGTTTGTGTTGGTAATGACAGGTGCAGGAGACCATCAGGGAGGCCCTGGAGATGATGACCACAGAGACAGGTGCCACAGCTGACCCCGTACACCTGGGAGACTCAGCCTCCACCATTAATGTTTGTGTTGGTAATGACAGGTGCAGGAGACCATCAGGGAGGCCCTGGAGATGATGACCACAGTGACAGGTGCCACAGCTGACCCCGTACACCTGGGAGACTCAGCCTCCACCATTAATGTTTGTGTTGGTAATGACAGGTGCAGGAGACCATCAGGGAGGCCCTGGAGATGATGATCACAGAGACAGGTGCCACAGCTGACCCAGTACACCTGGGAGACTCAGCCTCCAGCATCATGAATATAGTTCAGGAAATCACTAGAGAGATCCCCCAGAAGCAATTAACAGTAAGTTTTTTATTTTCTCTCATAGGTCATACCACAAGATAAAGAGTTGAGTTTTGAGGAGAGGAAGCCTGTTCCTAGGTTTATCGGGGTTCCCCAAGGTCAACTACTGACTTTCCTTAACATACAATCCACAATAGTTGCCTAACTCCTGGATAAATATTTACTGGTTGGTGAACAGAGGCAACAGGTGAAAGGCAACAGGAAAGATGTTAACCATTTCTGGCCTGCATGGTGATTGAACCTGTGATCCTCTATTGAACCCGGGAACCCAGGTGGGTGACACTCCACCAACCTACCGGGAAAGCATCCAGGAAGACAGTGAACCAAAACAGACCACTGATGGGATCGAAGAAACTGAAGCCTTGAAAATGCTAATAAACTTCCAAACAATGCCGGCACCAACCCCCCTGCCAGTAGAGGGGGGCTGGAGCTACAGGTCCAGCACCATTCCTTCCAGTAGAGTTGGGCTTGAGCTACAGGTTCAGCACCAACCCCCTGCCAGTAGAAGCGGGGGGTTGGGAAGCTGGAGCTACAGGTCCAGCACCAACCACCTGATAGTAGAGTTGGACTTGAGCTACAGGTCCAGCACCAACCCCCTGCCATTAGAAGTGGGCTGGAGCGACAGGTCCAGCACCAACCCCCTGCCATTAGAAGTGGGCTGGAGCTACAGTTCCAGCACCAACCCCCTGCCAGTAGAGGTGGGCTGGAGCTACAGGTACCGAACCAACCCCTGCCAGTAGAGGTGGGCTGGAGCTTCAGGTCCAGCACCATCCCCCCTGCCACTAGGAAGGAGAGGGTGGAGCTACAGGTCCAGCACCAACCCCCTGCCTGTAAAGGTGGGCTGGAGCTACAGGTCCAGCACCAACCTCCTGCCAGTAGAGGTGGGCTGGAGCTACAGGTCTAGCACCAACCCCCTGCCAGTAGAGAGGGGCTGGAGCTATAGGTCCAGCACCAACCCCCTTCCAGTAGAGGTGGGCTTGAGCTACAGGTCCAGCACCAACCCCCTGCCAGTAGAAATGGGCTGGAGCTACAGGTCCAGCACCATCCCCCTGCTAGTAGAAGTGGGCTGGAGCTACAGGTCCAGCACCAACCCTCTGCCGGTAGAGGGGGGGCTGGAGCTACAGGTCCAGCACCAACCCCTTGCCAGTAGAGGGGGGGCTGGAGCTACAGGTCCAGCACCAACCCCCTGCCAGTAGAGGGGGTGTCTGGAGATTCACGTCCGGCGCCAACCCTCCTGCCAGTAGAGGGGTGGGACTGGAGCTACAGGTCCTGAATCAACCCCCTGCCAGAAGAGGTGGGCTGGAGCTACAGGTACAGGACCAACCCCCTGCCAGTAGAAATGGGCTGGAGCTACAGGTCCAGCACCAACCCCCTGCCAGTAGATGGGGGGCTGGAGCTACAGGTCCAGCACCAACCCCCTGCCAGTAGAAGTGGGGGGGGGGGGGAAGCTGGAGCTACAGGTCCAACACCAACCCCCTGATAGTAGAGGGGGGCTGGTGCTACAGGTCCAGCACCAATCCCCTTCCTGAAGAGTTGGACTTGAGCTACAGGTAAAGCACCAACCCCCTGCCAGTAGAAGTGGGGGAGGGGGGAAGCTGGAGTTACAGGTCCAGCACCAACCCCCTGATAGTAGAGGGGGGCTGGTGCTACAGGTCTACCAACAATCCCCTTCCATTAGAAGTGGACTGGAGCTACAGGTCCAGCACCAACCCCCTGCCAGTAGAGGTGGGCTGGAGCTACAGGTCCAGCACCAACCCGCTGCCAGTAGAGGGAGGTGTCTGAAGATTCACGTCCAACGCCATCCTCCCTGCCAGTAAAGGGGTGGGACTGGATCTACAGGTCCAGAATCAACCCCCTGCCAGAAGAGGTGGGCTGGAGCTACAGGTACAGAACCAACCCCTGTCAGTAGAAGTGGGCTGGAGCTTCAGGTCCAGCACCATCCCCCTGCCAGTAGAGGGGGGCTGGAGCTACAGGTCCAGCACCAACCCCCTGCCTGTAAAGGTGGGCTGGAGCTACAGGTCCAGCACCAACCCCCTGCCAGTAGAGGTGGGCTGGAGCTACAGGTCCAGCACCAACCCCCTGCCAGTAGAGGGGGGCTGGAGCTACAGGTCCAGCACCAACCCCCTTCCAGTAGAGGTGGGCTTGAGCTACAGGTCCAGCACCAACCCCCTGCCAGTAGAAATGGGCTGGAGCTTCAGGTCCAGCACCAACCCCCTGCCAGTAGAGGTGGGCTGGAGCTACAGGTCCAGCACCATCCCCCTGCTAGTAGAAGTTGGCTGCAGCTACAGGTCCAGCACCAACCCCCTGCCGGTAGAGGAGGGGCTGGAGCTACAGGTCCAGCACCAACCCCTTGCCAGTAGAGGGGGGGCTGGAGCTACAGGTCCAGCACCAACCTCCTGCCAGTAGAGGGGGTATCTGGAGATTCACGTCCGGCGCCAACCCCCCTGCCAGTAGAGGGGTGGGACTGGAGCTACAGGTCCAGAATTAACCCCCTGCCAGAAGAGGTGGGCTGGAGCTACAGGTACAGAACCAACCCCCTGCCAGTAGAGGTGGGCTGGAGCTACAGGTCCAGCACCATCCCCCTGATAGTAGAAGTGGGCTGGAGCTACAGGTCCAGCACCAACTCCCTGCCGGTAGAGGGGGGGCTGGAGCTACAGGTCCAGCACCAACCCCCTGCCAGTAGAAGTGGGCTGGAGCTACAGGTCCAGCACCAACCCCCTTGCCTGTAGAGGGGGTGACTGGAGATTCACGTCCAGCGCCAACCCCCTGCCAGTAGAGGGGTGGGACTGGAGCTACAGGTCCAGAATCAACCCCCTGCCAGAAGAGGTGGGCTGGAGCTACAGGTACAGAACCAACCCCCTGCCAGTAGAGGTGGGCTGGAACTTCAGGTCCGGCACCAACCCCCTGCCAGTAGAGGGGGCAGGAGCTACAGGTCCAGCACCAACCCCCTGCCGGTAGAGGTGGGCTGGAGCTACAGGTCCAGCACCAACCCCCTGCCAGTAGAGGGGGGCTGGAGCTACAGGTCTAGCACCAACCCCCCTGCCAGTAGAGGGGGGCTGGAGCTACAGGTCCAGCACCAACCCCCTGCCAGTAGAAGTGGGCTGGAGCTACAGGTCCAGCACCAACCCCCTGCCTGTAGAGGGGGTGTCTGGAGATTCACGTCCAGCGCCAACCCCCCTGCCATTAGAGGGGTGGGACTGGAGTTACAGGTCCAGAACCAACCCCCTGCCAGTAGAGGGGGGCTGGAGGTACAGGTCCAGCACCAACCCCCTGCCAGTAGAGGTGGGCTGGAGCTACAGGTCCAGAACCAACCCATCTTGCCAGTAGAGGTGGGCTGGAGCTAAAGGTCCAGAATCAACCCCCTGCCAGAAGAGGTGGGCTGGAGCTACAGGTACAGAACCAACCCCCTGCCAGTAGAGGTGGGCTGGAACTTCAGGTCCGGCACTAACCCCCTGCCAGTAGAGGGGGCAGGAGCTACAGGTCCAGCACCAACCCCCTGCCGGTAGAGGTGGGCTGGAGCTACAGGTCCAGCACCAACCCCCTGCCAGTAGAGGGGGGCTGGAGCTACAGGTCTAGCACCAACCCCCCTGCCAGTAGAAGGGGGCTGGAGCTACAGGTCCAGCACCAACCCCCTGCCAGTAGAAGTGGGCTGGAGCTACAGGTCCAGCACCAACCCCCTGCCTGTAGAGGGGGTGTCTGGAGATTCACGTCCAGCGCCAACCCCCCTGCCATTAGAGGGGTGGGACTGGAGCTACAGGTCCAGAACCAACCCCCTGCCAGTAGAGGGGGGCTGGAGGTACAGGTCCAGCACCAACCCCCTGCCAGTAGAGGTGGGCTGGAGCTACAGGTCCAGAACCAACCCATCTTGCCAGTAGAGGTGGGCTGGAGCTAAAGGTCCAGCACCAACCCCCCTGCCAGTAGAGGGGAGGGGGCTTGAACTTCAGGTCCAGCACCAAGCCCCTGCCAGTAGAGGGGGGCTTGAGCTACAGGTCCAGCACCAACCCTCTGCCAGTAAAGGTGGGGGGTGGAGCTACAGGTCCAACACCATCCCCCTGCCAGTAGAGGTGGGCTGGAGCTACAGGTCCAGCACCAACCCTCTGCCAGTAGAGGTGGGGGGTGGAGCTACAGGTCCAACACCATCCACCCTGCCAGTAGAGGGGGGGGGTGGAGCTACAGTTCCAGCACCAACCCCCTGCCAGTAAAAGCGGGCTGGAACTACAGGTCCAGCACCAACCCCCTACCAGTAGAGGGGGGGGGGGGCTGGAGCTACAGGTCCAGCACCAACCCCCTGCCAGTAGAGGGGAGCTGGAGCTGCAGGTCCAGCACCAACCCCCTGTCGGTAGAGGGGGGGGGTGGAGCTACAGGTCCAGCACCAACCCCCTGCCAGTAGAGGGGGGCTGGAGCTACAGGTCCAGCACCAACCCCCTGCCGGTAGAGGGGGGGGTGGAGCTACAGGTCCAGCACCAACCGCCTGCCAGTAGAGGGGGGAGGGTGGAGCTACAGGTCCAGCACCAAGCCCCTGCTAGTAGAGGGGAGCTGGAGCTACAGGTCCAGCACCAACCCCCTGCCGGTAGAGGGGGGTTGGTGGAGGTACAGGTCCAGCACCAAGCCCCTGCCAGTAGAGGCGAGCTGGAGCTACAGGTCCAGCACCAACCCCCTGCCGGTAGAGGGGGGGGGTGGAGCTACAGGTCCAGCACCAACCCCCTTCCAGTAGAGGTGGGCTTGAGCTACAGGTCCAGCACCAACCCCCTGCCAGTAGAAATGGGCTGGAGCTTCAGGTCCAGCACCAACCCCCTGCCAGTAGAGGTGGGCTGGAGCTACAGGTCCAGCACCATCCCCCTGCTAGTAGAAGTTGGCTGGAGCTACAGGTCCAGCACCAACCCCCTGCCGGTAGAGGAGGGGCTGGAGCTACAGGTCCAGCACCAACCCCTTGCCAGTAGAGGGGGGCTGGAGCTACAGGTCCAGCACCAACCTCCTGCCAGTAGAGGGGGTATCTGGAGATTCACGTCCGGCGCCAACCCCCCTGCCAGTAGAGGGGTGGGACTGGAGCTACAGGTCCAGAATTAACCCCCTGCCAGAAGAGGTGGGCTGGAGCTACAGGTACAGAACCAACCCCCTGCCAGTAGAGGTGGGCTGGAGCTACAGGTCCAGCACCATCCCCCTGATAGTAGAAGTGGGCTGGAGCTACAGGTCCAGCACCAACTCCCTGCCGGTAGAGGGGGGGCTGGAGCTACAGGTCCAGCACCAACCCCCTGCCAGTAGAAGTGGGCTGGAGCTACAGGTCCAGCACCAACCCCCTTGCCTGTAGAGGGGGTGACTGGAGATTCACGTCCAGCGCCAACCCCCTGCCAGTAGAGGGGTGGGACTGGAGCTACAGGTCCAGAATCAACCCCCTGCCAGAAGAGGTGGGCTGGAGCTACAGGTACAGAACCAACCCCCTGCCAGTAGAGGTGGGCTGGAACTTCAGGTCCGGCACCAACCCCCTGCCAGTAGAGGGGGCAGGAGCTACAGGTCCAGCACCAACCCCCTGCCGGTAGAGGTGGGCTGGAGCTACAGGTCCAGCACCAACCCCCTGCCAGTAGAGGGGGGCTGGAGCTACAGGTCTAGCACCAACCCCCCTGCCAGTAGAGGGGGGCTGGAGCTACAGGTCCAGCACCAACCCCCTGCCAGTAGAAGTGGGCTGGAGCTACAGGTCCAGCACCAACCCCCTGCCTGTAGAGGGGGTGTCTGGAGATTCACGTCCAGCGCCAACCCCCCTGCCATTAGAGGGGTGGGACTGGAGCTACAGGTCCAGAACCAACCCCCTGCCAGTAGAGGGGGGCTGGAGGTACAGGTCCAGCACCAACCCCCTGCCAGTAGAGGTGGGCTGGAGCTACAGGTCCAGAAACAACCCATCTTGCCAGTAGAGGTGGGCTGGAGCTAAAGGTCCAGAATCAACCCCCCTGCCAGTAGAGGGGAGGGGGCTTGAACTTCAGGTCCAGCACCAAGCCCCTGCCAGTAGAGGGGGGCTTGAGCTACAGGTCCAGCACCAACCCTCTGCCAGTAAAGGTGGGGGGTGGAGCTACAGGTCCAACACCATCCCCCTGCCAGTAGAGGTGGGCTGGAGCTACAGGTTCAGCACCAACCCTCTGCCAGTAGAGGTGGGGGGTGGAGCTACAGGTCCAACACCATCCACCCTGCCAGTAGAGGGGGGGGGTGGAGCTACAGTTCCAGCACCAACCCCCTGCCAGTAAAAGCGGGCTGGAACTACAGGTCCAGCACCAACCCCCTACCAGTAGAGGGGGGGGGGGGGCTGGAGCTACAGGTCCAGCACCAACCCCCTGCCAGTAGAGGGGAGCTGGAGCTGCAGGTCCAGCACCAACCCCCTGTCGGTAGAGGGGGGGGGGTGGAGCTACAGGTCCAGCACCAACCCCCTGCCAGTAGAGGGGGGCTGGAGCTACAGGTCCAGCACCAACCCCCTGCCGGTAGAGGGGGGGGTGGAGCTACAGGTCCAGCACCAACCGCCTGCCAGTAGAGGGGGGAGGGTGGAGCTACAGGTCCAGCACCAAGCCCCTGCTAGTAGAGGGGAGCTGGAGCTACAGGTCCAGCACCAACCCCCTGCCGGTAGAGGGGGGGTGGTGGAGGTACAGGTCCAGCACCAAGCCCCTGCCAGTAGAGGCGAGCTGGAGCTACAGGTCCAGCACCAACCCCCTGCCGGTAGAGGGGGGGGGTGGAGCTACAGGTCCAGCACCAACCCCCTGCCAGTAGAGGGGAGCTGGAGCTACAGGTCCAGCACCAACCCCCTGCCGGTAGAGGGGTGGGGGTGGAGCTACAGGTCCAGCACCAATCCCCTGCCAGTAGAGGGTGGGTGGGTGGAGCTACAGGTCCAGCACCAAGCCCCTGCCAGTAGAGGCGAGCTGGAGCTACAGGTCCAGCACCAACCCCCTGCCGGTAGAGGGGGGGGGTGGAGCTACAGGTCCAGCACCAACCCCCTGCCGGTAGAGGGGGGGGGGTGGAGCTACAGGTCCAGCACCAACCCCCTGCCGGTAGAGGGGGAGTGGAGCTACAGGTCCAGCACCAAGCCCCTGCCAGTAGAGGCGAGCTGGAGCTACAGGTCCAGCACCAACCCCCTGCCGGTAGAGGGGGGGGTGGAGCTACAGGTCCAGCACCAACCCCCTGCCGATAGAGGGGGGGGGTGGAGCTACAGGTCCAGCACCATCCCCCTGCCGGTAGAGGGGGGGGTGGAGCTACAGGTCCAGCACCAACCCCCTGCCGGTAGAGGGGGAGTGGAGCTACAGGTTCAGCACCAAGCCCCTGCCAGTAGAGGCGAGCTGGAGCTACAGGTCCAGCACCAACCCCCTGCCAGTAGAGGGGGGCTGGAGCTACAGGTCCAGCACCAACCCCCTGCCAGTAGAGGCGAGCTGGGGCTACAGGTCCAGCACCATCCGTCCTGCCAGCAGTGGGGGGGGGGGGCTGGAGCTACAGGTCCAGCACCAACCCCCTGCCAGTAGAGGCGAGCTGGAGCTACAGGTCCAGCACCATCCGTCCTGCCAGCAGTGGGGGGCCTGGAGCTACAGGTCCAGCACCAGCCCCATGCCAGTAGAGGTGAGCTGGAGCTACAGGTCCAGCACCATCCGTCCTGCCAGCAGTGGGGGGGCTGGAGCTACAGGTCCAGCACCATCCGTCCTGCCAGCAGTGGGGGGGCTGGAGCTACAGGTCCAGCACCAGCCCCCTGCCAGTAGAGGGGGGCTGGAGCTACAGGTCCAACACCAACCCCCTGCCAGTAGAGGCGAGCTGGAGCTACACGTCCAGCACCAGCCCCCTGCCAGTAGAGGTGAGCTGGAGCTACAGGTCCAGCACCAACCCCCTGCCAGTAGAGGCGAGCTGGAGCTACAGGTCCAGCACCAACCCTCTGCCAGTAGAGGGGAGCTGGAGCTACAGGTCCAGCACCAACCCCCTGCCAGTAGAGGCGAGCTGGAGCTACAGGTCCAACACCATCCGTCCTGCCAGCAGTGGATCGGGGGGGGGGGGCTGGAGCTTAGGGTAGAGAGGAGGGAGAACTACCAAAACCTTCCAGAAGTGACACACAATATGGACAATCATTCATATTTGCAAACATTCATGGTTTAAAGCCTAAGTCAAGGAATAAAGTTAAGTTCATAAATGGCCTCCTATTAGAGTCAAACTCAATATTTGGGACATTCACGGAAACTCATACAAAAGATTACATGGATGGTGAAATCTGGATTCCAAATTTTTATCTATACAGATGTGATAGACAAACTAGGTCAAATGGAGGAATAGGTCTGTATATTTAAGAAGACCTGGTAAGCACAGAACTACTAAACTAATGAGGTGGTAGAGGTACTTGGACTTAAGGTTGAGAAACTAAACCTAATTATTATTCTAATATATAAACTGCCAGATACAACGGTTGAGGAATTCACAGAGCAGATGCACAAAATAGAGAACATCCTTGATAACCTAGCAAACCCAGCTCCAGATATTATCTTCCTTGGAGATTTCAATTTACCGAGTCTAAGATGGAGAATGGCAAACACAAATATCATAGTAGGGAGTGACCCGGGAAATAACCAACCACAGGTCAGAGAACTTTTGAGATTCTGTGACAAATTCTCGCTCAATCAACAGATTACAGAAGCAACTAGGAACGAAAACACACTAGACTTGTTATTCACAAACAATGATGAGACAAACAATCAGAGACATCACAATCTCAGATACTTCATACTCAGACCATAAGCTCATTGAAGTGCGTACTAGCATAAATAACGGTAGTAGGTCTAAGAGACCCAACAAGCGAGAAGGAATATTCAATCAATTCAATTTAAACAATAGGAGGATTGACTGGGAAAAAATAAATGTAGACCTTGCAACCATTCAATGGGAGACGGTCTTAAGCGACAAAACTCCCACACAGGGAATAGCTCAACTGACAGCTGAAGCTTACAAGGTCTGCTTGAAGCACGTGCCTATGAGGAGGAGCAGAAAGAGGACCACTCTAGAAAGAGAACGCAGACGACTGTACAGGAGAAGGAAAAAAATAACGGAAATGCTTCGGCAGACACAACTATCACAAGCAAGGAAAATAAGCCTAAGCAGGGAGATCGAAGAAATAGAACAAATGTTGAAGCGATCATATGAGTCTGAGGAAATTGAATTGGAACAGAAAGCTATACAAGAGATAAGGAAAAATCCAAAATATTTTTTCTTATACACAAAATCAAAATCCAAAACCTCGACCAGTATTGGACCGTTAATTACAAATGAAGGTACGTACACAGAGGACAACAAAGAGATTAGTGAAATTCTAAGAGGCCAGTATGAGGCTATGTTTAGCACACCAATAAACAACATGAAAGTTGATGACCCAGACAGCTTCTTTATGAATGACATTCAAGCTGCAGATAATATAACGGATATTACCACAAACTCGGAAGACTTTGAAAGAGAAATTGACAATATGCCTATGCACTCAGCTCCTGGGCCTGACTCATGGAATTCAATACTCATAAAGAAATGTAAAATACCAGTAGCGAGAGCACAGCTCAGTGTAATATGGAGAAAGAGCCTGGATACAGGGGAGATACCAGCAGCACTTAAATCTGCAGATATAGCTCCGTTGCACAAGGGGGGGAGTAAAGCCTTGGCAAAAAATTACTGGCCAGTTGCACTAACATCACTCATAATAAAAGTGTTTGAAAGAGTGATTAGGAATCAAATTTCTAGTTTTATGGAAAACAATGAATTGCACAATCCAGGACAACATGGATTTAGAGCGGGAAGATCCTGTCTGTCACAGTTACTCAACCACTATGACAAAATCACAGAAGCTCTAGAAGAAGAGCAAAATGCAGATGTTGTATACTGCTGTATACGTTGTATACGTTGTATGATGTTGTATACAGATGTTGTAAAGGGGTACTTTAATGTTGTACTTTGTAAAGGGATTCAACAAATTTGACCATGGGGTGATAGCTCACAAAATGAGGTCAATGGGAATAACTGGAAAAGTAGGACGCTGGATACTCAATTTCCAGTCGAACAGAACACAAAGAGTAACAGTCAATCAGATGAAATCGAGTCCAAGCGATGTTAAAAGCTCTGTACCTCAAGGTACAGTCCTTGCACCGCTACTGTTCCTTATTCTCATATCTGATATAGACAAAAATACACGTCACAGCTTCGTGTCGTCCTTTGCAGATGACACAAAAATCAGCATGAAAATTACCTCTGCTGGAGACATTGAAAAACTACAAGCAGATGTCAACAAAGTTTTCGATTGGGCAGCAGAAAATAACATGATGTTTAACAGTGATAAATTTCAGGTACTCAGGGACGGACAAAACGAAGATCTGAAACATAATACAGGGTACAAAACACAATCGAATCTTCCCATAGTAGAAAAACAGCATGTCGAGGATTTGGGAATAATGATGTCCGACGATCTAACGTTTAGGGAGCATAACCAAGCAAATATCGCGTCAGCCAGAAAAATGATCGGATGGATTACGAGAAGTTTCAAATCCAGGGATCCCATCACAATGGTTGTACTCTTCAAGTCACTTGTGTTGTTCCGTCTCGAGTACTGCTCAGTACTCACTTTCCCCTTCAGAGCAGGAGAGATTGCTGAAATAGAGGGAATACAGAGAACATATACGGCACGCATAGACGAGATAAAACACCTAAATTATTGGGATCGTCTCAAAGCTCTCCAAATGTACTCTCTAGAAAGGAGACGAGAGAGATACAAAATAATATACACATGGAAAATACTGGAGGGCCAGGTCCCAAATCTACACAGAAAATAACAACGTACTGGAGTGAACGATATGGAAGAAAATGCAAGATTGAACCAGTGAAGAGCAAAGGTGCCATAGGCACAATCAGAGAGCATTGTATAAACATCAGAGGTCCGCGGTTGTTCAACGTCCTCCCAGCGATTATAAGAAATATTGCCAGAACAACCGTGGACATCTTCAAGAGAAAACTGGACTGTTTTCTAAGAGAAGTTCCGGATCAGCCGGGCTGTGGTGGGTATGTGGCCCTGCGGACCGCTCCAAGCAACAGTCTGGTGGACCAAGTCTCACAAGTCGAGCCTGGCCACGGACCGGGCTTGGGGAGTAGAAGAACTCCCAGAACCCCATCAGCCAGGTACAGGTCTGCCACCAACCCCCGGCCAGTAGAGGAGGGCTGGAGCTACAGGTCCAGCACCAACCCCCTGCCAGTAGAGGGGGGCTGGATCTACAGGTCCCGCACCAATCCCCTGCCAGTAGAGGGAGGCTGAAACTACAGGTCCAGCACCATCCACCCTGCCAGTAGTGGGGGGGAAGCTGGAGCTACAGGTCCGGCACCAACCCCCTGACAGTAGAGGGGGGTTGGAGCTACAGGTCCAGCACCAACCCCTTGCCAATAGAGGGAGGGGGGGGGGCTTGAGCTACAGGTCCAGAACCAACCCCCTGCTAGTAGAGACAGAGGGGCTGGAGCTTCAGGTCCAGAACCAACTCCCTGCCAGTAGAGGAGGGGGGGTGGAGCTACAGGTCAAATACCAACCCCCTGCTAGTAGAGGGGGGCTGTAGCTATAGGTCCAGCACTAACCCCCTTCCAGTAGAGGGGGGGGGCTGGAACTACAGGTCCTGAACCAACCCCCTGCCAGTAAAGGGGGGCTGGAGCTACAGGTCCAGCACCAACCCCTGCCAGTAGAGGGTGGGCTGGAGCTACTGGTCCAGCACCAATCCCCTGCCAGTAGAGGAAGACAGGAGCTACAGGTCAATCGCCAAACTCCTTCCAGTATAGAGGGGCTGGAGCTACAGGTGAAGGACCTACCCCCTGTCATTAGAGGGGGGGGGGTGCTGCAGCTACAGGTTCAGCATCAACCCCCTGCCAGTAGAGGTGGGGGCTTCAGCTATTTGTCTAGCACCAACCCCCTGCCAGTAGAGGGGGGCTGGAGCTACAGGTCCAGCACCAACCACCTGCCAATATAGGGAGGCTGGAGCTACAGGTTCAGCACCAACCACCTGCCAGTAGAGGGGGGCTGGAGCTACAGGTTCAGCACCAACCACCTGCCAGTAGAGGGGGGCTGGAGCTACAGGTCCAGCACCAGCCACCTGCCACCTGAGGGGGGCTGGAGCTACAGGTCCAGCACCAACCACCTGCCAGTAGAGGGAGGCTGGAGCTACAAGTTCAGCACCAACCACCTGCCAGTAGAGGGGGGCTGGAGCTACAGGTCCAACACCAACCCCCTGCCAGTAGAGGGGGGCTGGAGCTACAGGTTCAGCACCAACCACCTGCCAGTAGAGGGGGGCTGGAGCTACAGGTCCAATATCAACCCCCTGCCAGTAGAGGGGGGCTGGAGCTACAGGTCCATCACCAACCCCCTGCCAGTAGAGGTGGGCTGGAGCTACAGGTCCAGCATCAACCCCCCCCCCTGCCAGTAGAGGGGGGCTGGAGCTACAGGTTCAGCACCAACCACCTGCCAGTAGAGGGGGGCTGGAGCTACAGGTTCAGCACCAACCATCTGCCAGTAGAGGGGGGCTGGAGCTACAGGTCCAGCATCAACCCCCTGCCAGTAGAGGGGGGGCTAGAGCTACTGGTCCAACATCAAACCCCTGCCAGTAGAGTAGGGGCTGGAGCTTCAGAGGCCAGCACCAACCCCCTGCCAGTAGAGGGGGGCTGGAGCTACAGGTCCAGCACCAATCCCCTGCAAGTAGAGGGGGCTGGAGCTACAGGTCCAACATCAACCCCCTGCCAGTAGAGGGGGGCTGGAGCTTCAGGGCCAGCACCAACCCCCTGCCAGTAGAGGGGGGCTGGAGCTACAGGTCCAGCTCCAATCCCCTGCCAGTAGAGGGGGGCTGGATCTTCAGGGCCAGCACCAACGACCTGCCAGTAGAGGTGAGCTGGAGGTACAGGTCCAGCACCAACCCCCTGCCAATAGATTGGGACTTGAGCTATATGTCTAGTACTAACCCCCTGCCAGTAGAGGGGGCCGGAGCTATATGTCTAGCACTAACCCCCTGCCAGTAGAGAAGGGCCGGAGCTAAAGATCCAGCACCAACCCCCTGCCAGTAAAGGTTGGCATGAGCTACAGGTCCAGCACCAACCCCCTACCAGTAGAGGGGGGCTGGAGCTACATTTCCAGCACCATCCCCCTGCCAGTAGAGGGGGGCTGGAGATACAGGTCCAGGACCAACCCCCTGCCAGTTGAGGGGGCTGGAGCTACATTTCCAGCACCAACCCCCTGCCAGTAGAGGTGGGCTGGAGCTACAGGTCCAGCACCAACCCCCTGCCATTAGATGGGGGCTGGGGCTACAGGTCCAGCACCATCCCCCTGCCAGTAGAGGGGGGCTGGAGCTACAGGTCCAGCACCAACCCCCTGCCAGTAGAGGTGAGCTGGAGCTTCAGGTCCAGCACCAACCCCCTCCCCCCCTTGCCATTAGAGGGGGCTGGAGCTACAGGTCCAGCACCAACCCCCTGCCAGTAAAGGGGGGCTGGAGCTACAGGTCTACCACCAACCCCCTGCCTGTAGAGGGGGGGGAGCTAAAGCTACCGGTCCACATCAACCTCTCTGCCAATAAAGGGAGGCTGGAGCTACAGGTCCAGCACCATCTTCCTGCCAGTAGAGGGGGGCTGGAGCTACAGGTCCATCACCAACCCCCTGCCAGTAGAGGGGGCCTTAAGCTACAGGTCTAGCACCAAACCCCTGCCAGTAGAGAGGGGCTGGAGCTACAGGTCCAGCACAAACCACCTGCCAGTAGAGGGGGCTGGAACTAAAGGTCCAGCACCAACCCCCTGCCAATAGAGGGGGGCTGGAACTACAGGTCTAGCACCAACCCCATGCCAGTAGAGGGGGGCTGGAGCTACAGGTCCAGCACCAAACCCCTGCCAGTAGAGGGGGGTCTGGAGCTACAGGTCCAGCACAAACCCCATGCCAGTAGAGGGGGGCTGGAGCTACAGATCAAGCACCAACCACATGCCAGTAGAGAGGGGGGGGCCTGGAGCTACAGGTCCAGCACCAACCCCCTGCCAGTAGTGGGGGGCTGGAGTTTCAGGTCCAGCACCAACCCCCTGCCAGTAGAGGGGGGGGTCGGGGCTGGAGCTACAGGTCCATTACCTACCCCCTGCAAGTAGAGGAAGGGCTGGAGCTAAAAGTCCAACACCAACCTCCCCCTGCCATTTCAGGAAGGGAGGCTGGAGCTACATGTCCATCACCAACCCCCTGCCAGTAGAGGGGGGCTGGAGCTACAGGTCCAGCACCAACCACCCTGTCAGAAGAGGGGGGGCTGAAGCTAAAGGTCCAGCACCAACCCTCCAGCCAGAAGAGGGGGGCTGAAGATACAGGTCCAGGACCAACCCCCTGCCAGTAGAGGGGGTCTATAGCTACAGATCCAGCACCAACCCCCTGCCAGTAGAGTGGGGGCTGAAGATACAGGTCCAGGACCAGCCCCCTGCCAGTAGAGGGGGCCTGGAGTTTCAGGTCCAGCACCAACCCCCTGCCAGTAGAGGGGGGGGGGGGGTCGGGGCTGGAGCTACAGGTCCATTACCTACCCCCTGCTAGTAGAGGAAAGGCTGGAGCTAAAAGTCCAACACCAACCTCCCCCTGCCATTTCAGGAAGGGAGGCTGGAGCTACAGGTCCAGGACCAACCCCCTGCCATTAGAGGGGGGCTATAGCCACAGATCCAGCACCAACCCCCTGCCAGTAGAGGGGGGGCTGAAGATACAGGTCCAGGACCAACCCCCTGCCAGTAGAGGGGGGGCTGTAGGTACAGATCCAGCACCATCCCCCCCTGCCAGTAGACGGGGGCGTGAGCTATAGGTCAAGCAGGAACCCCCTGCCAATAGAGGGGGGCTGCAGCTACAGATCCAGCACCAATCCCCTGCTAGTAGAGGGGGGGGGGGGCTACAGCTACAGGTCCAGCTCCAACCCCCTGCCAGTAGAGGGAGGGGCTGCAGCTACAGGTCCAGCACCAATCCCCTGCCAGTAGAGGAAGACAGGAGCTACAGGTCAATCGCCAACCTCCTGCCAGTATAGGGGGGCTAGAGCTACAGGTCAAGGACCTACCCGCTGTCATTTGAGGGGGGGTGCTGCAGCTACAGGTCCAGCATCAACCCCCTGCCAGTAGAGGTGGGGGGCTTCAGCTATTGGTCTAGCACCAACCCCCTGCCAGTAGAGGGGGGCTGGAGCTACAGGTCCAACATCAACCCCCTACCAGTAGAAGGAAGGTGGAGCTACAGGCCCAGCACCAACCCCCTGCCAGTAGAGGGGGACTGGAGCTACAGGTCCAGCACCAACCCCCTGCCAGTAGAGGCGAGCTGGAGCTACAGGTCCAGCACCAACCCCCTGCCAGTAGAGGCGAGCTGGAGCTACAGGTCCAGCACCAACCCCCTCCCCCCCTTGCCATTAGAGGGGGCTGGAGCTACAGGTCCAGCACCAACCCCCTGCCATAGAAGGGGGCTGGAGCTACAGGTCCAGCACCAACCCCCTGCCAGTAGAGGGAGGCTGGAGCTACAGGTCTACCACCAACCCCCTGCCTGTAGAGGGGGGGGGGCTAAAGCTACCGGTCCACATCAACCTCTCTGCCAGTAGAGGGGGGCTGGAGCTACAGGTCCAGCACCATCCTCCTGCCAGTAGCGGGGCGCTGGAGCTACAGGTCCATCACCAACCCCTTGCCAGTAGAGGGGGCCTTGTGCTACAGGTCTAGCACCAAACCCCTGCCAGTTGAGAGGGGCTGGAGCTACTGGTCCAGCACTAACCACCTGCCAGTAGAGGGGGTTGGAACTACAGGTCCAGCACCAACCCCCTGCCAATAGAGGGGGGCTGGAGCTACAGGTCCAGCACCAACCCCATGCCAGTAGAGGGGGGGGGGCTGAAGCTAAAGGTCCAGCACCAACCCCCCAGCCAGAAGAGGGGGCGCAGGTGCTACATTTCCAGCACCAACCCCCTGCCAGTAGAAGGGGGCTGAAGATACAGGTCCAGGACCAACCCCCTGCCAATAGAGGGGGGCTATAGCTACAGATCCAGCACCAACCCCCTGCCAGTAGAGGGGGGCTGGAGATACAGGTCCAAGACCAACCCCCTGCCAGTAGAAAGGGGCTGTAGCTACAGATCCAGCACCAACCCCCTGCCAGTAGAGGGGGGCTGAAGATACAGGTCCAGGACCAACCCTCTGCCAGTAGAGGGGGGCTGTAGCTACAGATCCAGCACCAACCACCTGCCAGTAGAGGGGGGAGGCTGGAGGTACATTTCCTGCACCCCCCCCCCCCCCGTTGCCAGTAGAGGGGGGCTCGAGATACAGGTCCAAGACCAACCCCCTGCCAGTAGAAAGGGGCTGTAGCTACAGATCCAGCACCAACCCCCTGCCAGTAGAGGGGGGCTGGAGCTACAGCTCCAGCACCAACCCCCTGCCAGTAGAGGGGGGGCTGGAGCTACAAGTCCAGCACCAACCCCCTGCCAGTAGAGGCGAGCTGGAGCTACAGGTCCAGCACCAACCCCCCACCCACCCCTTCTTGCCATTAGAGGGGGCTGGAGCTATAGGTCCAGCACCAACCCCCTGCCAGTAGAAGGTGGCTGGAGCTACAGGTCCAGCACCAACCCCCTGCCAGTAGAGGGAGGATGGAGCTACAGGTCCAGCACCAACCCCCTGCCAGTAGAGGGGGGCTGGAGTTTCAGGTCCAGCACCAACCCCCTGCCAGTAGAGGGGGTGCTGGAGCTACATTTCAAGCACCAACCCCCTGTCAGTAGAAGGGGGGGTCGGGGCTGGAGCTACAGGTCCATTACCAACCCCCTGCCAGTAGAGGGGGGATGGAGCTACAGGTCCAGCAACAACCCCCTGCCAGTGGAGGGGGGGCTGGAGCTACAGGTCCAGCACCAACCCCCTGCCAGTAGAGGCGAGCTGGAGCTACAGGTCCAGCACCCCCCCCCCTTGCCATTAGAGGGGGCTGGAGCTACAGGTCCAGCACCAACCCCCTGCCAGTAGAGGGGGGCTGGAGATACAGGTCCAAGACCAACCCCCTGCCAGTAGAAAGGGGCTGTAGCTACAGACCCAGCACCAACCCCCTGAAAGTAAAGGGGGGCTGAAGATACAGGTCCAGGACCAACCCTCTGCCAGTAGAGGGGGGCTGTAGCTACAGATCCAGCACCAACCCCCTGCCAGTAGAGGGGGGCTGGAGATACAGGTCCAAGACCAACCCCCTGCTAGTAGAAAGGGGCTGTAGCTACAGATCCAGCACCAACCCCCTGCCATTAGAAGGGGGCTGGGGCTACAGGTCCAGCACCATCCCCCTGCCAGTAGAGGGGGGCTGGAGCTACAGGTCCAGCACCAACCCCCTGCCAGTAGAGGGGGGCTGGAGCTACATGTCCATCACCAACCCCCTGCCAGTAGAGGTGGGCTGGAGCTACAGGTCCAGCACCATCCCCCTGCCAGTAGAGGGGGGCTGCAGCTACAGGTCCACCACCAATCCCCTGCTAGTAGAGGGGGGGGGGCTACAGCTACAGGTCCAGCACCAACCCCCTGCCAGTAGAGGGGGGGGGGCTGCAGCTACAGGTCCAGCACCAATCCCCTGCCAGTAGAGGAAGACAGGAGCTACAGGTCAATCGCCAACCTCCTGCCAGTATAGGGGGGCTAGAGCTACAGGTCAAGGACCTACCCCCTGTCATTAGAGGGGGGGTGCTGCAGCTACAGGTCCAGCATCAATCCCCTGCCAGTAGAGGTGGGGGGCTTCAGCTATTGGTCTAGCACCAACCCCCTGCCAGATGAGGGGGGCTGGAGCTACAGGTCCAACATCAACCCCCTGCCAGTAGAGGGGGACTGGAGCTACAGGTCCAGCACCAACCCCCTGCCAGTAGAGGCGAGCTGGAGCTACAGCTCCAGCACCAACCCCCTGCCAGTAGAGGCGAGCTGGAGCTACAGGTCCAGCACCAACCCCCTCCCTCCCTTGCCATTAGAGGGGGCTGGAGCTACAGGTCCAGCACTAACCCCCTGCCATAGAAGGGGGCTGGAGCTACAGGTCCAGCACCAACCCCCTGCCAGTAGAGGGAGGCTGGAGCTACAGGTCTACCACCAACCCCCTGCCTGTAGAGGGGGGGGGGGCTAAAGCTACCGGTCCACATCAACCTCTCTGCCAGTAGAGGGGGGCTGGAGCTACAGGTCCAGCACCATCCTCCTGCCAGTAGAGGGGCGCTGGAGCTACAGGTCCATCACCAACCCCTTGCCAGTAGAGGGGGCCTTGTGCTACAGGTCTAGCACCAAACCCCTGCCAGTAGAGAGGGGCTGGAGCTACTGGTCCAGCACTAACCACCTGCCAGTAGAGGGGGTTGGAACTACAGGTCCAGCACCAACCCCCTGCCAATAGAGGGGGGCTAGAGCTACAGGTCCAGCACCAACCCCATGCCAGTAGAGGGGGGCTGAAGCTAAAGGTCCAGCACCAACCCCCCAGCCAGAAGAGGGGGCGCTGGAGCTACATTTCCAGCACCAACCCCCTGCCAGTAGAAGGGGGCTGAAGATACAGGTCCAGGACCAACCCCCTGCCAGTAGAGGGGGGCTATTGCTACAGATCCAGCACCAACCCCCTGCCAGTAGAGGGGGGCTGGAGATACAGGTCCAAGACCAACCCCCTGCCAGTAGAAAGGGGCTGTAGCTACAGATCCATCACCAACCCCCTGCCAGTAGAGGGGGCTGAAGATACAGGTCCAGCACCAACCCCCTGCCAGTAGAGGGGGGGCTGGAGCTACAGGTCCAGTACCAACCCCCTGCCAGTAGAGGCGAGCTGGAGCTACAGGTCCAGCACCAACCCCCCACCCCCCCCCCTCTTGCCATTAGAGGGGGCTGGAGCTATAGGTCCAGCACCAACCCCCTGCCAGTAGAAGGTGGCTGGAGCTACAGGTCCAGCACCAACCCCCTGCCAGTAGAGGGAGGCTGGAGCTACAGGTCCAGCACCAACCCCCTGCCAGTAGAGGGGGGCTGGAGTTTCAGGTCCAGCACCAACCCCCTGCCAGTAGAGGGGGTGCTGGAGCTACATTTCAAGCACCAACCCCCTGTCAGTAGAAGGGGGGGTCGGGGCTGGAGCTGCAGGTCCATTACCAACCCCCTGCCAGTAGAGAGGGGGATGGAGCTACAGGTCCAGCAACAACCCCCTGCCAGTGGAGGGGGGGCTGGAGCTACAGGTCCAGCACCAACGCCCTGCCAGTAGAGGCGAGCTGGAGCTACAGGTCCAGCACCAACCCCCCCCCCCTTGCCATTAGAGGGGGCTGGAGCTACAGGTCCAGCACCAACCCCCTGCCAGTAGAGGGGGGCTGAAGATACAGGTCCAAGACCAACCCCCTGCCAGTAGAGGGAGGCTATAGCTACAGATCCAGCACCAACCCCCTGCCAGTAGAGGGGGGCTGGAGATACAGGTCCAAGACCAACCCCCTGCCAGTAGAAAGGGGCTGTAGCTACAGACCCAGCACCAACACCCTGCCAGTAAAGGGGGGCTGAAGATACAGGTCCAGGACCAACCCCCTGCCAGTAGAGGGGGGCTGTAGCTACAGATCCAGCACCAACCCCCTGCCAGTAGAGGGGGGCTGGAGATACAGGTCCAAGACCAACCCCCTGCCAGTAGAAAGGGGCTGTAGCTACAGATCCAGCACCAACCCCCTGCCATTAGAAGGGGGCTGGGGCTACAGGTCCAGCACCATCCCCCTGCCAGTAGAGGGGGGCTGGAGCTACAGGTCCAGCACCAACCCCCTGCCAGTAGAGGGGGGCTGTAGCTACATGTCCATCACCAACCCCCTGCCAGTAGAGGTGGGTTGGAGCTACAGGTCCAGAACCAACCCCCTGCCATTAGAAGGGGGCTGGGGCTACAGGTCCAGCACCATCCCCCTGCCAGTAGAGGGGGGCTGGAGCTACAGGTCCAGCACCAACCCCCTGCCATAGAAGGGGGCTGGAGCTACAGGTCCAGCACCAACCCCCTGCCAGTAAAGGGGGGCTGGAGCTACAGGTCTACCACCAACCCCCTGCCTGTAGAGGGGGGGGGAGCTAAAGCTACCGGTCCACATCAACCTCTCTGCCAATAAAGGTGGGCTGGAGCTACAGGTCCATCACCAACCCCCTGCCAGTAGAGGGGGCCTTGAGCTACAGGTCTAGCACCAACCCCCTGTCAGTAGAAGGGGGGGTCGGGGCTGGAGCTACAGGTCCATTACCAACCCCCTGCCAGTAGAGGGGGGGCTAGAGCTACAGGTCCAGCAACAACCCCCTGCTAGTGGAGGGGGGGCTGGAGCTACAGGTCCAGCACCAACCCCCTGCCAGTAAAGGCGAGCTGGAGCTACAGGTCCAGCACCAACCCCCTGCCAGTAGAAGGTGGCTGGAGCTACAGGTCCAGCACCAACCCCCTGCCAGTAGAGGGGGGCTGAAGATACAGGTCCAAGACCAACCCCCTGCCAGTAGAAAGGGGCTGTAGCTACAGATCCAGCACCAACCCCCTGCCAGTAAAGGGGGGGCTGAAGATACAGGTCCAGGACCAACCCCCTGCCAGTAGAGGGGGGCTGTAGCTACAGATCCATCACCAACCCCCTGCCAGTAGAGGGGGGCTGGAGATACAGGTCCAAGACCAACCCCCTGCCAGTAGAAAGAGGCTGTAGCTACAGATCCAGCACCAACCCCCTGCCAGTAGAGGGGGGCTGAAGATACAGGTCCAGCACCAACCCCCTGCCAGTAGAAGGTGGCTGCAGCTACAGGTCCAGCACCAACCCCCTGCCAGTAGAGAGGGGCTGGAGCTACAGGTCCAGCACCATCCTTCTGCCAGTAGAGGGGCGCTGGAGCTACAGGTCCAGCACCAACCCCCTGCCAGTAGAAGGGGGGCTGGAGCTACAGATCCAGCACCAACCCCAGGCCAGTAGAGGGGGGGGGGGCCTGGAGCTACAGGTCCAGCACCAACCAACCCTGCCAGTTGAGGGGGGGGCGGGGCTGGAGCTACAGGTCCAACACCAACCCTCTGTCAGTAGAGGGGGGCTGGAGCTACAGGTCCAGCACCAATCACCTGCTAGTAGAGGGGGGCTGGAGCTACAGGTCCAGCATCAACCCCCTGCCATTATAAGGGGCTGGGGCTACAGGTCCAGCACCATCCCCCTGCCAGTAGAGGGGGGCTGCAGCTACACGTCCAGCACCAATCCCCTGCTAGTAGAGGGGGGGGGGCTACAGCTACAGGTCCAGCACCAACCCCCTGCCAGTAGAGGGGGGGGGCTGCAGCTACAGGTCCAGCACCAATCCCCTGCCAGTAGAGGAAGACAGGAGCTACAGGTCAATCGCCAACCTCCTGCCAGTATAGGGGGGCTAGAGCTACAGGTCAAGGACCTACCCCCTGTCATTAGAGGGGGGGGGGTGCTGCAGCTACAGGTCCAGCATCAACCCCCTGCCAGTAGAGGTGGGGGGCTTCAGCTATTGGTCTAGCACCAACCCCCTGCCAGTAGAGGGGGGCTGGAGCTACAGGTCCAACATCAACCCCCTGCCAGTAGAAGGAAGGTGGAGCTACAGGCCCAGCACCAACCCCCTGCCAGTAGAGGGGGACTGGAGCTACAGGTCCAGCACCAACCCCCTGCCAGTAGAGGCGAGCTGGAGCTACAGGTCCAGCACCAACCCCCTGCCAGTAGAGGCGAGCTGGAGCTACAGGTCCAGCACCAACCCCCTCCCCCCCTTGCCATTAGAGGGGGCTGGAGCTACAGGTCCAGCACCAACCCCCTGCCATAGAAGGGGGCTGGAGCTACAGGTCCAGCACCAACCCCCTGCCAGTAGAGGGAGGCTGGAGCTACAGGTCTACCACCAACCCCCTGCCTGTAGAGGGGGGGGGGCTAAAGCTACCGGTCCACATCAACCTCTCTGCCAGTAGAGGGGGGCTGGAGCTACAGGTCCAGCACCATCCTCCTGCCAGTAGAGGGGCGCTGGAGCTACAGGTCCATCACCAACCCCTTGCCAGTAGAGGGGGCCTTGTGCTACAGGTCTAGCACCAAACCCCTGCCAGTAGAGAGGGGCTGGAGCTACTGGTCCAGCACTAACCACCTGCCAGTAGAGGGGGTTGGAACTACAGGTCCAGCACCAACCCCCTGCCAATAGAGGGGGGCTAGAGCTACAGGTCCAGCACCAACCCCATGCCAGTAGAGGGGGGCTGAAGCTAAAGGTCCAGCACCAACCCCCCAGCCAGAAGAGGGGGCGCTGGAGCTACATTTCCAGCACCAACCCCCTGCCAGTAGAAGGGGGCTGTAGATACAGGTCCAGGACCAACCCCCTGCCAGTAGAGGGGGGCTATTGCTACAGATCCAGCACCAACCCCCTGCCAGTAGAGGGGGGCTGGAGATACAGGTCCAAGACCAACCCCCTGCCAGTAGAAAGGGGCTGTAGCTACAGATCCAGCACCAACCCCCTGCCAGTAGAGGGGGCTGAAGATAAAGGTCCAGGACCAACCCTCTGCCAGTAGAGGGGGGCTGTAGCTACAGATCCAGCACCAACCACCTGCCAGTAGAGGGGGGAGGCTGGAGGTACATTTTCTGCACCCCCCCCCCTCGTTGCCAGTAGAGGGGGGCTCGAGATACAGGTCCAAGACCAACCCCCTGCCAGTAGAAAGGGGCTGTAGCTACAGATCCAGCACCAACCCCCTGCCAGTAGAGGGGGGCTGGAGCTACAGGTCCAGCACCAACCCCCTGCCAGTAGAGGGGGGGCTAGAGCTACAGGTCCAGCACCAACCCCCTGCCAGTAGAGGCGAGCTGGAGCTACAGGTCCAGCACGAACCCCCCACCCCCCCCCCCTCTTGCCATTAGAGGGGGCTGGAGCTATAGGTCCAGCACCAACCCCCTGCCAGTAGAAGGTGGCTGGAGCTACAGGTCCAGCACCAACCCCCTGCCAGTAGAGGGAGGCTGGAGCTACAGGTCCAGCACCAACCCCCTGCCAGTAGAGGGGGGCTGGAGTTTCAGGTCCAGCACCAACCCCCTGCCAGTAGAGGGGGTGCTGGAGCTACATTTCAAGCACCAACCCCCTGTCAGTAGAAGGGGGGTCGGGGCTGGAGCTACAGGTCCATTACCAACCCCCTGCCAGTAGAGGGGGGATGGAGCTACAGGTCCAGCAACAACCCCCTGCCAGTGGAGGGGGGGCTGGAGCTACAGGTCCAGCACCAACCCCCTGCCAGTAGAGGGGGGCTGGAGCTACAGGTTCAGCACCAACCCCCTGCCATAGAAGGGGGCTGGAGCTACAGGTCCAGCACCAACCCCCTGCCAGTAAAGGGGGGCTGGAGCTACAGGTCTACCACCAACCCCCTGCCTGTAGAGGGGGGGGGAGCTAAAGCTACCGGTCCACATCAACCTCTCTGCCAATAAAGGGGGGCTGGAGCTACAGGTCCATCACCAACCCCCTGCCAGTAGAGGGGGCCTTGGGCTACAGGTCTAGCACCAACCCCCTGTCAGTAGAAGGGGGGGTCGGGGCTGGAGCTACAGGTCCATTACCAACCCCCTGCCAGTAGAGGGGGGGCTGGAGCTACAGGTCCAGCAACAACCCCCTGCTAGTGGAGGGGGGGCTGGAGCTACAGGTCCAGCACCAACCCCCTGCCAGTAGAGGCGAGCTGGAGCTACAGGTCCAGCACCAACCCCCTGCCAGTAGAAGGTGGCTGGAGCTACAGGTCCAGCACCAACCCCCTGCCAGTAGAGGGGGGCTGAAGATACAGGTCCAAGACCAACCCCCTGCCAGTAGAAGGTGGCTGGAGCTACAGGTCCAGCACCAACCCCCTGCCAGTAGAGGGGGGCTGAAGATACAGGTCCAAGACCAATCCCCTGCCAGTAGAGGGGGGCTATAGCTACAGATCCAGCACTAACCCCCTGCCAGTAGAGGGGGTCTGGAGATACAGGTCCAAGACCAACCCCCTGCCAGTAGAAAGGGGCTGTAGCTACAGATCCAGCACCAACCCCCTGCCAGTAAAGGGGGGCTGAAGATACAGGTCCAGGACCAACCCCATGCCAGTAGAGGGGGTCTGTAGCTACAGATCCAGCACCAACCCCCTGCCAGTAGAGGGGGGCTGGAGATACAGGTCCAAGACCAACCCCCTGCCAGTAGAAAGAGGCTGTAGCTACAGATCCAGCACCAACCCCCTGCCAGTAGAGGGGGGCTGAAGATACAGGTCCAGCACCAACCCCCTGCCAGTAGAAGGTGGCTGGAGCAACAGGTCCAGCACCAACCCCCTGCCAGTAGAGAGGGGCTGGAGCTACAGGTCCAGCACCATCCTTCTGCCAGTAGAGGGGCGCTGGAGCTACAGGTCCAGCACCAACCCCCTGCCAGTAGAAGGGGGGCTGGAGCTACAGATCCAGCACCAACCCCAGGCCAGTAGAGGGGGGGGGGGGGCCTGGAGCTACAGGTCCAGCACCAACCAACCCAGCCAGTTGAGGGGGTCGGGGCTGGAGCTACAGGTCCAACACCAACCCTCTGTCAGTAGAGGGGGGCTGGAGCTACAGGTCCAGCACCAATCACCTGCTAGTAGAGGGGGGCTGGAGCTACAGGTCCAGCATCAACCCCCTGACACTAGAGGCGGGCTGGAGCTGCAGGTCCAGCACCAACCACCTGCCAGTAGAGGGTGGCTGGAGCTACAGGTCCAGCACCAACCCCCTGCCAGTAGAGGGGGGCTGGAGCTACAGGTCCAGCACCAATCACCTGCTAGTAGAGGGGGGCTGGAGCTACAGGTCCAGCACCAACCCTCTGTCAGTAGAGGGGGAGCAGGAGATACATTTCCGACACCAGCTCCTTGTCAGTAGAGGGGGGGGGGCTGGAGCTACAGGTCCAGCATCACCCCCCTGTCAGTATGGGGGGGGGGGCTACAGCTACAGGTCCAGCACCAACCCCCTGCCAGTAGAGGTTGACTGGAACTACAGGTCCAGCCTCAACCCCCTGCCAGTAGAGTAAGGGCTGGAGCTACATGTCCAGCACGAACCCCCTGCCAGTAGAGGGGGGGCTGGAGCTACAGGTCCAGCACCAACCCCCTTCCAGTAGAGGGAGGCTGGAGCTACATGTCAGCACCAACTCCCTGCCAGTAGAGGGGGGCTGGAGCTACAGGTCCAGCACCAACCCGCTGCCAGTAGAGGGGGGGGGGGGGGCTGGAGCTACAGGTCCTGCCCCAACTCCCTGCCAGTAGAGGGGGGGGCTGTAGCTACAGGTCAGCACCAACTCCCTGTCAGTAGAAGGGGGCTTGGAGCTACAGGCCCAACAACAACCCCCTGCCAGTAGAGGGGGGCTGGAGCTACAGGTCCAGCACCAACCCCCTGCCAGTAGAGGGGGGGAGGCTGGAGCAACAGGTCCAGCACCAACCCCCTGCCAGTAGAGGTGGGCTGGAGCTACAGGTCCAGCACCAACCCGCTGCCAGTAGAGGGGGGGGGGGCTGGAGCTACAGGTCCAGCACCAACCCCCTGCCAGTAGAGGTGGGGGGGGGGCTGGAGCTACAGGTCCAGCAACAACCCTTTGTCAGTAGGTGCTTTTCGTGACTGGCTTCAGTTTATGTGTAGTGTAATGTGCTGATTGTGATGATAGTGTAATGTGCTGATTGTGATGAATGTGGAAAGTGTGGTTGACTGATAATGGGGCTGACACTGACCACAGGTGATAATGGGGCTGACACTGACCACAGGTGATAATGGGGCTGACACTGTCCACAGGTGATAATGGGGCTGACACTGTCCACAGGTGATAATGGGGCTGACACTGACCACAGGTGATAATGGGGCTGACACTGTCCACAGGTGATAATGGGGCTGACACTGACCACAGGTGATAATGGGGCTGACACTGACCACAGGTGATAATGGGGCTGGCACTGTCCACAGGTTGAGGACCTCCGCAGGATGAGGGAGCCCGTCAAGAGGCTGGTGGAGGCTGGCAGGGTGTTGGCCGTCCAGGAAGACCAAGATGGCCGCCGCTCCGCCAGGATAACTCTACAAGACGGACAGCTGTACCTCCACCCACTCCTGCGTCAGCCCACGCCCGCCCACGCCCACACCCTCCAGGTTACTTTATTACACTCACTAGTCTTACTGACATTACTGACTTACTGAGTTGTGATAACTAATATGATAACATTTTGTTATACAGTTATCAGTATGATTTATTTCATTTTCTGCAGGAGAGTGAGGTTGTGGGCGTGTTGGATCCCTCCTGCACCCTGGCGTTCATTGACCTCGGGTGGGCGGGGTCAACAAGAGGGCGGGTCACCATCCGGCTGACCCCTGACACTCCGCTGGCCAGACAGTTTGTGTTGTTGTGTACGGGCCAGCGGGGCCACACCTACCGCAACACTAAACTGTTGCAGGTGTGTTACAAGGGTCTCCCGGGGGAGTGGGTGGAGGGCGGAGACTACGAGAGTAAAGATGGTTGGGGAGGAGCCCCACTGCTGCCTGACCTCCAGGGGCTGTACCGGAGGTCAGGCCGGGCAGGAGCTGTGTGGTCGTTGTGGGGGCTGGGGGATCCCAGGTGTGCCCAGTTCGTCATCACCACCAGGGACAGTCGTGTCCAGTGTGCACGTGTCTTCGGTGATGTGGTGAGCGGCCTGGATGTGGTGAGGGCAGCAGTCAACCACAGTGACATTAGGGAGGTGACTGTGGTGGACTGTGGTGTTGTGCTGCCACTCTAGTTCACTGTATCACCACCATCACTACTGTGGTGTTGTGCTGCCACTCTAGTTCCCTGTACCACCACCATCACTACTGTGGTGTTGTGCTGCCACTCTAGTTCACTGTACCATCACTACTGTGGTGTTGTGCTGCCACTCTAGTTCACTGTACCACCACCATCTCTACTGTGGTGTTGTGCTGCCACTCTAGTTCACTGTACCATCACCATCACTACTGTGGTGTTGTGTTGCTACTCTAGTTCACTGTACCACCACCATCACTACTGTGGTGTTGTGCTGCCACTCTAGTTCACTGTACCATCACCATCACTACTGTGGTGTTGTCCTGCCACTCTAGTTCACTGTACCATCACTAGTGTGGTGTTGTGCTGCCACTCTAGTTCACTGTACCATCACTACTGTGGTGTTGTGCTGCCACTCTAGTTCACTGTACCACCACCATCACTACTGTGGTGTTGTGCTGCCACTCTAGTTCACTGTACCACCACCATCACTACTGTGGTGTTGTGCTGCCACTCTAGTTCACTGTACCATCACCATCACTACTGTGGTGTTGTGCTGCCACTCTAGTTCACTGTACCACCACCATCACTACTGTGGTGTTGTGCTGCCACTCTAGTTCACTGTACCATCACCATCACTACTGTGGTGTTGTGCTGCCACTCTAGTTCACTGTACCATCACCATCACTACTGTGGTGTTGTGCTGCCACTCTAGTTCACTGTACCATCACCATCACTACTGTGGTGTTGTGCTGCCACTTTAGTTCACTGTACCATCACTACTGTGGTGTTGTGCTGCCACTCTAGTTCACTGTACCATCACCATCACTACTGTGGTGTTGTGCTGCCACTCTAGTTCACTGTACCATCACCATCACTACTGTGGTGTTGTGCTGCCACTCTAGTTCACTGTACCACCACCATCACTACTGTGGTGTTGTGCTGCCACTCTAGTTCACTGTACCATCACTATCACTACTGTGGTGTTGTGCTGCCACTCTAGTTCACTGTACTATCACCATCACTACTGTGGTGTTGTGCTGCCACTCTAGTTCACTGTACCATCACTACTGTGGTGTTGTGCTGTCACTCTAGTTCCCTGTACCATCACCATCATCATTACTTCACTATCTTTGGTATTTATGCTTAGGTATCATGTACCTGACAATGACGGCTGTATCACCATCAATGCTATTTCTTCTCAGTACTGTAAGCTATCATTGCTGTATCACTATAGCTTCACTATCACCTCTATATATCACCATCACCTCAGGACCCACACTTGGGGTCATATACTGACCATGTTGAGTAACAACTATATGACAGCTGTTGTCACTGTTATGTCACCAATAGCTCACTATCACATAACACTATCACTGCTACACCAACATCATTTCACTTTCTCTGCATTATCCCCTCACACTGATAGATTTCCTCCTTACATTCACTGTTATATCACTATCATTGCTACAATACCACTACCGCACCATCACTACTATATCACCATCACTGTCATATCACCATCACCTCACTACTATACTACCATCAATTCACTATCACTGCTATTTCACTATCACTCTGGTGTGTTGTGATATTACCATACTGGTCCATGGTGTGTTGTGATATCACCATACTGGTCCATGGTGTGTTGTGATATTACCATACTGGACCATGGTGTGTTGTGATATTACCATACTGGTCCATGGTGTGTTGTGATATTACCATACTGGACCATGGTGTGTTGTGATATTACCATACTGGACCATGGTGTGTTGTGATATTACCATACTGGACCATGGTGTGTTGTGATATTACCATACTGGTCCATGGTGTGTTGTGATATTACCATACTGGACCATGGTGTGTTGTGATATTACCATACTGGACCATGGTGTGTTCTGATATTACCATACTGGACCATGGTGTGTTGTGATATTACCATACTGATCCATGGTGTGTTGTGATATTACCATACTGGACCATGGTGTGTTGTGATATTACCATAGTGGACCATGGTGTGTTGTGATATTACCATACTGGACCATGGTGTGTTGTGATATTACCATACTGGACCATGGTGTGTTGTGATATTACCATACTGGTCCATGGTGTGTTGTGATATTACCATACTGATCCATGGTGTGTTGTGATATTACCATACTGGTCCATGGTGTGTTGTGATATTACCATACTGGACCATGGTGTGTTGTGATATTACCATACTGGTCCATGGTGTGTTGTGATATTACCATACTGGTCCATGGTGTGTTGTGATATTACCATACTGGACCATGGTGTGTTGTGATATTACCATACTGGTCCATGGTGTGTTGTGATATTACCATACTGGTCCATGGTGTGTTGTGTTATTACCATACTGGACCATGGTGTGTTGTGATATTACCATACTGATCCATGGTGTGTTGTGATATTACCATACTGGTCCATGGTGTGTTGTGATATTACCATACTGAACCATGGTGTGTTGTGATATCACCATACTGGTCCATGGTGTGTTGTGATATTACCATACTGGACCATGGTGTGTTGTGATATTACCATACTGATCCATGGTGTGTTGTGATATTACCATATGGGTGTGAGGTGGTATGACCACACATACACCAGTATGATCATACTGTAGCTGGTGTATGATGTGCTCAAACTGTATAGTGATGTCTTGGCTGATTAGCCTAGTGTCACGAATATTAATTTATGTAGTTATTCTTTTTTCGACAACACACTAGTATTAAATGTGTATTGCCAATGTATGCCACATATATCTATGTATATTATATATCTGTACCATAAGTCCTTGCTATGTATTTGTGGATATATATTAGAAGTCTAGTGAATAGCAGTAGCCTAATGTTATGTAGCTCGAAAAACATCCGTATATACTTATATTATGGAATGCTACATAATGCTGTATAGGAAATATTATGTGAACAATGATGGAGAATGTATAAATTTAGGTCTCGTATGTATTACTGTCATGTATACTGTGTAATTTCCCTTTCATTATTGTTCATTACATTGTCCTCTAACATTAAATTATATTTTGGCACTGTGAGATGTATACCACATAGACATGGTTTTGATACACATGATTTATATATACATGCTTTATATTGTATTCATGTATACTTATGTATAATGGCAGGTGGGCAGACGTCATGAAATCCTCCCTTAACCCCTTCTCCCCTCTCCCGCCAGTGTTACCATGTCTTGCCAATATGAATTCTTTGTTCACATATTTTTATATCATGATATAATCTTTAATGTACTGAATTATTGATATGTATTATTAGGTAAGGCTGTGTATATTGGTCTTTATTTTGTTGATATATGAATTAGAAGTTCTTGATCGAGACATGTCTGTATATGAGCTTGAGATATTTGAAAGAGAGGAGTCAGCTGACTCATAGAGGTGGATACAGTGTCGCTCCCGGCCAGCATGGCTCTGGGCGGTCACTCTTTGATTTTCTCAGTCGATTATTATTATTAACATCTTTATTGACAAAAATAATTACAATTTTGCCTAATCTGAGGATTTTGATAAAGTCTTATTAAAGTGAAGATAATGCTGGTATTCACTGTCACGCAGGACAGAGGGTCATACATAAGACAATAGGTTAAACTGTAGGCTGAAGCACATATATATAATGGTTACAATCAATGTTTTAATGTATGGATATGTGAAAACAACTTTCTATTGTGCACTGCCACACAAGAGCAGGGATGGTTCATAAGTGATGCAGCTTAGAAGTGATATAAATAAAAATTGTTCTTCATTCTTTAAAATGGACAAGCAAATTTTGGATAAATTGTTAGGATGTCGTCCAGAACACCTGAGTCAATAAAATAGTTACACAGTTGGTGGTACAAGAGGCCAGGAGGTCTAAAGTCCTTTACGGTTTCACATTCAACAATATAGTGTTCTAGTGAATGCATTAAAGGTTTATCACAGAATTTACAATCTGAGTATTCTGGTAGTGGCTCAGCCTCACTAACCTGCCAGATGTGTCTATAGCCAAGGCGAATTCGCGCAATGACTACATCACACTGCCTGGTTCGGTTACTGTGCTGACCATTCAAATACCTATTATTACAAAACTTGTCATAACTTTTAATACTGCAGCTTTCAGGCCTCTGGGCATTTCTTAGTTCTTCTAAATCTGAAGTAATTTCTTTAATTTGTATGTTATTAATAATTGCATTACATAGTCCAAAGTCATAATCAATGTTTTCTTTCCTGCGAGCCTCATTGGCCAATCGATCTACAAAGTCATGTTTTCCAACTCCAACATGGGATGGGATCCACACAAATTTTATACAAGAGTTATTATCATTGGCAAAAATTACATTCCATTTAATATTACAAGCTACTTCCAACATACATTGTGATGGGTTATTTAAGGACTGCAGAGCACTTTTAGAGTCACAGAAAATAACTCCACCACCATTGAGCTTAAGGTATTCAGTGGCTAGATAAATACCCAATAGCTCGGTCTGTGTCGTGCTTGCCCAGTTGTTCAATCTCTGTGTACTAGTCATGATCATTTCATTCCCTTTATACACTGCACATGCACAACCTGTTCTACCAGTGCCTAACTGCACAGAGCCATCAGTAAAGGCATAGGATTCAGTCGGTTTGAGAATTTGAAGATGACTGTCAATAGCTTCTAATGTTATACATCTCAAAATGTCAAAATTTATTTTACACTGATGGGAGTATAATGCAGAGAGACCTCCACATCTTTCCAAGGGGGAATATAGTGAACAGTTTTATCAGGGTTAAGAGACACATTCAGTTTCTGAAGCTTATAGGCACAACAACTGAGCCACACACTGTAGGGAGCTTTTTGCGGCGGATTGAGGGAACAGTCAGAATTGTTTAGAATGGATCTCAATTTAATTTGAATAGAGCTGGGGGAACCATTATTTTTCAAAGTTTTGGCGCAAAACATAGTACTAAGTAGAACTATTCTTTCGTAAATGGAAGGTAAGTTTAGTTCCTTTCTCATGTTAACAATTCTGACAGTTCTAGGACAACCCAGGATGATGCGCATGGCATCATTCTGTACTACATCTAGGCCTTGTAATTGTTTAAGAGAAAAATTAAGAAGATGCAAGGCATAATAATCAACAACAGATCGTGTAAAGGCAATATAAAAACTACGAGCATATTTTATGTTAATGCCAAATCCTTTGCCAACAAGAGTTTTGAGAGGTTTAAGACGCTCAACTAGTTTTTTGCGCAGGTTGCTGACGAGATTTGTATCATTAACCTCGACTCCAAGATATTTATAAGACTCGCAAGTCTCCACGGCATTCCATTAATAGTATAGTTAACATGAAGAGAATGGGGAATAAGAACCCTTGTTTTATCAACAGAGATTATGAGGCCACATTCTACTACTTTCTTGGAGAATGCATCAAGTAACACTTGTAGCCTTGGTTTACTGTGTGCCATAATACAAATATCATCAGCATAACATATAACAGTTTCCGTAGGTTGTATAGGTATGTCATGGATAAGTTTGTGCATAAGTATATTGAAGAGCATAGGGCTTAGGACACCACCTTGAGGTGTGCCTAGTTCGAATGCATCTGTTCTTGTACTTTTAACTCCTTTAAATAGGATACTAGCACGCCTGTTGGATAGGTAGCTCTTTATCCAACTCAGAAGATTACCTTTGATTCCAAATTCAGCAAGTTGCTCTAATATTATTTCGCCATTCGCTACATCGAAAGCTGACTTTAGGTCAATAAAGGCTGCCTGTGTCCCATCCTGGGAGTTTACAAAATATTCAGCAAAGCATGTTTGTGTGCTACACTTGGGCATGAACCTATATAGGTTTGGGGCCAGTTTTTCTTTGACCTGAAACATGACACGATTGAGAACAATTCTCTCCAAGACTTTACACATGCAAGATGTAAGGGAAATGGGCCTGAATTTTTGAGAGTTAGGTTTAGGAACTGGTATTATGAGACTTTATGTCCATTTCTTTGGCAAGATACCTTGTGAGAGACTCATTTGATAGAGGTCAAGCAGAGGATGGCTAGGGACATCATTCAGTAAGCTCAAGGTGTTATAAGTTATACCATCCTCACCAGGGGCAATTTGTTTAGGTTTTCCTAATGCTGATGTCAATTCAAAGGGGGTTATAGCAAACTGATCTGTTAAATCTGGTGAGGAGCGTGCTATTTCAATATTAGAGTTTCTGTTAATGTTGGTATGTCTTAAATGCTGCTGTATATCTGGGGGTATGGAAGAAATTTGTGAGACACTAGACCATTGAGCTAGGAGCATGTCAGCATATTCTGCAGGAGTATGATGAAGCTGAACTGGGGCTGAAGGTTTGGTAATGTTTTTAATTTTGTTCCACATTTCTGATAATGTTGTAGTTCTATTGATACCTTGTAAGAATTGTTCCCAATATGTGTTCTTAACTTGACCCTTAAGCTCGCGAAAATCTCTGTTGGCATTAAGGAATGCAAGTAAATTGTCAGCTGTTTTGTCTCGTTTATAACAGCCAGCAGCTGAAGCACTTTAGCTCTGCAATAATAATAGGATCCTCTGTCCATGAGGAAGAACGAGTGTTCTTTTTTTCCTTGATTTAACCCAGGTATCATAATAACTGGTAATGATACTGACAAGATCATTGTAAAAGTGGTCCACTGATACAGGTGTATACCCAGTGTACCACTTATGTACATAAGCCTTAAAGTGCTGTTTAAGATTGTCTGGAATGTTAATTTTAACTCTAGAATGAGGACTGGACCTAATATCCGCCGCCACATTGTATTCACAATATATTGCAAAATGATCACTTACTAGTTCTGGGATGAGCTTAACGTTGACGTTGCTATCTACTAGGCTGTATCCAATCACATAATCCAGCCTACCCCCCAATAAATGGGTCTGTTTATCAGTATCATACACAGTAATATTATGATCATTAAGGTATTTCAAGAAGACCCTTCCATTATTGTTACACTGAACATCACCAAGAGCAGTGTGACGAGCATTAAAGTCACCCATACATAACATAGCTGTGTTACCTGTAGGTGTCGGTAGCAGGTCTCCTTTAAGTACACTACATCGTCCATATATGTTATACAGTAGGAAATGGCTATTTGCAGTTTGTAATTTGAATTTTTGATAATGTATACTATCACTCCTGTGATTTTTAATTAGTTTACAGATTAATCCACTTTTAATATACGTGAGTAAACCAGTTCCAATACTGTTGTTGTATGCTATATACCCAGGTATCCTGGGTGGGACCTTCTTGATAGTTGTGGACGTATATGGTTCCTGTAAACAGATCACATCCACGTCTCTCATTTTAGCATACAAGATTACGTCATTTATCCGAAGATAAACACTTCGAATATTCCAAGAAAGAAACTTAATTGTTTTTGTTTGATGAGCCATGGTTAAGTGTCAAGGGAATTAAGGTAACATTTAAGCTCGTTAAACACTTGGACAACATAAGCAACTTTGTTCCGTGTGTCCTGAGTACTTTTGTCTAGGAGGCGTTTAACCTGAGTAGGAGTTGGTGTTCTCTTAAACTCTCTACCTGCAACCAAACCAAGGGTGTCTTGACGATCCCTTGAGTTTGCTAGAAAACCTAGTAAGACGTCACGTGGCTATAGAAGCTTAGCCGGTCAAACGGCTAAGACCAAGTGGCGTGGGACTCGGCTATAGAGTATACTCTGGGGTCCTTTGGAATTCGGTTTAAGTTTCAGTAAGCATAGTCACGGACAGGGTAAAGGACAGAGTAGAGCCAATACCGTCCCGTGTTACAACTGCCATATCCACCTTCGGTAAGAGGCAGAACAAGTCAGCAGATTGGTTCGAGGCCTGTGCAGAGGAACTCTTACCCCTTGTAGAGGAAAAGAGAGGAGCTCTCTCATCCTACAAAAACCTGCCCTCAGAAAGGAACCTACAGGCCCTCCGTACTGTCCGCAGTAGAGTTCAACAAACTGTGAGGTGCTGTGCTAACGATTACTGGCTCCGACTCTGTTCCAGCATCCAGACTGCGGCCACTGTTGGCAACATAGGAGGCATGTACGAAGGGATCAAACAGGCAACAGGCCCTACACAAAACAGGACGGCTCCTCTTAAGTCAGCCACTGGAGAGATCACTAAAGACTGTGATCAACAGATGAATCGCTGGGTAGAGCATTACTCCGAACTCTATTCCAGAAAGAACTTGGTCAGCGTAGAAGCCTTGGATGCAAACAAGTACCTGCCCATCATGGAAGAACTTGACCTTGAACCGACTGTGGAAGAAGTTGAGAAAGCATTGGATTCACTTTCCTCAGGGAAGGCCCCAGGAGACGACGGGATTCCGCCTGAAGTTCTCAAGTGCGCTCGTGGAACACTTAAAACTGAGCTTCGTGAACTTCTGTGCCAGTGCTGGAGGGAGGGCTCGGTGCCACAAGACATGAGAGATGCAAACATCATCACTCTCTACAAAAATAAAGGTGACAGAAGCGATGTCAACAACAATCGTAGCATCTCCCTCCTCAGCGTCGTCAGCAAACTCTTCGCTAGGGTCGTCTTGGTCAGGCTTCAGATTCTTGCTGAAAGAGTGTACCCTGAGTCACAGTGTGGTTACCAAGCAGAGGTCGACCACTGACATGGTGTTCTCCCTGAGACAGCTTCAAGAAAAGTGCAGGAAGCAGAGAAAAGCCTTGTACATCGCCTTCATTGACCTTACAATGGCCTTCGACCTCGTGAGCAGGGACGGACTCTTCAAGATCTTGGCCAAAATTGGCTGCCCACCCACCCTACTCAGCATGATACAATCGTTCCACAAGGACATGAAGGGCACGGTCGTGTACGACGGCTCAACTTCTGAACCATTCAACATCAAGAGTGGTGTTAAACAGTGGTGCGTTCTTGCTCCAACCCTGTTTGGCATCTTCTTCGCGATCCTCAGCAAGCATGCCTTTGGAACAACCACAGAGGGCATCTATCTCCGTACAAGATCTGATAGAAAGCTCTATAATCTATCCAGACTCCGAGCAAAGACAAAAGTACAGATGCGAATCCTCAGGGAGTTCGTCTTCGCTGACGACGCAGCGATCACCACAAACACAGCAGAAGACCTGCAGCAGCTACTCAATCGCTTTGCCGCAGCCTGTTCCGCATTCGGCTTGACGATCAGCTTGAAGAAGACACAGGTGATGGGACAAGACGTCAATGAGCTACCCTGTATAAACATAGCAGACTATGTGCTGGAGGCAGTTCACAAGTTTGTGTACCTGGGCTCCACAATCTCAGACACCCTTTCCCTGGACACTGAACTCAACAGGCGTATCGGGAAGGCCGCAACAACACTGGCCAGGCTCACAAAGCGCGTTTGGGAAAATGCCAAACTGACAGTGCACACCAAGGCACAAGTCTTCATGGCATGTGTGGTTAGTACACTTCTCAACGGCTTAGAATCCTGGACCCTGCGCTCTCGCCAGGAGAGACGACTTAATACCTTTCACATGCGCAACCTGAGACGCATCCTTGACATCACGTGGAAAGACCACGTCACCAACAACACTGTACTCGAGAGAACAGGAGTCCCTTCAATGTTCACTCTCCTGAAACAGAGACGCATGCGATGGCTGGGACATGTTACACGAATGGTCGATGGCCGCATACCGAAGGACCTCTTGTATGGAGAACTGGCATCAGGAAGGAGACCCACCGGAAGACCTCAGCTGCGTTTCAAAGATGCCTGCAAACGCGACCTCAAGCAGATGAACATCGACATCAACACTTAGGAGGCAGCAGCTGCGGACAGATCTGCCTGGAGATGTAAAGTGCAGAAGGGACTCCAGCAATTCGAGGATGAACTGAAGAGGCAGGCGGAGGATAAAAGATTTCAGAGGTCTCAACCACTCAAGACGGGAGATATCTCCCGTCCACGAGGCTAACCATAGCCCGTGCTTCTAGCCCCGCTCCTGTGCCAGGTAAGTTACGGGCTCACCATAGCCCGTGCTACTTGGAACTTGTTCCGAGTAGCTGAATCTATAAGAACAACAACAACTCGACCACTGTCAGACGCACCCGCTTCGGCGTTTACCTGCACTCGCTGCAGTTGTGACTGTCATTCTCGGGTTGACCTTCACAGCCACAGCAGGCGCAGCATCCAACTACACTATAACAACTAGACACCCAGGACACAACCCCATAACCCGCACGGGGTTGACCTTCACAGCCACAGCAGGCGCAGCATCCAACTACACTATAACAACTAGACACCCAGGGCACAACTCCATAACCCGCACGGGGTTGACCTTCACAGCCACAGCAGGCGCAGCATCCAACTACACTATAACAACTAGACACCCAGGGCACAACTCCATAACCCGCACGGGGTTGACCTTTACAGCCACAGCAGGCGCAGCATCCAACTACACTATAACAACTAGACACCCAGGACACAACTCCATAACCCGCACGGGGTTGACCTTCACAGCCACAGCAGGCGCAGCATCCAACTACACTATAACAACTAGACACCCAGGGCACAACTCCATAACCCGCACGGGGTTGACCTTCACAGCCACAGCAGGCGCAGCATCCAACTACACTATAACAACTAGACACCCAGGGCACAACTCCATAACCCGCACGGGGTTGACCTTCACAGCCACAGCAGGCGCAGCATCCAACTACACTATAACAACTAGACACCCAGGGCACAACTCCATAACCCGCACGGGGTTGACCTTCACAGCCACAGCAGGCCCAGCATCCAACTACACTATAACAACTAGACACCCAGGGCACAACTCCATAACCCGCACGGGGTTGACCGATGCCTACTTCTAGTTACGGTAATTATGGCAAAATTATAGTACTAATAAAGACAATCATGTTAATATTATAGTAATAATTAGGGAATTTTTGTAAAATTATAGTAATAATTAAAGAAATTATGGTAATATTATAGTAATAGTTCAGGTAATTATGGTAATATTATAGTAATAGTTCAGGTAATTATGGTAATATTATAGTATTCTTTAGGTAATTATCTTATATTCCTTTCAATATCTTATGACATTTAAAAGGTTTTTGATAACATAAGTTTATTTACTCAAGAGAGGAAAGACTCCTGAAGGAAAACCGGACTTTAGATAAAACTTGTCAAATACATATCCAAAAATACAGACTTCACACGATTGCACACACACACACACACACACACACACACACACACACACACACACACACACACACACACACACACACACACACACACACACACACACACACACACACACACACAGACACAGACACAGACACACACACACACACACACACACACACACACACACACACACACACACACACACACACACACACACACACACACACACACACACACACACACAGACACACACACACACACACAGACACACACACACACACACACACACACACACACACACACACACACACACACACACACACACACACACACACACACACACACACACACACACACACACACACACACACACACACACATGCTGCACGTGTGGCAACGTACAAGAATAGCGTGTTCTGGGTGTGGCAACACATAAATAAGGTGTTGTGAGCGTTGCAACACTGAGATGAAAAGTTATAAGTGTTTGAACACAAGAAGGAGTTTTGCGAGTGTTGCAAAATAAAACGTGTTGTGAGTGTTGCAACAAAACGATACGTAGCCAGGATGGTCACTCATAAATAACATACTGTGAGGGTTACAACATGTTATTACTGTAATGTAACGTTTCAACACATTATGCCGGCATTGTAATACAACACATTATGCCGGCATTGTAATACAACACATTATGCCGGCATTGTAATACAACACATTATGCCGGCATTGTAATACAACACATTATGCCAGCATTGCAATACAACACATTATGCCGGCATTGTAATACAACACATTATGCTGGCATTGTAATACAACACATTATGCCGGCATTGTAATACAACACATTATGCCGGCATTGTAATACAACACATTATGCCAGCATTGCAATACAACACATTATGCCGGCATTGTAATACAACACATTATGCTGGCATTGTAATACAACACATTATGCCGGCATTGTAATACAACACATTATGCCAGCATTGTAATACAACACATTATGCCGGCATTGTAATACAACACATTATGCCGGCATTGTAATACAACACATTATGCCGGCATTGTAATACAACACATTATGCCGGCATTGTAATACAACACATTATGCCGGCATTGTAATACAACACATTATGCCGGCATTGTAATACAACACATTATGCCGGCATTGTAATACAACACATTATGTCGGCATTGTAATACAACACATTATGCCGGCATTGTAATACAACACATTATGCCAGCATTGCAATACAACACATTATTTCTTTGTTGCAACATCACAACACGTTATTTCAATGTTGCCACACGCAATTATATTTATAAGTACTGCAACATTCAGAACACATTATTTATGTTGTAACTGTAACAACAGGTTATTGCCTTGCAACACTCACACCGCGTCATTGCTGTGTTGTAACACTCAAAGCACAGTTTACAGCGTTGCAATTTTGCAACTGTCATCGTGTAATTATTGTGATGCAACACTCACAACTGTCATCGTGTAATTATTGTGATGCAACACTCACAACTCAAATTGCCATCAAGTGTTTAACGTTGTATTCTTGCCAGATATTAATGTTTTATTGCAAATATGTAAATATCATAAAAGTTAGCGATTGAATAAATAAACAAAAGGTGATAGAAAACAAATAACTAACAAGTGATTAAATAGATGTATATAAAATAAATGAATAAATAAAATGTGACTGAATGAACAAACTGTTAGATTAAATAAAATGTTATTTAACATATATAATAAAGTTGCTGTAATTGACAAACATAACGAGATTGAACATTTAAAATTTGATTATATAAATGAAAATTGCGAATAAATAATTAAAAGTGAATTATTATGTAACTAAATGAAAAAAGGAAATGTCAGCCACTGAGAGTTGGAACTGGTGACCGCGTGAACACCGGGTCCAACTGGTGACCGCGTGAACACCGGGTCCAACTAGTGACCGCGTGAACACCGGGTCCAACTGGTGACCGCGTGAACACCGGGTCCAACTGGTGACCGCGTGAACACCGGGTCCAACTGGTGACCGCGTGAACACCGGGTCCAACTGGTGACCGCGTGAACACCGGGTCCAACTGGTGACCGCGTGAACACCGGGTCCAACTGGTGACCGCGTGAACACCGGGTCCAACTGGTGACCGCGTGAACACCGGGTCCAACTGGTGACCGCGTGAACACCGGGTCCAACTGGTGACCGCGTGAACACCGGGTCCAACTGGTGACCGCGTGAACACAGGGTCCAACTGGTGACCGCGTGAACACCGGGTCCGACCTCCCAGTCTGGCCACGACTCTTCCTGCTTAATGAAGAACTCAACAGTCATACATTCATCCACTTCATCATACATCATCAACTGACAACTGAGGCGTGTGAAGGAGAAAGTCGGGAAGGAAAAGTCTCTGAGGAAGCGAGGTAAGGTAAGGTAATTATGAGGTGAAAGTACTAGGCCAGTATGATTATACAGCACTTGGAAGGGATATTAAGATCATCTGGGATATATAAGGACGAAGTGAAGGAATGGAAAGCTACCACTTGGGTCATCGGGGATCGAACGTGGACCCTGCAAGAAGCGAGAGGACGGAGTGGAGTAACGGTGCCCAAGCACTGGGACCATCGGGGATCGAACACAAGAGTATTTTATTAACAGCACAGCTCTAATAAATGTCAGCAAACTGAAGTGAACACAGTTGTTCTCACCAGTTCTTTAAGGTTTATCAGTTAGTTATTGAACTTAGTTAATGAATCAATATTAAAGTTATGTTTATCAGTTAGTTATTGAACTACGCCTGGAACCCGTAGGTGCGGGACTCTGAAGTCCTCCTCCTTGGGCTCTAGCAGCCCCAGGCTCTGCTTCAGGAGGCTGGGGTCGTTCTTGCACTTGCTGGGGTGGTTCTTCTCCGGCCCCGACCACGGCGGTCTCCGGGTTATGAGTCCCTTCACCAGCTTCCAGGTCACCTCCGGAGCTCACAGTTCCTGCGACGGCGCTGGAACCAATCGTATTGGCGTTTGCCTTTCCATTGGAGACTTTCGGCGCCGTGGAGAGGGGGGACCTGCTGCATGGTTGACAGCTTCTCCCCCGTATCAACCTACCCTGGCTTTGTGCCCTGGAGAGGCCACTCCAGACCGACAACCAGAGCACAACTCCATAGTCTCCTGAGACTGATGAATGTCTGCTACTACTACGACTAGAAGATATAGGTAATAATATATATGTAATAGTATTAGTTAACACAAAACTATATATTGGAGGAACTCTACAACCTGTAATAAGAAGTCTTGTACTTTGAATGTAACCAATGTTGTAACCCTTTTTGTGTAATGAAATTTTAAATAAAATAAAATGACAAAAATGTGGACGGTATGAAAAGACAATATGTGTACACGGGTGCCCCACAAGGCTTCCCCGGATGCTGCATATCGTCTTCTTCGAGGTCGAGGGTCCCTACAAACGCAACCAAAGATGATACCCCTATATATTTATATAACCTATATCTATAAAATAGAATGTTTATCCGAGGTTGGTGACCAGACACTTGGTGGGACCAGCCTCGCCCAGCTTTCCAAGATGAGTCATGTTGGGTAGGGGAGCGTCATAGCCTAGTCGGTGTCCGCCGAATTGTAATACTTTAAGAAATATCGGCATTCATATTAACAGCCTAAGACAACCGTGCAGTAATAACATCTATGCAGGAGAAATCCACAAGGGCCGTGACGAGGGTTCGAACCTACGTCCGAGAGCATCCCAGACGCTGCCTTAATCGTGGCAGCGTCTGGGCGTCTTAATCAATTAGCCGTTCTACCTCTTCGCCCTTACTTCATTCTATAAAGAGGTAGAGCGGCTTATTGACAGAGCTCGGGTGCATGGGGGAATTGTGTAAAATCCTGGTTTGTGTCTTAGAGAGGCTGCAGGATCCAAGTAAGATCAGTAGAACTTGTGGTTGCAATTCTTTTACCATGTCGTAGCTCAGTCGATTAAGGCAGCGTCTGGGATCCTCTCGGACGTAGGTTTGAACCCTCGTCACGGACCTTGTGGATTTGTTCATTTGATGCATCACGCTATTGTGACTTCTATGTGTAATCTATGTAGGATCTTATGATATATTAATAGCAGTGCTTATAAGCAACACATCCATCCTCCATCGTGCATATATTGATGTAATGGACAATTGGATAGTAGAATTTGGTATTATTGAATTTGGATAAACCGGCAAAGGTTTTGTCAGATAAAATCAAATGTTTATTCAGGTAAAGTACATACATACAAGGTCAGATACAAACATGTTGTTGGATTTATAGATAGAGCTTGTACATACAATGTCTAAGGCCACTATTACGCCAAGCGTTTCGGGCAAGGTTGGCCCAAACCTTTGTATATGTTTCTCAAAAAACCTAACGTAACTTACCATCCAAGGTCTAATACATGCATGGTAACTGACGCCAAATATATATGTTATATTTGTATAACATATATATGTACCGAGTACATATATATGTTATACTAGGCCTAGGAATATATCTGTTTGGTTCTAACTGTATTTTTTCCGGACTATATGGTGAATAGTACCAAGTTCTACTTTGTAATTGTCCATTACATCAATATTTATTTTATATGTACGATGTTCTACATAGTTACAAAATGTACAGGAGGATGGATTGTATTCATTAAAGATAAAAACATTTCTTTTGGTTTGTTATCGTAGGAAAAAATTAGACTGTAGCAGAGCGTAGTTTCGATCTACGGACCTCTAGTTGGATTATGGGTCCAGCACGCTTCCACTGCGCCACTCTGCTCCACAATATATACTTATATGACCCTCAATATTAATAATTACTATAATGTAGTATTAACATATTACAAAATAGTATAAGTTTTATGATTTAATAAATATTGTCAATATTCTTTGTTATTAATTTTAGGTCTTTGAGTTTATTTCAATGGGATATGAAAACAAACATTTAAAAAGTCAAATGTTTCCGCCCGGGATCGAACCGGGGACCTTGCGCGTGTGAGGCGCACGTGATAACCACTACACTACGGAAACCTAAAGTATAGTGAACTGTTATTATATGGACCAAATCCGGTTAATTGATACCGAAGATGTACATAGTTTTTCTTCAGCGATATAATATGATCAAAACACATTGCTTGAGTAATTATATAAATTATAAAAGGTATAATAACGAAAATAGAGAGAAAATCCTGTTTTATGTGTGTACGGCGTGTGTGACGTCACGATAACATGAGAGGTTTAGTTTAGTTTAGTTCACTTATTATGCACCCCATACCCATCTTGTGGGTGGTAGTGGAAGCTGGGGTTACAGAGTCACATAATGGGCTCAGGGACTGAACCCCACAATTCACTTAGCTAAGCAAGTTACAGTCTTGATGAGCGAGTTATAAAATTCAATATACGTCGTAACACCAACAATGGGTTCGCGATTGACTACAAGTACGGTTTCTAAATTAAGCAACTGACATATGTGGAGAGCTAGTGTCACAATTGATGTTTGTCGTGCACTCCGCCCCCCATCCAGTGGGCAGCGGTGGATAGCTTACAATCACTTTGGTACTACCTATAATTAGCAAACTGGGGATATTTGGCAAAAAATTCTGGTAGCAGATAATTTTGAATGAAATATTTACACATCTCTGGAACATTTGTTATAGGAAGCAGAAGGAAGTGATATTAGGGCTTCAGAGAGTGGGAGGAAGCAGTAGGAAGTATTTTTAAGGCTTCAGAGTGCGGGAGCAGGCAAGAGTAGGTGTTTTTAAGGCTTCAGAGAACAGGAGCGAGCGGGAAAAAGCAGGAGAAAGTGATTTTAGGGCATCAGAAAACGGGAGGAAGCAGGAGGAAGTGTTTTTAAGGCTTCAGAGAGCGGGATGAAATAGGAGAAAGTTTTTTAGGGATTCGGAGAGCGGAAAGAATTGTTGTCAGGGCTTCAGAGAGCGAGAGCGAGTGGCAGGAAGCAGGAGAAATAATTTGTGAGCCTTCAGAGAGCGGGATCGAACGGGAGGAAGCAGGAGGAAATGATTTTAGGGCTTCAGAGAGCAGGAGCCAGTGGTAGGAAGCAGTAGAAAGTATTTGTAAGGTATGTGCTTCATGAGGAAACAGGAGGTGGTGTTATTAGGGCTTCAGAGAGCAGGAGGGAATATTTTTAAGGCTTCAGAGAGCGAGAGGAAGTGGGAGGTAGCAGAAGGAAGTATTAATAGGGTTTCAGAGATCGGGAACGAGCAGGAGGAAGTATTTTTATGGGTTCAGAGAGTGGTAGGAAGTGTTACTAGAGCTTCAGAGAGCGGGAGGAAGGAGGAGGAAGTAGTTTTAGGGCTTTCGATGGCTGGAGCGAGCGGTAAGAAGCAGGAGGAAATATTTGTAAGGTTTTAGAGATCGTAGCCTCCGTAACACAGTTGGTTAGCGTACAAATGTTTCTCGCTGTAGGGCTCTTCACATGTCAGTTGCTTAATTTAGAAACTGTACTTGTTGGCGGTCTCGAGCCCATTGTTGATGTGATGATGTGCATTGAATTTTGTAACTCTCTCAGCAAGATTAACTTGCTCAGGTAAATGAATTGTGGGGTTCAGTCCCTGAGCCCATTATGTGCCTCTGTAACTCTTCCCACTACCGCCCACAGGACGGGTATGGGGTGCATATTAAATGAACTAAACTATAAACTAGGGTTATCCTATGGAATTGTCTAACCGGCGAAGTCGTTAAATACTAAGATATTACCTCAGTTCAAAATCCAAACAGAAACAATCCTCATGAACCATGGGGGGAGGGGGGGGGGATCTTTGACAAGCCGATGGCTTCCACTATCCGTCGAGGACACTAGGGACAGGTAAATTCAGGTACAAATCTCCCACGTTCGTTATTGTGCCTTTATTTTTTAACATATAGCTAGCTCAACCTGTAATTTGTAATTACTTATATTGAAGGAGGTAGCAAGACACTGCTATGTACCTACATTTGTAATGAAAAACATTATTAATACGTTAAAACAATATTGTAGCAGAGCGTAGTTTCGATCTACGGACCTCTGGGTTATGGGCCCAGCACGCTTCCACTGCGCCACTCTGCTGCTGGTGTAATTTGGATGATACATTTTATACATCTTTTATAATATTATAATTGGTAATATTTTCTTCATAAATAAAAGTATCAGTGTTTCTGCGCAATAACGCACCAGTACGTACTGATCTTGCGCATGGGATGCGCACATCATGGTTACTGAGCACAACCAGCTGCGTATGACATACATCATAGCATGGGTATGTGATCACTGCTGCACACGATGGGTATGGGTTCACTACCACTCATGAACAGGACATGTATTGGGGGCACTAACGCTCACAGGATAGGTATACATGGGGTCTACAGGATAAGTATGGGATCCACTCAGCCCTGGAGGCTGATCTGTCGTGTTTGTTGAGGTCTATAGCAACTCTTCTTGCATGTAAACATTCCAAGCATAAGAATTATATTTAGTGTCTGGACCGAGATTCATCAGTCAGTTACGCAAGTACTTACGAACATGTTATCTCAATCTTTGGCGACTTTACACATATTAAACAGTTGATGAGCTCCAAAGGACTGGGAGGCAGTTTATAATTATATATTATTTTCTAAATTGTTGTGTTATGAAGCCAAAACTCGGTATGTAGATGTTCATCCCGTCCTCCTAATAGAACGGCGCCTTTTGACGAATACTCTTCCCAAGACCAACAATTGTCGCACTAGAAAATGGTAGCGGCTCGTGAAACTGCAGCCCATCCTCTTGTGTTGGTAGTACTTATAGTAACTATGAGGACCAAAGTAAATATATCAACGTACAACGCAATTAGAAAGTAGAAATGTGTACTATTGAATTAGACAAACCGGAAAAGGTTTTGTATTTATGTTGCAAAGACAACCTTAACTAACTGAACCTTCCTAGGCCTAATACGCGCTATCTGAGGCCTAATATCGTACATATGTGTGCTATACTAGACCTAGGAATATACATGTTTTTTTTAGCTTTATTTTTCCAGATTTTAAAGTGATTAGTGCTATATACTTCACTTCCGACTATAAAGAGTCTATAATTAAGACTATAATTAAGAATTCAGACTATAAAGTGCTCAGTAAGTTCTATTATGTAATGACTTAGTACGTCAACGTTTGTACTATGGAGCATATACAACAACTACTGTGTAAACAGGAGGATGGGTCGCGACGTTGACATACAGTGCCGTTCTCTGTTGTGTTAGGATAAGGTCACTTACGCGCGAGAGTTTGTTGACGTTGGGAGACTTGAGGAGGACGGGCTGGATCACGGGGCCAAGTGTAACATCGCTGTCAAGTGTGTTATGTCGGTCTTGTCTGAGGTCAACCCCTAGAGTTGGCCTAAATAATCGCCCCCGGGTGGGCTCGAACCACCAACCTTTCGGTTAACAGCCGAACGCGCTAACCAATTGTGCCACGGAGGCTCGAGGAACGGACTAAACAAATTTGTAATAAGGCGGAATTACTTAGATATCGAAGTGTGATAATTATCTGAGATCTTTTCCTGATGATGATAATTCCTATAGTGTCCTAATGCCTAAAGTAACCTTGTGTCTAGTGGTCACGACGGAGACGGGAAGCCGGCAGCTTCCCCCATTTTTCCTAAGTTTCCTCCTTTTCTTCCGTCCCCAATTTTCCTCCTTTCCCCCCACAAAAAAGAGTAACAACAACAAAAAAGACTCTAGGGTTGGAGTCCCTGTGCCTTCTTTTACCAACTTCGAGGTTAACTCCGGAGCTGGAGCCCCCTGGGGGCAGTTCCTTGTTGCCTTTAACCTCGTTCTGACAGTTCCTGTGACGGCGCTGGAACCTGTCTTATTGGCGTTTGCCTTTCCAATTGAAACGTTCTGTGCTGTGGAGAGGGGGACCTGCTGCATGGGTGACAGCTTCTTCCCCGTATTAACCTACCCTGGCTTTGCGCCCTGGAGAGGCCACTCCAGACCGACAACCAGAACGCAACTCCATAGTCTCCTGAGACAGATGGACGCCTACTACTTGGATGGTCCACCAGTTTTTACACTCTTGTAAAGCCACTAGTACGCATAGCGTTTCGGGCAGGTCCTTTATCCTAATACTTCTAAGTCCTAATATTATTATTAATCTTAATTAATAACTCCGGAATACGACCCGTCAAATCGTTTCACTGCTGGGTGAAGAGAGGCGTAATGTTAAGGATTGGAACCCAGTCAATCCTCCCCGGCCAGGATACGAACCCAGACTAAATTGTTCGCGAAGTGCTGGGGCTAGGGTTTCACCACTGCTCCACGGGGACTGCATGCACGGGGACCAGTCATTGAGAGTTGCACAACAATTGGGAACTCTAATAAGAAAGTCAACTTTATTTTCAAGGAAAATAAAGTTATTGAACTGTAAACATCTCTGGTGGGGCCACATTTGGACTGCTGTATCAAGCATAGAGGCCTCAGCTTCAGAACATATCTGCTGTGGAGAAAGTACAACACAGAGCGACAAAAAGCATCTCAGAACTAAATCGGTTCCCATACCAGGAACGGTTGAGGGCCCCAGGACTAACACAGCAAGCCAGACGGGGCATGGTGGCTCCCATACCAGGAACGGTTGAGGGCCCCAGGACTAACACAGCAAGCCAGACGGGGCATGGTGGCTCCCATACCAGGAACGGTTGAGGGCCCCAGGACTAACACAGCAAGCCAGACGGGGCATGGTGGCTCCCATACCAGGAACGGTTGAGGGCCCCAGGACTAACACAGCAAGCCAGATGGGGCATGGTGGCTCCCATACCAGGAACGGTTGAGAGCCACAGGACTAACACAGCAAGCCAGACGGGGCATGGCGGCTCCCATACCAGGAACGGTTGAGGGCCCCAGGACTAACACAGCAAGCCAGACGGGGCATGGTGGCTCCCATACCAGGAACGGTTGAGGGCCCCAGGACTAACACAGCAAGCCAGACGGGGCATGGTGGCTCCCATACCAGGAACGGTTGAGAGCCACAGGACTAACACAGCAAGCCAGACGGGGCATGGTGGCTCCCATACCAGGAACGGTTGAGGGCCACAGGACTAACACAGCAAGCCAGACGGGGCATGGCGGCTTCCATAGAAACTTATAAAATACTGAACAAATTGGAGGATTTAGTGAATCCAGACCACTACTCTAAAAGGTCGCATGTAACATATACATGATGCAACAGCTTAATCAAGCTCAACAGGTCACCATCACACCCCCCCCCACCTCATCCATCTACACAGCTCTAGTATCACCTAGATATTGGTACTGGTAATGCCTCGCAAGAGCCTCCTCTTACGGGCTATTCATGCCCGTGTCACCTTTAGGAAGGCTTAATCTTTATTCTTTATCAATCAATGAAGTCACATTTTTTTTATGTTTTTTTTATTTATAAAATAAACACAAAATGTACAAAAAAGGAGAGTATAACATTATATAAACATAGAGCATGAAAAAGACATGAAGGAGAAAAACACATAGCACACAGAACCCAAAACCTCGTACAGTATACAGAACCTCGTACAGTATACAGAACCCTGTACAGTATACAGAACCCTGTACAGTATACAGAACAGCATACAGTATACAGAACCCCGTACAGTATACAGAACAGCATACAGTATACAGAACCCCGTACAGTATACAGAACCCCGTACAGTATACAGAACAGCATACAGTATACAGAACCCCATACAGTATATACAACCCCATACAGTATACAGAACCCCGTACAGTATACAGAACAGCGTACAATATACAGAACAGCGTACAGTATACAGAACCCTGTACAGTATACAGAACAGCATACAGTATACAGAACCCCATAGAGCATACAGAACAGCGTACAGTATACAGAACCTCGTACAGTATACAGAACCTCGTACAGTATACAGAACCCCATACAGTATACAGAACCCCGTACAGTATACAGAACCCCGTACAGTATACAGAACCCCGTACAGTATACAGAACCCCGTACAGTATACAGAACCCCGTACAGTATACAGAACCTCGTACAGTATACAGAACCCCGTACAGTATACAGAACCCCGTACAGTATACAGAACCCCGTACAGTATACAGAACAGCATACAGTATACAGAACAGCGTAGAGCATACAGAACCCCGTACAGTATAAAGAACAGTATACAGTATAGACAACAGTGTACAGTATAGACAACAGTGTACAGTATAGACAACAGTGTACAGTATACAGAACCCCGTACAATATACAAAACAGTGTACAGTATACAGAACCCCATACAGTATACAGAACAGTGCACAGTATACAAAACAGAGTACAGAACAGTGTACAGTATACAGAACCCCGTACAGTATACAGAACAGTGTACAGTATACAGAACAGTTTACAGTATACAGAACAGTGCACAGTATACAAAACAGTGTACATAACAGTGTACAGTATACAGAACAGTGTACAGTATACAAAACAGTGTACATAACAGTGTACAGTATACAGAACAGTGTAGAGTATACAGAACAGTTTACAGTATACAGAACAGTGTACAGTATACAGAACAGTGTACAATATACAGAACAGCATACAGTATACAGAACCCCGTACAGTATACAGAACAGTGTACAGTATACAGAACAGTTTACAGTATACAGTATACAGAACAGCGTACAGTATACAGAACAGTGTACAGTATACAGAACAGTGTACAATATACAGAACAGCATACAGTATACAGAACCCCGTACAGTATACAGAACAGTGTACAGTATACAGAACAGTTTACAGTATACAGAACAGTGTACAGTATACAGAACAGCGTACAGAATACAGAACAGCGTACAGTATACAGAACAGTGTACAGTATACAGAACAGCGTACAGTATACAGAACAGCGTACAGTATACAGAACAGTGTACAGTATACAGAACAGTGTACAGTATACAGAACAGTGTACAGTATACAAAACAGTGTACAGTATACAGAATAGTGTACAGTATACAGAGCAGTGTACAGTATACAGAACAGTGTACAGTATACAGAACAGTGTACAGTATACAGAACAGTGTACAGTATACAGAACAGTGTACAGTATACAGAACAGTGTACAGTATACAAAACAGTGTACATTATACAGAACAGTGTACAGTATACAGAACCCTATACAGTAAATACAATACAATACCAATACCAACATCTGGACCAACATAACCTCTCCGCTTATTTCAGGGATTACCATTGTCAGCACAACAAACCATTACCCCACATTTCTCCTAACCAACATTAATAAACCACCTCAAGATACATGGAAGATAAGCTTTAGGCTGCACAATGAAACTTCTATAGACAGTTTTATAGCTGCTGCTGCTAATATCAACTGGGAGCCCGAATTAGATAACATAGGGGACATCAACCTAGCAGTGCAATCATTTCTTCAAAAAACTCTCAGCCTTTATAACACCCACTGCCCTATGCTAACGAAACAAGTTACAACTAAACGGCTAAACAATCCTTGGCTTACAAAGGGGATACTTAAATCCATTAATATAAAACATGACCTTGAGAAGAAGTATAGGTTAGGAATCGTCTCCAAAGAATTTTCAAAGAATTACTCATCATTGCTATCTAAAATAATTACAAGAGCCAAAATTAAATACTACGAAGGTAAATTTACCCACACACAGGACAACATTAAGACAACATGGAGCACAATTTCACAAATATTGGGATCAAAAAGGATTTTTTATAACAAACCAATACTCCTGTCCAATAACGATGGTCTGCTTTCAGCCTCTGATAGTGCTTTTGAATTCGAAAGGTTCTTCTCATCCATTGGGTCATCCCTTGCTAATGATATTCAATCTTCCAGGACTAATGTTCAGGACTATCTTACAGGTAACTATCCATAGTCTCTGAACCTAATGCCTGCTAATTCCACTGATGTTAATGAGATAATCGTTTCCCAAAAAGCCAAGTCTAGTGCCCTTGAGGAGATACCAACTCTAATTTACTAAAAAGCCTCCAGAACTTTAGCCCCTGCTATTGCATTACTCTACAACAAGTCACTTGAACTCCAAACCTTTCCAGATATTCTAAAAAAAAAAAAAAAAAACGAGAGTAACCCGTCTATAAATGTGGTGATCTCACTGATGTCAACAACTTCAGACCTATATCAATTCTGCCAAACTTGTCCAAGTAAGTAAGTAATTATCAAAAGAAGGCACCAAACCAGGAAGGCTATGTAGCACCATCAAATGCGCAAAATAATCAGAGGGCGCTAAATATCACCAAGGATGCCAATACGAGAACAAAAACGCATAAGGCGAGTGATATCAAAAGTATCCGAGTCACCAAGAATTCTATTGAGGGACAGGTGACCGCGAGGGGCGGTCGGAAAGGACGACACACGCTCGTCCTGGAAGTCAGGACATTCAAGAAGGACATGCACGACCGTAAGAGAGACAATGCAACTAGGACAATAAGGAGCAGGGCGGCGCTCCATCAAGTGACCATGGGTTAAGCGAGTATGGCCAATACGCAACCTCGCCAGAGCTGTTTCCCACCGCCGGTTATGGTGGAAGGAGGACGGCCACGAGGAAACACAACATTTAAGAGTACGTAGCTTGTTACCAGTAACAGACAACCAAGAAGCCTGCCAACGGGTAAGGACTGAGGAATGGATAACCGGGTAAAAGTCGGAATATGGAATGCCTTTACGAGAGATGGGACAAGAGCGGACAGCTTCCTTGGCGGCAGCATCCGCACGCTCATTTAAAGACACACCAATATGGCTGGGAACCCAACAAAACTCAACCGACTTAAATTTACTGTGAACAAGAAACAGCCAATGCTGGATCTCGACAACTACTGGATGAACCGGATTAAAGGACCCGAGAGCCATCAGGGCACTACGAGAGTCAACAACAACTACAAAGGAAGACTGACAACGAGAAAGCAGGAGACGAAGAGCATAGAGAATAGCATAAAGTTCCGCTGTAAAGATGCTAGTCTCCGGAGGTAAGCGACACATATAAGTGCGATCAGGAAATACAACAGAGTAGCCAACACCGTCCGCCGACTTCGACCCATCGACTTAGACCCATCGGTGAAGACAGAAACGGAGCGGGAGTGAGAAGAAAAGTGCTCAAGGAAAAGGCGTTTTAGAACCGTAAGAGGGGTAAAAGCTTTAGTGATACGGGTCAAGGAAGTACAAAACCGCGGAAGAGGGACTCTCCACGGGGGCAAAGAAGGAACAACACGAGGAGAAACATTAGAAATACGAACGGAAAGAGAATCCTGAAGGCGAGATAACCGGACAGAAAGAGGGAGGTGGTGAAGAGGAGCAGGAACCGCAGGAGGGGTAAAAGTTAAAGCACGACAGAGGCGAGAGGAAGGATGTTGTAATGACCGCGCAAGATAGCGAAGACAGTAGCGATCACGGCGGTCCTGGAGAGACAAGAAAGCCAGTGTCAACATACAAGCTAAGGACGGGAGTCGAACGAAAGGCACCAGAACTGAGGCGCAACCCAGTATGGTGCAAAGCATCAAGACGGCGAAGAGTAGAAGGAGAAGCAGACGAGTAAGCAGGGCAACCATAGTCGAGCTTAGACAGGACAAGAGAGGAATGTAAAGCAAGGAGAGTGCGCCTATCTGCCCCCCAAGAAGTATGGGACAAGACCCGAAGGAGGGTAAGGGCCTTAGAGCACTCAACACGGAGGTAAGAGACATGGGGAGACCAAGACAAACGAGTGTCAAGGAATAACCCCAAAAGCTTCGCGGAATCTTTGTATTCAAGGGGATGACCATAAAGTGACAAAGAGGGACGAAGAACAACCCGTTTCCGCGTAAAAGTCATTGCACAAGTCTTAGAAGTAGAGAACTTGAAGCCATGATCGGTGGCCCAAGACGACACGGCATCAATTGCAAGTTGAAGCCGGCGCTGAAGGAGAGGCGAATCATCACCCTGACAGCAAAGGGTAAGATCATCGACATAGAGAGCGGAGAAGACACCAGAAGGAAGAGAGGAAAGAAGACCATTGAGGGCAACCAGAAAAAAAAGAGTAGTGCTCAGAACACTACCCTGGGGCACACCTTCGTATTGCTGAAAAGAGGCAGAGAGCGCGGTACCAAGGCGCACCCGAAAGGAACGACGGGAGAGGAAGCTGCGGAGAAAGAGAGGGAGAGGACCACGAAGGCCAAAAGAATGAAGTTGAGATAGAATATGATATCGCCAAGTGGTGTCGTAAGCCTTTTCCAGGTCAAAAAGGACGGCAACAACGGAGGTCTTCGCAGCAAAAGCAGTATGAATATAGACCTCCAAGTTCACCAGGACATCTGTCGTGCTGCGGCACTTGCGGAAACCAAATTGAGAAGGGGAGAGGAGGTGATGGTGTTCCAGGAACCACATCAGACGAACGTTAACCATACGTTCAAAGAGTTTGCAGACACAACTTGTGAGAGCAATAGGGCGAAAATCCTTAGGAGAAGTATCCAGAGACCCCGGTTTGCGAACAGGGAGGGCAACGGCATCGAGCCAGTCCTCAGGGACTGACGACGACTCCCAGATCCGATTATACAGACTCAGTAAATACTGAGACGTGCACGGAGGGAGATGGCGAAGCATCTCATAATGAATACCATCGGAGCCCGCCGCCGTAGAACCGCGGAGGACCAGGGCAGAACGAAGTTCAGAGAGAGAGAAGGGATCATTATAGGGAAGTTGAAGACGAGTGCAGAAATCTAAAGGACGAGACTCAAGGACAGGTTTACGAAGAAGAAAAGATTGGGGACGATGAAGACCAGAGCTAACAGAAGAAAAGTGGGAACCCAGTACGGAAGTGACCTGCAACGGGTCCGCCACAAGAGTATCATGGAGGTGAAGGACCGGTGAAACATCGGGAACGAATTTACCCGCTATCTTGCGGATACGCTTCCAGATCTGGGCCAGAGGAGTTTCGGACGTAATTGTTGAGACATAAGATGCCCAACATTCACGTTTAGCCGTACGGATGGCCCTACGGGCCACCTCACTCGCTTTCCGAAAGAAAAGAAAAGAATCGGTCGTCTGCCTACGGCGGTGCCTCTTCCAGGCTGCATGCTTACAGCGGACAGCCCGAGCACAGTCCGCATTCCACCAGGGAACGCACTTCCGTGGACCCCGAGAGGAAGAGCGAGGGATAGAGCGGAGGGCAGCGTTGAAGACAGTGTCATGAAAAAGGAGGAGAGTGCGAGAGAGAGGCAGAAGGGAGAGGTCAGAGAGAATAGCACTGAGGGTAAATAGGGTCCAGTCCGCCTTAGCAAACTGCCACCTAGGGAAAGAGAGGGAAGGGCGAAAAGAGAAAAAGGAAACAAGGATGGGGAAATGATCACTTCCATGGAGGTCATCAAGAACCTGCCACGTGAAATCTAAGTAAATAGAGGAAGAGCAGAGAGAAAGATCAAGACAGGAAAGGGTGCGAGTCAGAGAGTCCAAATGAGTGGGCTCGCCAGAATTCAGAAGAGACAGGGAAGAAAAGAGGAGAAACGGCTCAAGAAGGCGACCCCGGGTATTCGTCAGAACGTCACCCCAAAGAGAATGACGACAATTGAAGTCACCCAGCAGGAGCACAGGCTCCGGCAAGGAGTCTAGGAGGTGTTTCAAATCAGGAAGAGAAAGCGGGACACTCGGGGGGAGATAAATGGAACAAACTGTGTACCATTTCCCCACAAAGATACGAGCAGCAGAACAATGGAGAGGCGAAGGAAAAAGTAAAGGAACAAAGGGAACATCAGCACGAATCAAAAGAGCAGAAGAATTAGGAGCTCCAGCAACGGCTGGGGGGGGGGGAGAGAAAGGAATAGCCACGACAACGACCAGGACGAGCACCAAGCATCGGCTCCTGGAGACAGACACAAAGGGGCGAAAACCGCGAAATCAGAAGTTGGAGTTCGAGGAAATTGGCGTAATAACCTCGAACGTTCCATTGAAGAAGAGACATCGACGAGAAGAGAAAGGACAAAAACAGAGAACAAGGAAGAAACAAAGGCAAAAGAGCAACAGAGCACGTTAAAGAATATCAGGGTCAGCAAAGTCAGGGCTAGGGGGCCTAGGTAAACTGAGCAAAAATGGAGAGAAGGAAACGGGAGAACAGATCAGAGGTGGGCGGGCGGGGTCCGGAGGAGGAGGAAGAGGAGGAGACAACGAAGAGGAACAGTCAAGGACAGCAGCAGGAAGAGGGGTAGAAAGAGGGGAGCGTACCTCAGCAAGGGCAGCAACCGAGAGGGAAGCGGGGGCTAAAGAAACCTCCATAGCAGGAACAGGGGGCGCAACCACCGAAATGGGGGGGGAAGGAGCAACAGAGCCAGAAGTAGGGGCCGAGGAAGAAAGCGAAACCTTCTTACCTGCCGGGGAGGAGGAAGGAGATGAGCCAGGCTTATGCTTCCGACTTAAAGAGACAGGTGTCCCAGCAACCACGTACTGGGCAACGGATTCTAGCGTCTCAACAGGAGAAGCCGAACGAGAACACACATGACGGCCGTTTGGAGAGCGATGGACATCAGCCCGCACTGACAGACGGCGGGGAGAGTCAAGAGACGGAGGGGAAGGATGGGAAGGAGGAACGGAGGGAGACGAGGAAGAAGACACAGGAGACACGACAGACCGGGTAGAAAGAAGGGGAACCCCAGACAGAGGACCAGGAGGTGGATCCTTCGGGAGAGAACCCAAAGGAACAGAGGAGGGAGCAGTGGGCGTATCAGGGTCCAAGGCCCGGAAACGGTTGTGAGTCTGAGGAAGGCGGGAAGGACGAGAAGAAGAAGAGCGCAACACGCGAGCATAAGAGAGATTAGCATAAGGCGGGAGCCGGCGAACCTGGCGTCTCGCCTCAGGAAAAGATAAACGCTCCCGGTGCTTCAAGTTGAGGACGGCTGCCTCAAGCTTGTAATGGACACACGCACGGGAGAAGGTAGGATGGGCCGCAGTTGAGGCAACGAGCCTGGGGAGAAGTGCACTCCGACTTAGAGTGACCTTCGCCACCACACAAAGGACAGAGAGAGACAGTCCCGGAGCAGCGGAGGGTACCATGCCCAAACCTCCAGCACTTGTTGCAGAGCCGAGGAGAAGGAATGTACTCCTGGACAGAGCACCTGGCACCAGCAAAAATGACAGAGGGTGGAAGGGTCCTACCATCAAAGGTAATCTTCACAACCCGGAGGGGTTGACTGCGACTACCACGAGGGGGACGAGTAAACGTGTCCACCTGGAGAATAGAATGGCCCTGGGCAGTGAGGATATGTCGAATATCGTCGTGGCAGTCGCGCAGGTCCCGAACACCGGTCGCAACATGGGGCGGGAGCAAAATAGTGCCAACACTGGCATTCAACTGAGCGTTCTTCGAGACCCGAACGGGGGTCTCGCCAAGGCAGGATAAGGCAGCCAAGCGGGAAGCAGCATCCTGAGAAGGAGCAGCAACGACACGTGTACCGAGACGAGTGGGGTTGAAAGTAATGGAGGCATCCACGGAATCAATGAGATGTCGATGGAGGGAGAAATCGTCAGGAGGCGCAGAATCAAGAGGGAGGAGATCAAAATATTTGGCCCACGAAGCGGGACCAAACAAGGCTTGATAGGTAGCTGAACTGGAAGGAATCGAGCGAGGGCGGCCGTGACGAGGACGGCGGTGAGAACCCCCAGAGAGAGAGGGGTTAAAAGGCGCAGTAGTTACAACTAGAGAAGGAGCCGCGCCAGGGGACGAGGTAGTCACCACTGGGGGCTTGGGGCTCGACCCAACCACAGAGGAGGGAGGGGAGCCAGGGGAAGGAGTCAGAGAGGCCAAAGGAGGAGCAAGGTCGGGGCCCAATGCAGCGGAGGCTACAGAGCCCGGTCGGGGCCCAATGCAGCGGAGGCTACAGAGCCCGGTCTTCCAATACGGACCGACTCGGGGGCTTGGTCGCCCACCCCACGAGCCTGAGAAGGTAAACCAGAAGAAGCCGAAACAGGGGTTATCATCTTGACGAAAAGAAGAATTCATTCCCGAATGTGCCCCCACACCCACCATGGAGCCACAATTAGAGGCAGGACACCCAACAAGAAGCTATCGCCGATCTTGTCGGGGCCTCCTAGGGGTGCGTCGTGAGTTTATGCCCCACAAACGCCACCTTAAGAAACCGACAGTCCGTCGAGATCGGGTTCAGTGACGAAGTGGGGATTGACAATAAAAGGTTCCCCTCGCTCTCGACGTCGGGTACTGCAGTTCTACGGGTGCAAGAGTATGCCTCCTCAAGCACCCGGGCGTCAAAATAGAAGAAGTCCAAGGGAAGAACCAGAACGAGCAAAAGGTCGGCAGGAAACGGCAAGCAGATAGGAGAAGAGGGGGGAGAAAAACGAAACAGAAGGAAAAGGAAAAGATGCCCAGCAGAATTGGAGAGGACGGCAGCAGGAGCACAAGGCTAGAAAAGGACAGAGGACTGTCCCAAGGAGCATCACACTCCGGCAGCCGCCCACTAAGCCCCCACACGGCGACAACGAGCTGAGCGGGGAGGGGGGTTCACCGAGAAGTTTGTACATACAAACCATTCCGTTCGTATATGCGCTGGTTTGTGTTCGCTGTTGTTCTCGTCTGAATAAATACATGGCACTTTTTCATATAATTAGCGCTTCTATTAGAATTATTTATCCATTATTAGAATAACAAGGTGCAAACCATACCCCCTTACAGTTTAAATCTATTTATTTATATACAAGAAGGTACATTGGGTTGCGAGAGTACATAACATATATTAAGAGGTACATGTTAGCAAGATTTGAGATTAAAGGATTTAAGACTAACACGTTTAGAAACAAGGCGCCCCCGAAGGAAGGTATTATTTGTTATGCACCCCATACTCAACCAGTAAGTAGTGGAGCAAAACATAGATTACATGGTCATAAAGTCTTAATCAGACCAATTCAATTCAATTTATTTCTTGCACCCCATACCATCCCTTGGGCGGTGGTGTAAATGATTACAGAGGCACATAATCGGTTCAGGAACTGAACCCTCTAGTTCGTTTAGCTAAGCATATAACAATTTGTGACGCTAGTTACAAAATTATTAATGTTATATATACATGTACACACTCTCATACATACATGTACATATATATACGTATACATATATACATTGTGACGGGAAAGTGTTGATGTTCGGCAGTCCTCCAATGGCAGGTGTCAAAGCCTGGTCACACTTTAAACAAAATTATAGACTGCTTGCCTGTTTGTGATAAGTTAGAGGGAGGAACATGTAAAACAAAATATGAACAATGAAACTTTAATATATTTACTTTAAACATAAATGAAAATAAAGACAAATCTCGGGAAGTTAAATTACAGTTAAATAATAAAGAAAATTCAAAGACAATGTGAAATACAAAATACAATGTTAAAATGGTGCCGAGAATATCGACTATGGCTGAAACCTCCCTTTTGCCTCCTGGGCAAAATGTTTTGTGCTACTGGTGACGTATCTTGAATGTAGCATCTTATACTTGTGTCTGGGGCGTAACTTAAAGTAGGGAAGAGCGGGCTCAATCTCTCTTGAAAGAGATTATCGTCACAACTCCCTCCCCCCGAAGCCTGCGGTTCCGGTGAAGTTACGTCTTCAGGAGGTAGAGTGGTAGGAGGAGCAGCCTCTACCTCATTGACTCTGGAGAGGGCGTCTGCTATGATGATGTCAGACCCCTTGATGTAGAGATCTCCAGGTTGAATTTCTGCAGATATCAAGCCCATTGTAGAAGCCGTCGATTGTTGAATTGGGCTTGCTGCAGGAAGTGTAGGGTGTTGTGGTCCGCGTAGATGGTGGTAGACCGAGTACTTTTCAGGTATGGTTCGAAGTGCTGAAAGTGCAGGACGACGAGTAGCTCCGTCGATTGTGCGGTGGTTCCTTGTAGCTGTAGTCGCTAACGGGTAGATTCTCCTTACTTCGTTGTTGCATTAGGTCACCCCCGATGCCGATACCACTGGCGTCGACATGGAGGATGAAAGGCTTCGCAATATCTGGCGAGGTGAGAATAGGATTAGAACATGGCAAAGGAGCACTATTATAGTCCTGTAAATTGGGATGAAGATCAGGTAGGATTTCCGATTTGGAAAGCACCAATTCAGTGTTAATGCTTTCGGGAGAAGCAGGGAAGGTTTCACTGGAGGGATGGACCTTTAGATGTACTGACAGATATCAGCACAGTTGGAGGAATACCTTGATACTGCTTCAGGAGGTTGACGTGGCACAGCTGGCTCGTCCGCCGTCTATCTGGAGTCTCAAGAACGTAGTTGTTGTTCCTGCACTCCTTGATACGGTAGGGTCCTGAAAATTTGTTTTTCAATGGAGAACCTGGGATAGGAAGGTATGCCAATACGAAGTCTCTGGTTTAAATTTCCTTAATTTACTACTCTGGTCAAAATGAGTTTTCATCCTCTCCTGTGCTTTCACTAGGTTGTCATTAGCAAATTTACGGACTCTCTCTAGAATGTGTTTTAGGTTTTGAAGACACCGAGGCACATTCTGATGGTCACTGAAGGTGGCGTTACGTAGAGAGTCCTTGAGAGGAGTACGGTACTTACGTCCGTAGAGCATCTCATAAGGAGATACTCCTAGTGACTCATTGGGGAGACTTCGAAAAATGCACATTATGAGATCAAGTTGTCTATCCCAGTCCTTCAAAGTCTCATTGCAGAATTTCTTTAGGAGTGCTTCAATAGTCTGATGACTATGTTCAAGAGAACCCTGTGAAGCAGGATGATAGGGGCTGGACAGTACCCGTGTGATGTTGAACTCCTCCAGAGTCTTCTTGAAGAGATCACTGGTGAAGTTGGTGCCACAGTCACTTTGAACCTCTCTTGGAAATCCATACTGGGTGAAGATCTTCAATAGGTGTTTCACCACTGTAGCAGCCGTAATGTTCTTTACTGGAACTGCTATGGGAAACCTGGTGGTAGGACACATGATAGTCATTATATATGCGTTGCCAGAACTGGTCCGGGGTAAAGGACCAACACAGTCTATGATGAGTCTGTGGAAAGGTTCCGCAGGCACCTGGATGGGTTTCAAAGGAGCCTGGGGAATAGAGATGTTAGGTTTACCTGCCATCTGACATGACACTCTCGTACGTATTTCTTTACGTCTTTTACCATACCTGGCCAATAGTAGTCTTGTCTGATTCCGTGATAGGTTTTATTGAAGCCATAGTGAGAAAGAGCTCCGTGGTGTAGTGGTAAGACACTCGCCTGGCGTTCCGCGAGCGCTATGTCATGGGTTAGTATCCTGGCCGGGGAGGATTTACTGGGCGCAATTCCTTAACTGTAGCCTCTGTTTAACGCAACAGTAAAATGTGTACTTGGATGAAAAAAACGATTCTTCGCGGCAGGGGATCGTATTCCAGGGACCATAGGATTAAGGACTTGCCCGAAACGCTACGCGTACTAGTGGCTGTACAAGAATGTAACAACTCTTCTATATATCTAAAAAAAAAAAAAAAAAAAAAAAAAAAAAAAAAAAAAAAAAAAAAAAAAAAAAAAAAGCTCCGTGGGCCAGGTGCAGAATATCGGGCTGTATGCTGGTGGGAATCACTAGTTGTTCGACATTGGCCCAATCATCATCCTCCTTCAGCTTGCTGGGTCTGTATCTGCGGTAGAGCAACTCATTCTCTAGGAAGAACCTAGGGATACTGTCAGGTTGAGTCTCAGCCTGAAAGAATAATGGTGTTAATGCTTGATCTTCCCCCTGTAACTTACGGAACTCCAACTTGGTAAGATTTGGAGGTAGATTCTGAGGATCTTTAGAGACAGCGGTAGCAGTAGAGTCAGCTGGTTGCGGTCGTGCAGCTTGTGCACGGGTGGTCACCAAAACCGGAGGAGAAACTTTATCACCCTCTTGAACCTCTGTTGGAACATATTCAAAGATGGGATTATCCATTACAGAAGTACACACCTGGGGTTTGTCCGTGATGATCAGGTTGGGCGGTTGCAGATCTTCTGCCAAGTCGTTGCCAAGGAGAAGTTGCACTCCAGGCATGGGAAAAGGCTTTTCCCTGATGGCGACTTTGACTTCAGTCACGAAGGGACAATCCAGGTGGACTCTGGCGAGTGGATATGGAGTGCTAGCAGTGAGGTCAGTGATAAGGAAGGTTTCCCCGGTGTAAGTGACGTTAGGCACAGCCGACTTTATGATAATGGACTGAAGAGCCGCTGTGTCCCTCAAGATCTTCAATTTGAAACTTCCCTCCGAATCTGTACCGTTGGTAGAGACAGTTCCAGGATACAGGTGTTTACTGAAGAGAGAAAGATCATTAACACCAACATTCATTACAGGATTTCCGGACTTAGGAGGAGTCTGTTTGGGTTTAGTAGATTCATTGCTCTTGTATTGAGCCTTCACACATCTGTCTATGGTATGTCCATAGAGTTTGCAATACTTGCAATACAATTGTGAGCTCGCTTGATCTGTACTCACTTTATCGTAACTGTACCAAGACTTCTTACTGGAAGGTGGTTCTGGTGTCAACCGGTGGATGAGGCTGTTGGTGTCAGCCGACTTCGCACATTTGATGTAGTCGGTTTCTTCTTTATCTGCTAGATATAAACGGACGGAAGGGGGAACACGTCTCAAGAATTCCTCAACTAGCATGAGGTTGATGAGTTCTGCAAATGTAGAGACATGTGCTGCTTCCAGCCATTTCATAAAATATCTTTTCTTTGTATTGGCAAATTCTAGAAAGGTGGTGGTACTTGCCTTAAGATGGTCATGGAATTTTCGTCGGTAGCTTTCGGTGGAGAGAAGGTAGGCGTCCAACACTGCTTGCTTCAGGGTCTGGTAGTCATTCTCAGACGCTAAGGTACCGAGAGTAACTGCAGCTCTACCTATAAGATGCACTCTGAGAAGGGTGGACCATTGGTCAACAGGCCAGCTAAGTTGATTAGCTAGGGTCTCAAAGGTGGTAAAAAAGACGTCGATCTCTGTCTCAACGAATGGTGGCATTAACTTACTTGCATGGAAGATATTGAAACTTGCTGGCATTGAGTGAGGTGCGTAGTTTCCAACGCGAGTTCTTGTTGACGACATTCTATAGCCAAAGCAGCTTGCCGTTTATCATGCTCGCGTTGCATCTCCAGGTGACGATGTTTTGCGTCAAGCTGTACTCTCACACGCTCACGGAGTATTATTGTCTCACGTTCCTGTTCTTTCCTCAAGGCTGCCTCTCGTTCCCTTAGGGCCGCCTCTCTTTCTTGCTCTTTCCTTAAGGCGGCTTCTTTCCTCAAGGCGGCTTCTCTTTCTTGTTCTTTCCTGATTGCAGCTTCCTCTTTTCTCTGCTTCCTTTCGAGCTTGGCAAGTTCTAGTTCGAGTTTCATAGTCGCCAAATCAGTTTTATCTGCAATAGAATAAGTTTCGTGAGTGTCAGTCAATTTTCCCTTCTTCTAAGAGGTAATCCATGACTAGGTTATGTATTTCATTTTTGTTGGCTCCATGGGGAACATCTAGGCGATACTCGTGTGCAAGAGTTTGTAATTCAGTCCTCTTGGCACGACATAATGTCCCTATTTCACCTGCTGGATCGTTGCGGAAAGCTTGGAGACGAAACATCCTTATCCTGACCCCTTCCCAGTGGTTGGGCACCATCACCACCAATGGACCAGTAATGACAGACGAATGATGGACTAGTGATGGACCAGTGATGGACCAGTGATGGACCAGTGATGAAGGACCAGTGATGGACCAGTGATGGACCAGTGACGGACCAGTGATGATGGACCAGTGATGGAGCAGTGACGGACCAGTGATGATGGACCAGTGATGACGGACCAGTGATGACGGACCAGTGATGGACCAGTGATGACGGACCAGTGATGACGGACCAGTGATGGACCAGTGATGACGGACCAGTGATGATGGACCAGTGATGAAGGACCAGTGATGACGGACCAGTGATGGACCAGTGATGGACCAGTGACGGACCAGTGATGGACCAGTGATGGACCAGTGATGACGGACCAGTGATGGACCAGTGATGGAGCAGTGACGGATCAGTGATGACGGACCAATGATGGACCAGTGATGACGGACCAGTGATGACGGACCAGTGATGGACCAGTGATGACGGACCAGTGATGGACCAGTGATGACGGACCAGTGATGACGGACCAGTGATGGACCAGTGATGACGGACCAGTGATGATGGACCAGTGATGACGGACCAGTGATGACGGACCAGTGATGGACCAGTGATGGACCAGTGACGGACCAGTGATGGACCAGTGATGGCCCAGTGATGACGGACCAGTGATGGACCAGTGATGGAGCAGTGACGGATCAGTGATGACGGACCAATGATGGACCAGTGATGACGGACCAGTGATGACGGACCAGTGATGACGGACCAGTGATGGACCAGTGATGGACCAGTGATGGACCAGTGATGACGGACCAGTGATGGACCAGTGATGACGGACCAGTGATGGACCAGTGATGATGGACCAGTGATGACGGACCAGTGATGGACCAGTGATGACGGACCAGTGATGGACCAGTGATGACGGACCAGTGATGGACCAGTGATGACGGACCAGTGATGACGGACCAGTGACGGACCAGTGATGATGGACCAGTGATGGAGCAGTGACGGACCAGTGATGATGGACCAGTGATGGACCAGTGATGACGGACCAGTGATGACGGACCATGCAGTGATGGACCAGTGATGACGGACCAGTGATGACGGACCAGTGATGACGGACCAGTGATGGACCAGTGATGACGGACCAGTGATGATGGACCAGTGATGACGGACCAGTGATGACGGACCAGTGATGGACCAGTGATGGACCAGTGACGGACCAGTGATGGACCAGTGATGGTCCAGTGATGACGGACCAGTGATGGACCAGTGATGGAGCAGTGACGGATCAGTGATGACGGACCAATGATGGACCAGTGATGACGGACCAGTGATGACGGACCAGTGATGGACCAGTGATGACGGACCAGTGATGGACCAGTGATGACGGACCAGTGGTGATGGACCAGTGATGACGGACCAGTAATGATGGACCAGTGATGACGGACCAGTGATGGACCCGTGATGGACCAGTGATGGACCAGTAATGACGGACCAGTGATGGACCAGTGATGACGGACCAGTGATGGACCAGTGATGATGGACCAGTGATGACGGACCAGTGATGGACCAGTGATGACGGACCAGTGATGGACCAGTGATGACGGACCAGTGATGGGCCAGTGATGACGGACCAGTGATGGACCAGTGATGGACCAGTGACGGACCAGTGATGACGGACCAGTGATGACGGACCAGTGATGATGGACCAGTGATGGCGGACCTGTGATGGACCAGTGATGACGGACCTGTGATGGACCAGTGACGGACCAGTGATGACGGACCAGTAATTACCTAAGTGTAGTTACAGGATGAGAGCTACGCTCGTGGTGTCCCGTCTTCCCAGCACTCTTTGTCATATAACACTTTGAAACTACTGACGGTCTTGCCTCCACCACCTTCTCACCTAACTTGTTCCAACCGTCTACCACTCTGTTTGCGAAAGTGAATTTTCTTATATTTCTTCGGCATCTGTGTTTAGCTAGTTTATATCTATGACCTCTTGTTCTTAAAGTTCCAGGTCTCAGGAAATCTTCCCTATCGATTTTATCAATTCCTGTTACTATTTTGTATGTAGTGATCATATCACCTCTTTTTCTTCTGTCTTCTAGTTTTGGCATATTTAATGCCTCTAACCTCTCCTCGTAGCTCTTGCCCTTCAGTTCTGGGAGCCACTTAGTAGCATGTCTTTGCACCTTTTCCAGTTTGTTAATGTGCTTCTTAAGATATGGGCACCACACAACCGCTGCATATTCTAGCTTTGGCCTAACAAAAGTCGTGAACAATTTCTTTAGTATATCGTCATCCATGTATTTAAAAGGAATTCTGAAGTTAGAAAGCGTGGCATAGGCTCCTCGCACAATATTCTTTATGTGGTCCTCAGGTGATAGTTTTCTATCTAGAACCACCCCTAGATCTCTTTCTTTATCAGAATTCTTTAAAGATTTCTCACATAATATATAGGTTGTGTGGGGTCTATGTTCTCCTATTCCACATTCCATAACATGGCATTTATTAACATTAAATTCCATTTGCCAAGTGGCGCTTCATGTACTTATTTTGTCCAGGTCTTTTTGAAGGGCATGACAATCATCTAAGTTTCTTATCCTTCCTATTATCTTAGCATCATCACCAAACATGTTCATATAATTCTGTATACCAACTGGTAGATCATTTATGTAGACAATAAACATCACTGGTGCAAGAACTGAACCCTGTGGTACTCCACTTGTGACATTTCTCCAGTCCGATACATTGCCTCTGATCACAGCCCTCATTTTTCTATCAGTCAGAAAATTTTTCATCCATGTTAGAAGCGTACCTGTCACTCCTCCAATATTTTCCAGTTTCCAGAACAACCTCTTATGTGGAACTCTGTCGAAAGCCTTTTTTAGGTCCAGATAGATGCAGTCAACCCAACCATCTCTTTCCTGTAATATCTCTGTTGCTCGATCATAGAAACTGAGTAAATTCGATACACAGGATCTTCCAGATCGAAAACCATACTGTCTGTCTGATATTATATCATTTCTCTCCAGGTGTTCTACCCATTTAGTTTTAATTATTTTTTCCAATATTTTGACTATTACACTTGTCAATGATACCGGTCTATAATTGAGGGGGGTCTTCCCTGCTTCCACTTTTGTAGATTGGAACTATGTTAGCCTTTTTCCACACATCAGCTACAACTCCTGTAAACAGGGATGCCTGAAAAATCAGTTGAAGAGGATTGCTGAGCTCAGGTGCACATTCTCTCAGAACCCATGGTAAAACTCCATCTGGACCAACTGCTTTGTTCTTATTTAGCTCCTTGAGCATTTTTTCCACTTCGTCTCTAGACACCTCTATGTGCTCTATGTTGTTCTCTGGAATTCTTATTGTATCTGGTTCCCTGAAGACTTCATTTTGTGCAAACACACTTTGGAACTTTTCGTTTAATGTTTCACACATTTCCTTTTCATTTTCCGTGAATCTATTTCCCATTTTCAACCTCTGAATATTATCCTTTACCTGCAATATGTTGTTTATGAATTTATAGAATAGACCTGGTTCTGTTTTACATTTGTCTGCAATCCCTTTTTCAAAATTTCTTTCTGCCTCTCTCCTCACTGCCGTGTAGTTGTTTCTCGCATCTTTGTATCGCTAGTACGTTTGGGGGTTCGGCCTCTTCCTGTATTGATTCCATTTTTGTGTCTTTTGATCTCTGGCTCTCTCGCACTTTCTGTTGAACCAATCCTGTTTCCTAGTTCTGCTTCTCTGTTTTGGTATAAATTTTTTTGTGCCTTTATCATATATTTCACAAAACCTGACATACATCTCATTCACTTCCTTGCCTAGCAACAAGTCTGTCCAATTATACTCACTAAAAAAATTTCTAAGGTTGCCATAATGTCCTCTCCAAAAGTCAGGTTTTTCATTTGCATCGACTGTCATATTTTCTTCCAGATTATAACGCATTGCATACTTTATTCTCAAAAAGACATGGTCACTTTTACCCAAGGGAGGAAGGTACTGAATGTCAAATATTTCTTCCTCCTTCCTGGTAAATATCAAATCTAGCATAGAGGGAACGTCCCCTTCCCTCATCCTCGTAGCTTGTTTAACATGTTGATACAAGAATGTTTCCAGGATGAGGTCTACAAATCTACAGGTCCAGAAATCTTCTGTTTTAACTTCACATGCTTCCCAGTCTATGGATTTCAAGTTGAAGTCGCCGACTATCAACAGTCGTGAACTATCGTTATCCGCTCTAGCTATGATCTCTCTCATTATTGTTATAAGACCTTCTCGTGTACTATCTAGCTCCTCCTTTGACCATGTGCTGCTTAACGGTGGACTGTATGCATTTATGATCATTAGTTTATCATCCTCATGGCAGATCTCAAGTGCTATTATGTCAACTTCTTGTGGATTGGCAGTCACTATTTCGTTCACCTTTAGGTGTTCTTTCACCAGCACAGCAACGCCACCGCATTTCCTAATTTTTCTGTCCTGTCTCCAAATTGAGTAGCCCCATGGGAATATGACCTCATTTAAAATAACATCTTCAAGTTTTGTCTCCGTGAGTGCAACAATGTCTGGTGTCTGCAGCTGTATTACATCACTTAACTCCACTATCTTTGATCTTACTCCATCTATGTTGGTGTATGCAATCTTCAGGAACTTGTTCCCCCTCTTACTATAACATCACATTGCCGGGTTCTTGTTCTGTTGGTCTCATGTGTGGGTGTCTCCTCTCGATGTCTATCATGGTGTTTGGTGCTACAACTTTCCGGTCTTTGTGAGTTTGTTGGGTCGGTGAGATCTTCATTGGATGTTTGTTTGGGTATTCTCTTTGTCACTGCTAATGAAACGCCCATATCACCCAGCACTGCTCCTGTGCCGGGTAAGTCCACGACGGGCTCATCATAGCCCGTGCTACTTGCCCCGCTCCTGTGCCAGGTAAGTTACGGGCTCACCATAGCTCGTGCTACTTGGAACTTGTTCCGAGTAGCTTAATCTATAACAACATCTTATTTTCACTCCCCCTCTCTCTAATGATTTTGTTGATTTGCCTTTATGTACCACTTTACTGGTCTGCCTACCCCTATCACTTTGTAGAAAAAAAAATTGATTTCTTCTTCTTTCCTGCTCTCATTTAAACGTTTTGCCTCGGCGAGGTTCAGTTTCAGCTTCTCTCTATCTTCTTTTGAAAGATCTCGTCTTAACGACCACACTTTCCCATCCTCATCACTTTGTAATTTTCTAGCATTCCTTAGTACTTCTTCCATCTGTTTGGTACCATTTAGGGTGATCCTCAAAGGTCGATCTTTCCCTTTTACATATCTGTCTATTCTCACTGATGGACCAGTGATGACGGACTAGTGATGGATCAGTGATGACGGACCAGTGATGGACCAGTGATGATGGACCAGTAATGGACCAGTGATGGAACAGTAATGGACCAGTGATGGATCAGTGATGACGGACCAGTGAGGACCAGTGATGATGGACCAGTAATGGACCAGTGATGGACCAGTGATGGACCAGTGATGGACCAGTAATGGACCAGTGATGGATCAGTGATGACGGACCAGTGATGACGGACCAGTGATGGACCAGTGATGATGGACCAGTGATGGACCAGTAATGGACCAGTGATGGATCAGTGATGACGGACCAGTGATGACGGACCAGTGATGACGGACCAGTGATGATGGACCAGTAATGGACCAGTGATGGACCAGTAATGGACCAGTGATGGATCAGTGATGACGGACCAGTGATGGACCAGTGAAGACGGACCAGTGATGACGGACCAGTGATGACGGACCAGTGATGATGGACCAGTGATGACGGACCAGTGATGATGGACCAGTGATGACGGACCAGTGACGGACCAGTAATGACGGACCAGTGACGGACCAGTGATGATGGACCAGTGACGGACCAGTGATGGATCAGTGATGGACCAGTGATGGACCAGTGATGACGGACCAGTGATGGACCAGTGATGACGGACCAGTGATGACGGACCAATAATGACGGACCAGTGATGATGGACCAGTGATGATGGACCAGTGATAACGGACCAGTGATGATGGACCAGTGATAACGGCACAGTGATGTACCAGTGATAATGGACCAGTGATGAACCAGTGATAACGGACCAGTGATGGACCAGTGATGATGGACCAGTGATAACGGACCAGTGATGATGGACCAGTGATAACGGCACAGTGATGTACCAGTGATAATGGACCAGTGATGGACCAGTGATGATGGACCAGTTATGATGAACCAGTGATAATGGACCAGTGATGACGGACCAGTGATGGACCAGTGATGACGGACCAGTGATGGATCAGTGATGGACCAGTGATGGATCAGTGATGACGGACCAGTGATGACGGACCGGTGATGACGGACCAGTGACGGACCAGTGATGGATCAGTGATGACGAACCAGTGACGGACCAGTGATGGACCAGTGATGACGGACCAGTGATGACGGACCGGTGATGACGGACCAGTGACGGACCAGTGATGGATCAGTGATGACGGACCAGTGATGGACCTGTGATGACGGACCAGTGACGGACCAGTGATGGACCAGTGATGACGGACCAGTGATGATGGACCAGTGATGACGGACCAGTGATAACGGACCAGTAATGGACCAGTGATAACGGACCAGAGATGGACCAATGATGGACCAGTGATGGACCAGTGATGACGGACCATCAATGCACTGAATACCCGAAATAAATCATTATATATTTACATTTTACTGAAAATTTCCACTAAAATACTTAGTGGCAGTAAAGTGCTATGCTCTTTACGATTTTATTATATACTTTTGTGTATAATCTGAGCAGATGTTTATGTATATTTCTGTTGTATGACTTTTATTTTATGACTTTTTATGTTCTTTTCTAATGTTCGGGAGTCAGGTTGTTGTTGTTGTTGTTAAAGATTTAGCTACTCAGGACGAAGTGTCCATGTAGCACGGGCTATGGTGAGCCCGTAATTGAGTTTGGTTATACATGATAACCTTTTTCCTGTGATATTTGGGTCTAAGTTTAAAATGGAGGAGAGGACTTCTCCTTTTTCCCTGCTTATTTATCACTTCTGTTTTAGTGCACTGGTTTTAATCTTGTTTTATTACCATTATCTTGGTGGCGGATGTAGATGCAGAATGCTCACTAATGAGTCCCATTCCTCAACAGCTTTTCTGATCATTGTAGTCGCGGTGGAATGTGCATCTAATGCAGCTGCTGTCGTTGGATTAATGTTGAGTTTGATGCGCAGGGGTTCAGTAGCTTCACATTCCAGTAAGTAGTGCAATAGTGGCGCCTCTGCTTCTGTTCCACAGATGTGACACTCTTTAACTATTGGGTTCATTACCTCCCAGCAGCACTTGTAACCAAGTCTGAGTCTGTGTATGGCTACTGCAATGTCTCTGGATATCTTTTTGCCAGGCTTGAAAGAGTAGTAACCAGTGGCTTGTTCGTACCATATCGCAGTGGATCTTCCTTCCGCTACTTTGGCTCTGTGGCGACTTTTGATATTTGAGAATATTTTCTTCTTGATTTGCTCCTTAATCTGTGAGAAACTTGGAGGTATTTGAACCTGTACAACAGGTAGAGCAGTGGCAGTTTTTGCTAGTGAGTCTGCCTTTTCATTACCTTCTATGCCAATGTGACTTGGTATCCAGATAAGGGTGATTGACAGCCCTAGATTATGGGCATCTTTTCCTATATGTTGAATTTCTGTGAGGAGTTGTATATTATCTCTGTGCTGACTGGGTAACAATGCCTGGAGCGAAGATTTAGAGTCGGTATGAATGATGACATCATGTAAATTATTCTCAATTGTATAGTTTATTGCCTCCTTCAGGACATATAATTCTGTTTGCAATGTTGAGCACCCACTATACATGCTCCAGTAAGCTTCATGGTTGGTAGTGTAAACTGCTGCCCCAGAAGAACCTTTTTCTTGATCAACTGATCCGTCTGTGAAGATGTGAGTTGTTGTAGGTCTTGAGATGGTTTCCATTTGTCGTTCTATGACTGCTTTGATCCTCTGCGAGTCACATGCTGATTTTGTAACTGGTAATCCTTCAATGATGATATTTAGACTCTATTCTTCCCATGGAGGAGGCTGCCGAAAGTGTTGATATGGTCTGTCTGCTCCTTTGTATTTAATGGTCCATTTCAAGTCCACTTTCTCTAGAATCTTGAGCAGATTATCCGTCCATGCACTTGTTCTTTATTATAGGTTTCTCTGAAGCGATCTGTGTATGCTGTCTTTGATTGGCAGTCTGGCGGTGGTGCCAACAAGTTTTGCTGTTATGGCGGCTATCCTTTGTTTGATCCTGTTTTCTAATGCTGGTAAGTTGGTTTCCATTCTTAGACTCTCTCGACGCGTCCATATAGGTGCTCCCAGCATTGTTCTGAGACCATCATAATAAGGGATTGATTGATAAAGATTAAGCCACCCAAGAGGTGGCACGGGCATGAATAACCCGTAAATAATAAGGAAATTTGTTGTTGTTTCAGATTTATCTGCTCAGAACGAAGTGTCCATGTAGCACGGGCTATGGTGAACCCGTAATTGAGTTCGGTTATTCGCGATAACCTTGTTTCTGTGATATTTGGGTCAGGTTTAAAATGGAGGAGGGGATTCCTCCTTTTTCCCTGTTTGTTTATCACTTCTGTTTTAGTGCACTGGTTTTAGTCTCGTTTTATTAACGTTATCTTGGTGGGGGATGTGGATGCACCTGTACAACTCTACGCTCCCAATACATACACTTTACCATACACCTTTACTTGCACCTCAATATACACACCTGCACACATGTTACACAGCCCCCCCCCCCCTATACTAAACCATACACCCCCCCCCCCATTCATCACACAGAGACTCTGATCTGAAACTTTTCTTTGACAGATGTTATAGAACTCACTATCACCACACCTGAAATAAATATCTCTTTGATATCTCCAGAGTCAAACTAACTCTGTATAAACACTCTACGCAAATAAAGGGACATAGTCTATGAACTCGCTCCCTAATGAATTAAAAAGTTGTCCATCCTACCGCTTATTCAGAAGTACCACCAAAAAGTACCTAATTTCATCTTCATAGTTTTCTACCTAGTGCTTCACACTCGCACTGTATCTTGTGCTGCCCCAAAATATGTGTCTAAGCCATATAACTTCACCGTTGTATCTTGCCATCATCTTATCATGGTTGTTATGTTGAACTCAAATTTTACTACAATATACCTAGAAATAATCTTCAAATTTTACTAAAATGTACCTACTAATATTCTTCAAATTTCCTTACAATGTACGTGTTAACTTTTCTCAATTTAGCTACAATTTACCTACTTAAAATTATCTGTTAGATTAAGGACCTGCCTGAGACGCTATGTGTGCTAGTGGCTTTACAAGAATGTAAAAACATCAATGCTATGCTCTCTAATAAACCTATTGTACCTTCTTGTATATATATAAATAAATAAACAAACTCCTGTGTATATAAAATAAAGACAATTAAAAAGTCAGTTTCGGCAGAGATCAGTAACCAAAGAAAATGTACGGAGCAAGATGGGGGGCAAGCGAGCGAGTGACGTCATCACAACAAAAGCAAGCTGCTACACGAGGTGTAGACGACGACCCGTGTGATAACACTGCCGCTCCTCAACTGATAACAATATCGCCACTTAATCAACAACAACTCTGATAAGAAGAACTGCAGCTACCATCAAGAAGAAGATAACACTGCCACTCATCAACTGATAACAATGTCGCCGCGCAATCACTACCAACAAGATAACAACTGTGATAAGAACTGCAGCTACCATCATGAAGAAGATAACATTGACGCTCCTCTCTGTCTTAGAGACGGTCACCTGTGTCCACAATACCCGCCAAATTGTCCCTCCCACAGTACTCTCAGGACACTTATGGCAGTGTAAGTGTGTGGTGAGGCCACACCACTGAAGACATTGAGGATATACCACGAGGGAAAGACAAAACTGTTGAAGGAAGGAGTCACTGGCTCCACCTGACCACCTTGTTCCTCGCACTCTCATCATCCTCCGTAAGTACTGGAGTACTTTCTGCTACACCATTGTCTTACACCCCAACATGCAATTGTTGGGGTGTGGAAATAGGCCTATGGCATTGTTGGGGTGTGGACGTAGGCCAATGGCATTGTTACACACCCTCACTGTTGCTCGCCCCCCACACCCTCACTGTTGCTCTCCCCCCACACCCTCACTGTTGCTCTCCCCCACACACACCCTCACTGTTGCTCTCCCCCACACACACCCTCACTGTTGCTCTCCCCCACACCCTCACTGTTGCTCCCCCCACACACTCTCATTGTTGCTCTCCCCCCCACACCCTCACTGTTGCTCACCCCCCCACACCCTCACTGTTGCTCTCCCCCCCAAACCCTCACTGTTGCTCTCCCCCCACACCCTCACTGTTGCTCTCCCCCCACACCCTCACTGTTGCTCTCCCCCCACACCCTCACTGTTGCTCTCCCCCCCCACACCCTCACTGTTGCTCTCCCCCCCACACCCTCACTGTTGCTCTCCCCCCCACACCCTCACTGTTGCTCTCCCCCCACACACCCTCACTGTTGCTCTCCCCCACACACCCTCACTGTTGCTCTCCCCCCACACCCTCACTGTTGCTCTCCCCCCCACACCCTCACTGTTGCTCTCCCCCACACACCCTCACTGTTGCTCTCCCCCACACACCCTCACTGTTGCTCTCCCCCCACACACCCTCACTGTTGCTCTCCCCCCACACCCTCACTGTTGCTCTCCCCCCACACACCCTCACTGTTGCTCTCCCCCCACACCCTCACTGTTGCTCTCCCCCACACACCCTCACTGTTGCTCTCCCCCCCACACCCTCACTGTTGCTCTCCCCCCCACACCCTCACTGTTGCTCTCCCCCACACACCCTCACTGTTGCTCTCCCCCACACACCCTCACTGTTGCTCTCCCCCACACACCCTCACTGTTGCTCTCCCCCCACACACCCTCACTGTTGCTCTCCCCCCCACACCCTCACTGTTGCTCTCCCCCCACACCCTCACTGTTGCTCTCCCCCCACACACCCTCACTGTTGCTCTCCCCCCACACCCTCACTGTTGCTCTCCCCCCACACACCCTCACTGTTGCTCTCCCCCACACACCCTCACTGTTGCTCTCCCCCCCCACACCCTCACTGTTGCTCTCCCCCCACACCCTCACTGTTGCTCTCCCCCCCCACACCCTCACTGTTGCTCTCCCCCCACACACCCTCACTGTTGCTCTCCCCCACACACCCTCACTGTTGCTCTCCCCCCACACACCCTCACTGTTGCTCTCCCCCACACACCCTCACTGTTGCTCTCCCCCCCACACCCTCACTGTTGCTCTCCCCCACACACCCTCACTGTTGCTCTCCCCCCACACACCCTCACTGTTGCTCTCCCCCCACACACCCTCACTGTTGCTCTCCCCCACACACCCTCACTGTTGCTCTCCCCCCCACACACCCTCACTGTTGCTCTCCCCCCACACCCTCACTGTTGCTCTCCCCCCACACACCCTCACTGTTGCTCTCCCCCCCACACCCTCACTGTTGCTCTCCCCCCCACACCCTCACTGTTGCTCTCCCCCCCACACCCTCACTGTTGCTCTCCCCCCCACACCCTCACTGTTGCTCTCCCCCCCACACACCCTCACTGTTGCTCTCCCCCCACACACCCTCACTGTTGCTCTCCCCCACACACCCTCACTGTTGCTCTCCCCCCCACACCCTCACTGTTGCTCTCCCCCCACACCCTCACTGTTGCTCTCCCCCCACACCCTCACTGTTGCTCTCCCCCCACACCCTCACTGTTGCTCTCCCCCCACACACCCTCACTGTTGCTCTCCCCCACACACCCTCACTGTTGCTCTCCCCCCACACCCTCACTGTTGCTCTCCCCCCACACACCCTCACTGTTGCTCTCCCCCCACACACCCTCACTGTTGCTCTCCCCCACACACCCTCACTGTTGCTCTCCCCCACACACCCTCACTGTTGCTCTCCCCCACACACCCTCACTGTTGCTCTCCCCCCACACACCCTCACTGTTGCTCTCCCCCCACACCCTCACTGTTGCTCTCCCCCCACACCCTCACTGTTGCTCTCCCCCCACACACCCTCACTGTTGCTCTCCCCACACACCCTCACTGTTGCTCTCCCCCACACACCCTCACTGTTGCTCTCCCCCACACACCCTCACTGTTGCTCTCCCCCACACACCCTCACTGTTGCTCTCCCCCACACCCTCACTGTTGCTCTCCCCCACACACCCTCACTGTTGCTCTCCCCCCACACACCCTCACTGTTGCTCTCCCCCCACACCCTCACTGTTGCTCTCCCCCCACACCCTCACTGTTGCTCTCCCCCCCACACACCTCACTGTTGCTCTCCCCCCACACCCTCACTGTTGCTCTCCCCCCACACCCTCACTGTTGCTCTCCCCCCACACCCTCACTGTTGCTCTCCCCCCCACACCCTCACTGTTGCTCTCCCCCCACACCCTCACTGTTGCTCTCCCCCCCACACACCCTCACTGTTGCTCTCCCCCACACACCCTCACTGTTGCTCTCCCCCCACACACCCTCACTGTTGCTCTCCCCCACACACCCTCACTGTTGCTCTCCCCCCACACACCCTCACTGTTGCTCTCCCCCCCACCACCCTCACTGTTGCTCTCCCCCCCACACCCTCACTGTTGCTCTCCCCCCACACCCTCACTGTTGCTCTCCCCCACACACCCTCACTGTTGCTCTCCCCCCACACCCTCACTGTTGCTCTCCCCCCACACCCTCACTGTTGCTCTCCCCCCCACACCCTCACTGTTGCTCTCCCCCCACACACCCTCACTGTTGCTTCCCCCCACACCCTCACTGTTGCTCTCCCCCACACACCCTCACTGTTGCTCTCCCCCCCACACCCTCACTGTTGCTCTCCCCCCCACACACCCTCACTGTTGCTCTCCCCCCACACACCCTCACTGTTGCTCTCCCCCCCCACACCCTCACTGTTGCTCTCCCCCCCACACCCTCACTGTTGCTCTCCCCCCCACACCCTCACTGTTGCTCTCCCCCACACACCCTCACTGTTGCTCTCCCCCCACACCCTCACTGTTGCTCTCCCCCCCACACCCTCACTGTTGCTCTCCCCCCCACACCCTCACTGTTGCTCTCCCCCCACACACCCTCACTGTTGCTCTCCCCCCACACCCTCACTGTTGCTCTCCCCCCACACCCTCACTGTTGCTCTCCCCCACACACCCTCACTGTTGCTCTCCCCCCACACACCCTCACTGTTGCTCTCCCCCCACACACCCTCACTGTTGCTCTCCCCCCACACACCCTCACTGTTGCTCTCCCCCACACACCCTCACTGTTGCTCTCCCCCACACACCCTCACTGTTGCTCTCCCCCACACACCCTCACTGTTGCTCTCCCCCACACACCCTCACTGTTGCTCTCCCCACACACCCTCACTGTTGCTCTCCCCCCCACACCCTCACTGTTGCTCTCCCCCCCACACCCTCACTGTTGCTCTCCCCCCACACCCTCACTGTTGCTCTCCCCCCACACACCCTCACTGTTGCTCTCCCCCACACACCCTCACTGTTGCTCTCCCCCCACACACCCTCACTGTTGCTCTCCCCCACACACCCTCACTGTTGCTCTCCCCCCCACACCCTCACTGTTGCTCTCCCCCCACACCCTCACTGTTGCTCTCCCCCCACACACCCTCACTGTTGCTCTCCCCCCCACACCCTCACTGTTGCTCTCCCCCCCACACCCTCACTGTTGCTCTCCCCCACACACCCTCACTGTTGCTCTCCCCCCCACACCCTCACTGTTGCTCTCCCCCCCACACCCTCACTGTTGCTCTCCCCCACACACCCTCACTGTTGCTCTCCCCCCCACACCCTCACTGTTGCTCTCCCCCCCACACCCTCACTGTTGCTCTCCCCCCACACCCTCACTGTTGCTCTCCCCCCACACCCTCACTGTTGCTCTCCCCCCCACACCCTCACTGTTGCTCTCCCCCCACACCCTCACTGTTGCTCTCCCCCCACACACCCTCACTGTTGCTCTCCCCCACACACCCTCACTGTTGCTCTCCCCCCCACACCCTCACTGTTGCTCTCCCCCCCACACCCTCACTGTTGCTCTCCCCCCCACACCCTCACTGTTGCTCTCCCCCCCACACCCTCACTGTTGCTCTCCCCCCACACACCTCACTGTTGCTCTCCCCCCCACACCCTCACTGTTGCTCTCCCCCCACACACCCTCACTGTTGCTCTCCCCCCACACACCCTCACTGTTGCTCTCCCCCCACACCCTCACTGTTGCTCTCCCCCCCACACCCTCACTGTTGCTCTCCCCCCACACCCTCACTGTTGCTCTCCCCCCACACCCTCACTGTTGCTCTCCCCCCACACCCTCACTGTTGCTCTCCCCCCACACACCTCACTGTTGCTCTCCCCCCACACACCCTCACTGTTGCTCTCCCCCCACACACCCTCACTGTTGCTCTCCCCCCCACACCCTCACTGTTGCTCTCCCCCACACACCCTCACTGTTGCTCTCCCCCCCACACCCTCACTGTTGCTCTCCCCCACACACCCTCACTGTTGCTCTCCCCCCACACCCTCACTGTTGCTCTCCCCCCACACCCTCACTGTTGCTCTCCCCCCCACACCCTCACTGTTTGCTCTCCCCCCCCCACACCCTCACTGTTGCTCTCCCCCCAACACCCTCACTGTTGCTCTCCCCCACACACCCTCACTGTTGCTCTCCCCCCACACACCCTCACTGTTGCTCTCCCCCCACACACCCTCACTGTTGCTCTCCCCCCCACACACCCTCACTGTTGCTCTCCCCCCCACACCCTCACTGTTTGCTCTCCCCCCACAACCTCACTGTTGCTCCTCCCCCCCACACACCCTCACTGTTGCTCTCCCCCACACCCCTCACTGTTGCTCTCCCCCACACACCCTCACTGTTGCTCTCCCCCCACACACCCTCCACTGTTGCTCTCACCCTCACACCCTCACTGTTGCTCTCCCCCACACACCCTCACTGGGTTGCTCTCCCCCACCACACCCTCACCTGTGCCTCTCCCCCGCCACACAGCCCTCACATGTTGCTCTCCCCCCACACACCCTCACTGTTGCTCTCCCCCCCACACCACATCACTGTTGCTCCCCCCAACACCATCACTGTGCTCTCCCCACAACCCTCACTGTTGCTCTCCCCCACACCCTCACTGTTGCTCTCCCCCCACACCCTCACTGTTGCTCTCCCCCCCACACACCCTCACTGTTGCTCTCCCCCCCACACCCTCACTGTTGCTCCCCCCACACCCTCACTGTTGCTCTCCCCCCCCACACTCACTGTTGCTCTCCCCCCACACACCCTCACTGTTGCTCTCCCCCCCACACCCTCACTGTTGCTCCCCCCACACCCTCACTGTTGCTCTCCCCCACACACCCTCACTGTTGCTCTCCCCCCCACACCCTCACTGTTGCTCCCCCACACCCTCACTGTTGCTCTCCCCCCAAACACCCTCACTGTTGCTCTCCCCACACACCCTCACTGTTGCTCTCCCCCCCACACCCTCACTGTTGCTCCCCACACCCTCACTGTTGCTCTCCCCCCCACACACCCTCACTGTTGCTCTCCACACCCTCACTGTTGCTCTCCCCACACACCCTCACTGTTGCTCCCCC